>NW_026089622.1:6967343-7227343 GCF_024586455.1 Bactrocera neohumeralis | reverse complement strand
AAAAAACCGCCGATAATCCCGCAAATAAAATTTAAAAAATCAAATAATTAATCGAAAATACCGCAAACAAAATTAAAACCAAATAGTTAATCGATGAACCCGCAAATAAAATCTAATCGAAACTACTAACGAATCTAACCGCAATGGTCGATCTACATGACGACCCATTCTTGCCACATACCGTGGCACAATCGTCATATAAATTTGCATGCAACAAATTTGTAATTATAATAACTTCTCTATACAGATCAATATGGATGTGGATATGCCCAGCGTGCCAACGCCAACAGTGAGGTCCACCATTACTGTGCCACGCCCTGGGGCAGCTTCAGCGCCACGAAGCCCAGCGGCAAGGCCTCCTGCAACTGCTCCTCGTAGTGGTACGCGACCACTACCACCCCCCTCAACACCAGCCGCGGAACCTCCGCGCAGCCGATGTCCCCTGTGTCGGCGCTCTCATCGGTTACAGCATTGCAGCATTTTCCGTTGCATGCAGCCCTTACAACGCCAGAAGGTTGATCTGGCTCACGGACACTGCCTTAATTGTTTGGCGACGGTACACCACACACAGGAGTGTACGTCAGTCAC
This sequence comes from Bactrocera neohumeralis, assembly GCF_024586455.1. Lineage (NCBI taxonomy): Eukaryota > Metazoa > Arthropoda > Insecta > Diptera > Tephritidae > Bactrocera > Bactrocera neohumeralis. Next base: position 7,226,755 of record NW_026089622.1, on the reverse strand, counting down.
CCTCTGCCAACTGTGTAACCGGCCACACCACACTATGCTGCATCGCACCCCAAAATGGGCCGCCATGCGCCAACGCTCTGCGGGCAGATCGCAGCAGACCAGTCGTCCGGGTCGGCAAAGGAAGCTAATAGCCCCTCCTCCAACAATATCGAGGCGAAATGAGGCATCATCACGGCGTCGACAGCCTCGGTGGTCATACCCCCGCTCCACTGGCCTCAGCAGTGTTGTTGCCACGCTGCAGCAACTACAGCGACTGCTAGGCTAATATTCGCCTAGGGGGGCCGGGATGGCTAGATGAGTTAGCGCGGTCCCCTCAACACACGTCCCTGGACGATAATTCACGACACCAACACGATCCACACATGAAGACCACACACGAATACATCACACATGAAGACAAAACACATGACAACATCATACCGTTATGCCGTTATACAGCGTATTCGCCACTCAGCAGCCCTTAAAAAGATCAGCAGTAACGAGCAACGGCCCCTTTTTCCGTCTCCCGTTCGTAGCGACAACATATTCTCCGGCGGTCCGCAAGAGTGAAGCGAATGCTGAAAACAACGCGTTCTTTTTTACAAGTTATTTTTCCTAAACACAAACGGTCAAAAGTGCTTTGCTGATATTTTCATATACAAACGTTCAAAAGTGTTTTCTGATATTTAAATACAAACGTGCAAAAGTGCTTGCTGATATTTTTCCATACATATGTTCCAAAGTGTTTGCTGATAATTTTCCCAAATACATACTACATACGTTCAAAAGTGCTTTCTGATATTTTCACTACATACATACGTTCAAAAGTGGTTTACCAAACAATTACAACTGGTTTTTACTAAATAAATTCAAAGTGTTTAACTGAGGTCAATAGGGAGTCAGCGGAATAAACTTAAAGTGCTCTATTGAAGTAATCAAAAGTGTTTTGCGGAAATCTGAAGTGTTGAGTGGAAACCAGTGTGAGATACCCAACCGCAGCAAGTGTCGTGGAATCCAAGCAAGTGAGTAAGCACATGCTATTATTTTCTTATCTTAAATGGGCGAAATGTAACTATCGCCCCGACTACTTCAAATACATATATTCATAATTTTAAATTTTATAGGTTTCTTTCAAGCTAATCTCTATCTGTTTTCCACCAAAATGAAAGTCAAAAGTTATCGTATACTGGAAACAGTATGACTTTCTGTCAAAAACATCGGTTCCTTACTTCATCTAGCTCACATGTACCTAAACTAAAGATCTTCAAAATTCCCTTGACTGTGTACCTTATATGTACATGCAATACATAAATATTTCTCCTAGGCCAAATACATCTGTTATAAAGATTTCTGCTTAACATGTTGATTTTTTGCTCATATACCTAATAAAATAATATAAATATACGACATTTAAGTAAACTGTGTTAATTTTGATTTAATCTCTCGGATGCATATTTTTATAAAACTTGGTAGGAGGGTTCTTAGTACCAAAAAAATTACGAGTTCATAGATGGGGCGGGCCATTGCCACGCCCAGAAATCGGCATTAACCGAATACCTATAAAGTTCCTTAACTAAGTGCTAAACTAAGATGTATGTACAAGGTGCGTTCCAAGGTAAACAGAACTTTTTGAATCTAGCGTCCCCTGGTGGCGCCATCTATATGTCAATTGGTGCATTAGAATCTGACATCTTTATCAATTGCCCAGTGAGAATTTCATAAAATTTCAGGGACAGAAAGTGAAGTTATTGCGCTTTAAGTGTCAGTATGTTTGTGTTATCGGTGTGAAAATGAGCTTCGAACAAAGAGCCAACATTAAATTTTATTTTAAAATTGGTAAAACTTTTACCGAATGTTTCAGTTAATGAAACAACAACTCCAAAACATCGATTTGTCGCATTTTGACCGAACATTTGGGCTTACGAAAGGTGTGTTAACGGTTTGTTCCACACAAATTGACTGACGACCAAAAATTGCTCAGAATCCAACATTCAAAGGACATCATTAAAGAGGTCAAAAATGTCAAAAACTTCCTTTACAATATTGTGACAGGTGACGAAACGTGGTGTTTTCAAGAGTGAAGACAATGCTGATCTGTTTTTATAATTCCAAGGGTATTGTCCACAAAGAACTTGTTCCACCCGGCAAAAACGTTAATGTGGTACTCTACCTTGGAGTTTTAAAGCGTTTGGTGCACCGCATTCGACGTGTTCGGCCCGAATATCGCGAAGATAAATGTTAGCGTTTGTTGCACGATAATACGCCATCTCATCGATTGACGCTTGTGATTTGACCAAAAATCACATATTATTCATTAACCACTCCCCGTATTCAACTGATATGGTATTTTTAAGTAAATCGATTTTACTTAAAAAAACCGATTATTTTAAACAATTGATCGTGTTAAATTTTTTCGTGTATTTTTTCGAAAAGTTCATTCAAAAACAAAAATTAAAAAAAAAGTTCCCCGAAAGTCAATTTCTACAAAAGTTATGGCTATTTCAAAATAAAAAAGCCTTTTTTTGAAAAATTCATAACTGTTTTTTGAAGTTGGACAAAAAATTTTGAAAAAATTCTCAAAAATGTTTTTCAAAGGGTGGAAAAGGATGGATAAGTTTCAGCAAAATCTAAAAGGGTCGGGTTCAAAAGTAGTCGATTTGATATGGAATACCCCATATGATTATACTCTTTCAGCCAGTTTCTACAGAGTATTTTAGTTTTGTGCACCTAACGTATGTAATTTGACAACTGCGACGCCTACAAATCGCCATTAACCAAAAGCATAAAGCATAAAGTGCATTTTGGTACAGGGGATCGTAGTAGCCAGGGGCACCTGTGGGCCAAAATTATATAAAAAGAGGACGTAGCCCCGCCCTCTAAAAAGTATAATGTACATATCTCCTCAACGACTTAAGCTACAACAACCGCATTTGCTGAGTATTTTCTCATATAAGAATTTCTACTGTCATTATGAAAATGGACGAAATCGGCGAATACCCCTCTCACTCCCCATATAACGGTACTGTTAAAAAATTATTAAAAGCGCAATAAATCAATAACTTAATAGGCCAGAGACATTAAACTTTACTACCAAGAAGGCATGAGAGAGCTTTATGGGAGCTGGTGTGAAAATTGGACGATGGGCGTGGTACCGCCCATTTTTTGGTAAAATCACATATCTCGGAACCCGACCAAACAATTTCGATAAAATGCAGGACGTGGCAGTTTTCTTACATTCTTATTTCACATTGTGAAAATGGACGAAATCGGACAACAACCACGCCTACTTCCCATATATCCCAATTTTAAATTCCGCTTGATTCGTTCAGTTTCGTACACACATCAAGAAATAATTGACATAACGGCATGCAACTTTGCACGAATAATATCTTTTGTGAGTGCCACCTTACGATCAAAATTGTTTAAATCCAACAAAAACTGTTCAAGCTACTAGGTACCAAATATTTGGACCCCAATACCAATAGTTGACTTTTGAACGAAAATACCGGTGAATGTATGATATATATGTAGTCTTTGGATTATAAACTTATAAACTTTATTAATTTAATAGTTTATTAAACTCACTTTACATTTTAGTTTTGTTTATTGAATTCACATTTTCCACAACTTATTATTAATTTAATATTTTTTTAAATTCACTTAACTTATCATAACTTTAATTGTCAGGCAGCGGCTTGTCTGCCACTTCTGAATACTTCTGCACTTCCCAGAAAGCTTCTCTCCTTTTCTCAAAATTTGGATTACTATATTTTGTAATACATACCACTTAGCTCAACGGTCGCTTCACTTTAAAATTCTCCGAAGATCGTCCAATTGATGTGTTGCATGATTCTCGGAATGTTGAACTTCTTGGAAACTTACTTGGCTCGACAGTCGCTTCACTTTAAAATTCTCCGAAGATCGTCCAATTGATGTGTTGCATGATTCTCGGAATGTTGAACTTCTTGAAACTTACTTGGCTCGACAGTCGCTTCACTTTAAAATTCTCCGAAGATCGTCCAATAGATGTGTTGCCTGATTCTCGGAATGTTGAACTTCTTGAAAACTTACTTAGCTCGAAGATCGCTTCACTTTAAAATTCTCCGAAGATCGTCCAATAGATGTGTTGCCTGATTCTCGGAATGTTGAACTTCTTGAAAACTTACTTAGCTCGAAGATCGCTTCACTTTAAAATTCTCCGAAGATCGTCCAATAGATGTGTTGCCTGATTCTCGGAATGTTGAACTTCTTGAAAACTTACTTAGCTCGAAGATCGCTTCACTTTAAAATTCTATATGTATACCGTTTGCACATCTTACATACTTATGTACACATTATGTACACATGCTCGGAATGTTGCATATATGTATAAGTATGTATGTACTACTCATCACTGAATTTAAATCGTTTCAGCACTTTTCTTTCTTTTTTTTTTTTTTTTTTTTTTTTGACTTTTTAATTTTAGGCACGGCTCACATACGCTCACACCTCGGTTGAGTCCCCATTTGTAGTCTTTGGATTATAAACTTATAAACTTTATTAATTTAATAGTTTATTAAACTCACTTTACATTTTAGTTTTGTTTATTGAATTCACATTTTCCACAACTTATTATTAATTTAATATTTTTTTAAATTCACTTAACTTATCATAACTTTAATTGTCAGGCAGCGGCTTGTCTGCCACTTCTGAATACTTCTGCACTTCTGTTTTAGTCAACTATTGTCTACTATGCTCGACTGTATATTTCGAATATTGTTCGAGTGTAGTTCGAATTGATCATATGTTCGTATAGTTTTGGTCAGAGGTGCATTTAAAAGGCACGTCCGCTACGTGTGGACCTTTGACCCACAGGTTCCACTCCCACATATATAACTGATATTAAAGGATAATCCTTCTCTAGTGTATGTCTATATGTCAAAAAAAAGATTTTCGAACTTCCGGGTGACTTTGTACCGCATATATCGGCCAATATGTGAGTTATCCTAATGAAAATAAGAGAGCGTGTTTTACTCATAACCGTGGATATTTGTGCCTAAAATATGTACATATATAAATTTCAGCAAAAATATGGCCTAATTCCTATAAAACTAATAACAAGATTTTCGAACATCCGGGTGACTTTACTCTATATGATTGGCTTTACACCTTAAAGTATTTCCCTGACTTTGATTCTTGCAAGTTGCAAGAGTATACTCGTAACATGTTCGGTTGCACCTGGCCTAAGGGTGCGAACAGAGTGGCCGCTTGTTGCCGAGCCGAGCCGACTGACGCTTATTGCGAGAACCAATGCGAGAAAACTGGTATTATACAAATTAGTACAATTAAGCGCGAACAGGTCATAGTGGGCGCCGAGCTGGTCAGAGCGCAAAGCTGGTTGAATGCGAGAAAACAGTTCCAAAGCGTATTCCAGCGCCGACTTGGCAGGATATTTTCTTAAATCACTATATAAGTGATGAAATTCTCCAAATTCACTTCGTTTATCATTTATTGGATGTTTTCCAAATGATTTTTTATTGATAAAATACTTTAAAACAGTAGCCGAAGCTAAATACTCATCATCTGACGAATCCATATCTTTTCACTTCAATTTCACAAACACGAATGAACAACAAACCCAAATGCATACATAAAACACAAATAATAGATAAAATATCAGCGCTGATTCTCGCATCCACTATGCACACTCAAACTTGTTTCTCGCATGAACAAGTTCTCGCAATAAGCGTCAGTCGGCTCGGCTCGGCAACAAGCGGCCACTCTGTTCGCACCCTAAGCCCTTTCTTCGGTTGCACCCGAACTTATTCCTTCCTTACTTGTTTAATATAAAATTTTGCCAGCAGCTCAAGGAATTTCGTCGTCTTTGATTCCTGCGAATTGCAAAAGTATTTTTACTTGTTGGTATAAAGTTTTGCCAACAACTGATATTATTTCCTGAGCTGACATTCTTGAAAACTGAAAGAGTATAAAGTGCTCAGTTATATTCGGAATACGTAAGGATCTATGCCGGCCAAACACTTTCAAATGTTAATGATTCACCTTAAACGCTCTATTCATACAAAATTGTATGCCTATATATTCAGTTGTGCTTGATTTGTATACAGTAAAATGAAAGAAACAGATGGAATTTAAATAAGGGTTAGCCCAATTCAGATAATTTTTGCACTGTAACATAGGATAATATTGAAATTGAATTCCTAAAACCACCTTAAAGTGATTTCTTACTATATACCACATAACAATCTTGGGTGCCAAGGAAAAAGTGTAGCTAGTTTCATCACGATATCTCAATATTTACTAAAGTTATCGCTTGCAAGGACAAACGAACAGACGTCAGTCACTCGAGTTTTAACTTGCCTCATATGCCTGATTATTTATGTATGCCTATATATTTATTTGTATATACATATATAACCCAACAGTTATCTTGTTTACATTTATGATATACCTGGGCCGGTCTGTCCATATAGGTAGGCTTGGAAACTTTATCAATTGAAAGTGAAGTATCTCAAAATCTTAACAATAACTGATTTTTCTTAATTAAGGGCATAAAAATAGCCCCTATTACGGATTCAAACCTAACTGCATTTGGTTTAAGTTTTGAAACATGGTATTATTGATATTAACGCGACCCGTCAAAAAATGTCAGCTGAAATGTTGTCAAATTTTAACTTTTTGTATTATTTATTACTTCACTTCGCGGTTGAAAAACTACGCTTATTCCGTAACATTCTATTTTGCTATTGCTACCGCTCTCACTTTGACGGGGGCCATGGCAGAACAATGTAAAAGTATTTGCTCTGCTCTGCTCTCAGTTTTGTTGGGTAAAAAAGGATAGCTGTAGCAATAGTCAGAAATGAAGTGCTGTGCTCTGCTCTTGCGAAGCAGTAGAAAAAAATTAAGAGCGGTATGAGAACAGAGCGCATTAAAATTTTCATGTAGTCTGCCATAAAATAATCACCGAAGGCCTTTTCCAACATTATGAACCTTTCGGCACCAGAAATTTGTTTCCTCACAAAAGAATTTAATGGAACATCTTTCCATATTTTTCTTGTAGAATAATTTCATTCATAATAAAAATCGTCGAATGTACTTTATATACTTCAGAAAGACACGAGTATACTAAACTTCTTCTTCTTTACTGGCGTAGACACCGCTTACGCGATTATAGCCGAGTTAAGAACAGCGCGCCAGTCGTTTCTTCTTTTCGCTACGTGGCGCCAATTGGATATTCCAAGCGAAGCCAGGTCCCTCTCCACTTGGACCTTCCAATGGAGAGGAGGTCTTCCTCTTCCTCTGCTTCCCCCGGCGGGTACTGCGTCGAATACTCTCAAAGCTGAAGTGTTTTCGTCCATCCGGACAACATGACCTAGCCAGCGTAGCCGCTGTCTTTTAATTCGCTGAACTATGTCAATGTCGTCGTATATCTCGTACAGCTCATCGTTCCATCGAATGCGATATTCACCGTGGCCAATGCGCAAAGGACCATAAATCTTTCGCAGAACCTTTCTCTCGAAAACTCGCAACGTCGACTCATCAGTTGTTGTCATCGTCCAAGCCTCTGGACCATATAGCAGGACGGGAATTATGAGTGACATATAGAGTTTGGTTTTTGCTCGTCGAGAGAGGACTTTGCTTCTCAATTGCCTACTCAGTCCGAAGAAGCACCTGTTGGCAAGAGTTTGAGTTTAAGAGTTGGAGGATGGAGTCATGTGTAGAAGTTCACTCAAGTGAGGCAAGTTCTCTGATTGCCATTCACTTGGGAGTGGCCAGAAACCATTCTTTTACATATGCCTAAAGCAGCTCACGACTTCCGGTCTTTGACCAAATATCCTCTGGGTAGCCTAAGAACATCCGTTTGAAGGCGAGCTAAAGTGAGAAGGCGAAGCATCCCCTGCATATGGTTGTGCGACAAGTTTGGGACCCGCCACGTAAAAAAACACCCCCAATGGAAAGTAGCAATCAGAGTATACTAAACACTTATTATTATTTTGATGGCACAGATTCAGTGACAGTTAAACCAACATAGAAAAAAAATCGACGAATGGGTTTTCGCGCAAAGTTTAAATTAACAAGTAAGGAAGAGCTAAGTTCGTGTGTCACCGAACATTTTATACTCTCGCATGATAAAGTCATAATCGAGATTTCCTTATACGTCATTTACATATATACTCGTATTATACAGAAAAGGCATCAGATGGAATTCAAAATAGCGTTATATTGGAAGAAGGCGTGGTTGTAAACGGATTTCACCCATATTTCGTACATGTCATCAGGGTGTTAAGAAAATATTATATACCGAATTTCATTGAAATCGGTCTAGTAGATCCTGTTATATGGTTTTGGGTCCATAAGTGGGCGAGGCCACGCCCATTTTCAATTTTTAAAAAAAGCCTGGGTGCAGCTTCGTTCTGCCACTTCTTCCGTAAAATTTAGTGTTTCTGACGTTTTTTGTTAGTCGGTTAACGCACTTTTAGTGATTTTCAACCTAACCTTTGTATGGAAGGTGGACGTGGTTATTATCCGATTTCTTCCATTTTTGAAGTGTATATGAAAATGCCTGAAGGAAACGACTCTATAGAGTTTGGTTGACATAGCTATAGTAGTTTCCGAGATATGTACAAAAAACTTAGTAGGGGGCGGGGCCACGCCCACTTTTCCAAAAAAATTACGTCCAAATATGCCCCTCCTTAATGCAATCCTTTGTGCCAAAGTTCATTTTAATATCTTTATTTATGGCTTAGTTATGACACTTTATAAGTTTTCGGTTTCCGCCATTTTGTGGGCGTGGCAGTTGGTTGATTTTGCCCATCTTCGAACTTAACCTTCTTATGGAGCCAAGAAATACGTGTACCAAGTTTCATCATGATATCTCAATTTTTACTCAAGTTACAGCTTGCACGGACAGACAGACATCCGGATTTCGACTCTACTCGTCACCCTGATCACTTTGGTATATATAACCCTATATCTGACTCTTTTAGTTTTAGGACTTACAAACAACCGTTATGTGAACAAAACTATAATACTCTCCTTAGCAACATTGTTGCGATAGTATAAAAAGTCTTACAAATTTTTACCCACAGTAGTATGGTAGCTATATGGTAGCTTGGGTCATTATTTGTAATTTATTCTCATTTGAAGCGAAGTTGAAACGCCATGTAAGATTTAGATTAATATTTAACATTTAGTAGGCAATGGTTTGATTCAGTCCATCAACAATACGATCATCCCTGGGGCGCCAAGAAACTCTTGTACCAAGTTTCATTATGATGTCTGATTTTCCACGGAAGTTATCGCTTGCACCACCATCGCATTGGAAAATGAGATGGGAAAAGTTCAGGAAGATCCCGGACAGACATCGAGCGATGTTGGAAGTATAGAGCCAGGTGAGTGGCTTTTGTGGTTTGAGCTTGAAGACAGACTCTAAAAATTTTATGCTGGGAGGGAGCTCTTGAACGACCTTCTGAAAGTGCAGATAAAATAATTGTTAATGCGAGTTGGTACGAGACAGCAAGGCCCCAAAGTGTATGACAATATTTGAATGTGACTAAAACGCACATCACGCAAAGGGGGGTAGCCCATTACTGGGCGCTAAGCTTCGAGCAACAGAGGTAGCAACTGCTGGCGTCCGCCGATGATGTTGACATCATTGACTTCAACAACCGTGGTCAATTTGTATTATATCAATATTACCAAGATAAGTTACTTGGTTCGCTTGGGACACTAAAATATTGTTAATTTTTACTGCCGGGCACATTTTTGGTCTTAGCAAAAATGTAACATGCTTACACTTTTGTTCATTCACATTTATACGCCAGTTGGCTAGCCATTCTTCGACAGAACTTAAGTGTTTCGCTAATATACTTGATGCTATAATGTAGCATTTGTTACGGCTCACTAAAGCTGTGTTATCCGCAAAAGTTGAAGTCAATACATATATTATATTATATATGAAAGGCCTTCATACCACACCTTATCAACAGCCTGAGCCACGTCTAGAAATACTATATATCTAGCTAAACAGTGCTCTCTGTTCTCAAATGCTTTTCTATATATTTGCCTTATCGTGCTATGTTTTTCACGATCATTAGTAGCAAGATAATCTGCGACTTTTTCCATGAAAATTGATAGTATCCGAAACTCATCATTACATTGAAGAGCAAATAAAGCACCCCTACCCCAATATTGGTAACTCAATCAGCATTTTGGCGGTAATACTATCATGTCCTGACGACTTTTTTGTATTAAGTTCTTTTATGATTCTAATAATTTCAGAAGGTGAAGTCTTAAAAGACTCAGCGACTCATTAGCTGTGTTGGGTAAGATTGACAGCTTAATGTTGTTTATTAGACAATTAGGTTGAAATACCTTTTCTAGGTGATTTGCAAAACAATAAGCATTTTCCTCGTCATTTCGGGACCAATTTCAACACACAAGTCTCGAGTTACTTACAGAAAATTTCAATTGAAGCTGAATGGAAGGCGTTTTTTTCGTTTACAAGACTTTTTATTTTACTATTAGCAATTATTACTGTTTTTTTCTGAAACTAGGCTTTTGTTTGGTGTTGCTAAGACAGCTGGGTTAGTTATTATATCATTGAGTTCTATTATGCTTTCCCTGTATTTAATTTGTACTCAACATTAATGTGACTATTCACACATTTTTTATATTTTGAACAGTTCGTTTTATAAGATGTTAAACCCACTTTTGGATCAACGAATATGGGTTATTCACTTATTTTTATTAAAACAGGACAGTGATCAGAAGATAGGACAGTACATGTATTAACTATTTTGTGTGTTAACTGTCAGAAGATCTGCTGTATATATGATGTATAGAGTTGAGCCTAAAACACTTTCCTGTGGTGCCCTAGCCGAATCGGTCGTTCATCAGATATGAAATTTTATACAATTCTAAAGGTAGAATGTTTTTATCAATTTTTAATAGGCCTTGATGTCACACCTTATCAAACGCCTGAACTACGTCTACATAGATGATTCTCACATTATTTACTTATTTCGTTAGTAATTCTATTTATTAGTTCTATGGTACTATGTTTTTCACGAAACCCGAATTCGTGCAATGGTATTTTATTATGTTCATGGAAGAAAGGATACATCTTTGATAGTCATACTTTTTCAAATATTTTAGAAAGACAGGGTAGAAAACCGATTGGTTTGTATGAAGACGGCTGTGTTAGGTCTTTCCTATGTTTATCTATCTAGATAATCTGCGACTTTTTCTATGAAACTGGACAGTATCCAAAATTAAGAATTGAATTGAAGAGCAAAGATAGCATCTCTACCGCAATATTTGGTCATTAAAATATCATTTTTGGGGTAATATTATTCGATCATGGCGACTTTTTTGGATTAAGTTCTTTTATGAATTTAATAATTTCAGAAGGTAAAATCTTTAAAAATTCGAGCGTAACATTGGCTATGTCGGGTACGGTTGACAGCTTAAATTTGTGCTTTGGACAATTAGGTTGAAATAAGTTTTCTGCAAAACAACAAGAATTAACACCTCTACCGCAATATTGGGTCACTCAAATAGCATTTCTGGGATAATATTTTCCGGTCTTGGCGACCATTAAGTTCTTTTAAGAATCTAATAATTTCGGAGAGTGTACATGTAAATGACGCAATTTCCAAAGAGAATGCCGTTGGCTTGAATTTGGACACAGCTTCTTTATATACGTTTCGGTGTTGAATTTTTCCTTGCATTTAAGCGCTTTTTACAGCATATAGGGATTCTCCGGTTCATACTATTTAGATCCCGTCTGTCGTCTCAAAAGCGGGCGGGTGTCACTCGGAAGAATGCCTCTTTGTCTTGGGATCATACTCAAAGATCCATGACTTGTCACCTGTGATTACGTTATTCAAAAATTGGGGGTCACTTCCACACATGTTCAAATTTTCTTGGCACACTCCTGCTCGCCTCAATTTCTGGACGTCAGTGAGCACTTTTGGAACCATCTTCACGCACACCTTGCGCATGTTCACGTTCTCCGTCACAATGTCATGAACATAGATTTTGATAAATTTAACAATTGCGAAATTAGACGAATACTTAGTCAACGGTCTGAGTTCAAAACTATGCGCACACGAGTTGTTAGTGTTGGTTGAAGTCGCATGTTTCCCAGCACCGTCTTCATCAGCAACCTCATCCCGGCCCTCCAAAAAGCTTGGTGCAACCGAAACGCACCACTTCTTGCTAAAGCAACATCTCGGTAAGCCTGCTTGATCATATCAAATGTCTCTGTCGCAGATTTACTGAGTTTAGCACAGAATTTAATCGCGTACCTCTGCTGTAACGAACGCTGCATCCTCGGCTTGCAGCAATCACAGAAACACGTCCCGCGAAAATGTTTGTCGTGACTTTCCAGGTGCTCGGAGACAACTGAGCAGCCGCTCGTTCTTTAGCTAGGAACGCCCTTTACCAAATACAGTCGGTGCGCGCACGCTCCGAAGTACAGTCGCGGCGGAAGAAAATCTGTCCTATGCTATTCGTTTTATAAGATATTAGACCCACATTTGGATCAACGATATGGGTTGTTCACTTATCTATATTAGTACAGGAAAGTGATCAGTAGATAGGTCTGTACATGTATCAACTGTTATGTGCGATTTTTCTATATTTTTGATTACAACCAAATTAATTAAATCTGTTATTTTGTTACGATCACTGGGCCAATACCCAAGAGATACTATGTCAAGGTTATTGTGCCTATTAACATATCATAGTGTGATACAGTTGTAGTCATTTCGGATTAATTGAGCCTCAATACATATCTTTTGCATTGTAATCTCCACCTGCCAGAAATCTATCATCAAGCGAATCAAAAAGCTCTGTAAATTGGATGCCTGTAATTTTAAACTGAGGTGAACAGTCTTTAGCCGTCAGTTTTAAGTCCCCACAGCGATTTTTATACTCTCGCAACAAAGTTGCTAAGGAGAGTATTATAGTTTTGTTCACATAACGGTTGTTTGTAAGTCCTAAAACTAAAAGAGTCAGATATAGGGTTATATATACCAAAGTGATCAGGGTGACTAGTAGAGTTGAAATCCGGATGTCTGTCTGTCCGTCCGTCCGTCTGTTCGTCCGTCCGTCTGTCCGTCCGTCCGTGCAAGCTGTAACTTGAGTAAAAATTTAGATATTATGATAAAACTTGGTACACGTATTTCTTGGTTCCATAAGAAGGTTAAGTTCGAAGATGGGCAAAATCGTCCAACTGCCACGCCCACAAAATGGCGGAAACCGAAAACCTATAAAGTGTCATAACTAAGCCATAAATAAAGATATTAAAGTGAAATTTGACACAAAGGATCGCAATAGGAAGGGGCATATTTGGACGTAATGTTTTTGGAAAAGTGGGCGTGGCCCCGCCCCTACTAAGTTTTTTTGTACATATCTCGGAAACTACCATAGCTATGTCAACCAAACTCTATGGAGTCGTTTCCTTCAGGCATTTCCATATACAGTTCAAAAATGGAAGAAATCGGATAATAACCACGCCCACCTCCCATACAAAGGTTATGTTGAAAATCACTAAAAGTGCGTTAACCGACAAACAAAAAACGTTAGAAACACTAAATTTTACGGGAGAAATGGCAGATGGAAGTTGCATCCAAACTTTTTTTTAAAATTGAAAATGGGCGTGGCCTCGCCCACTTATGGACCAAAAACCATATCTCGGGAACTACTATACCGATTTCAATGAAATTCGGTATATAATATTTTCTTAATACCCTGATGACATGCTCGAAATATGGGTGAAATCGGTTCACAACCACGCCTTTTTCCAATATAACGCTATTTTGAATTCCATCTGATGCCTTCTCTGTATAATATACACATTAGGAACAAATGATGATAGCGGAATAAAACTTTACACAAATACGGTATTTAAAAAATATGTAAATGACGGATAATGAAATCCCGATTATCACTTTATCATGCGAGAGTATAAAATGTTCGGTGACACCCGAACTTAGCCCTTCCTTGCTTGTTCATAGATATTGTTGTAGCTTGTAACTGCGCTGTAGCATGAGATTCTAATGCGTGGTGATTTATTCGGTTTCTAACCAACACTGCTGTTATACCATGTGCCTTTTCATCTGGGTGATTTGTAACATAGATTCTAAATCGCGTTATAAAGAAATTGTTTATATTCGTAGGGTTTCTGACAAAAGCATAACATCTATATTATTTTCATCCAGAAATATAATAAGCTTCAAATTATGTTAGTACACTTCGTTAGCATTTCACCCACTGGAAGGATACAATAAGATTTCGTATGTCCATACTCTTGATAGTTTGTGCATTGTACTAGACCATTTCTTTTGAGTGGGTCCTCAACGATAATTCTGCCATAGAGCAGATATTAAAGGTTTTAAATGGGATGTGTTTAATTTTTCATAAGTTGGCTAGAATTTGGCATCAATTCAATTTTGAACATTGATTGTGCGACTTTGTTCCTGTTAAAAATGTTTACCACTGATTTAACACTAAAACCACCTTTTTTCTTGCTTCTTTAACATCATTAGAGTCTATGGAAGACTATACCTTTTATGTAAACTACTAGGCCTTTTGAGCTCTTCAGTTGGTAAGAGTAGTAAATCTTGTTATTATTCGACAAAAATTTTAATATTTAGGGGCACTATGTGAAAACTGTTTGTGCCTATTACAGTCGAAACTCTCTATAACGAACTCCTATATAACGAAGTTTTCTTTATTACGAAGCAATTATAGGAATACTGCGTTTTGAGTCTACTTTGAGTGTAAAATAATCTCCATATAACGAATTTCCCTATAGTGAATATTTCCATATAACGACCGTAACTTCAAGATTAAACCGTTTTCAATCTCCATATAACGAATTTATTCAAATAATTTTTCGTTTTTATTTACACACATACATCAGCGATAGGCAAAACCGAATGCACGCGCACAAAAAAGAAATCGACGTCGCTTTGTTGTGTGTTATTGGTGTTGTTATTCTTGCTCTGTGTATACTTTGTTGCTTTCACAACTCACAAGCAGAGACTGATGCTTTGAACCGTTTATTTTCCATAAAATTGAAAGTGTATTTCGGGGAACCACCGAAATGTGCAAGTGCCAACTGAAATCTTTACCATCTCTCATATTTCTTGCAGTCGCTATCAATTTGCCTTTGCATATCGCTATAGTAAGCAGCCGCGCATAAGTATTACTGCGGAAAAAAACATTGATCATAAAAGAAGTTGAAAAAGAAAAAGTTTCAAAAAATATTAATATTAATGTATTAAACGCAGGAAGCTTCGAACTTGTACCTTTGAAGATATTGACGAAGCAATGCCGAAATGGGTATACGCGGCATATGGTAGGAATCTTCCTCTATCTTCATTAATACTGAGAGAAAAAGCAAAACAATTCGTTGAAGCATTGGGCCACGGAGAATTTGAACCAAGTATAGGCTGGCTTGAAAAATTTAAAAATCGTTCCGGGATTGTTCAAAAAAAAAAAAAACATTCAAACTCCAGATGAATGGGTAACGAAGGTCTTGCCAAAATTGTTAGAAAAATATGACGAAATCGACATCTTTAACGCCTGTGAGACGGGTTTGTTTTTTAAGTGCTTACCAAATAAACGATGGCGTTTAAAAATGAGAAGTGCTTTGGGGGGAAAAAGAGGAAAGAGAGGATTACTTTTATGGTGGCCTGCAATATGACCGGTTTGGAGAAAGTTAAATTGCTTTTTATATGAAAGGCCAAAAATCCGAGATGCTTCAAAGAAATCAAATCTCCGGACGTGCATTATGAATTTAATAAGAAAGCATCGATGACAAACATGATTTTCTTGAAATGGCTTTTGAAATTGGACAGAAAGTTTGCTTCTCAATAAAGAAATGATTTGCTTTTGTTGACAACTGCGCTGCGCACTCTAGGGATGTAAAGGACCAATTGAAAAATATTGAAATTGCTTATTTCCCACTCAACGTGACTTCGTTACTTCAGCCAATGGATCAGAGCATAATTTGTAACATTAAAACGCATTTTGACAAATATTTGTCACAAATGGAGGAGAAAAAACCTCCCACGCGCACAAATTTGCTGGATGCCGTAAGAAACTTAAGTAAAATGTGGGATGTTAAAGAAAAATCCGAGACAATTGTAAACTGTTTTAGAAAAGCAGGATTTGTAAAAGTTGGCACCACAACGAACAACAGTATGCCTTGGCACGAAGAAAACTATCTTCTACTATCCCACTTCGCCTTTTTAGAGTCTTCATTTGAAAGAGTTGCTAATATTAATGCAACATTTAAATACTACAACAATGTTGACTGTGATGTCATTACCACAGACAACCCTTCCGACGAAAATATCATCGAAAGTGCTCAAGGAAGTTTTGGAGCACCAGCTATCTCAGGTAAAGAAACGATTATAAAAAATCCGTGGCTAATAATTTTCTGATGTGCATTATTATTTCTCTTTTAACAGATTCAGATGGACAACTTTCTTCATCTTCATCATTTCAAGGAAATGAAAACCAATGCCAAATACTGTGTTTACTTCATTAAATGTATTAGAAAATTAAAATAACTGACTACTAGAAATAACAAATGTTAAAAAGAACAACATTTTTGTCTTTTCTATATAGCGATTTTTCTTTATAGCTAAGTAAATATCCAGTCCCTTGGAATTTGTTATAGAGAGTTTCGACTGTATATTACTTAGTTTTGCTTGGTACATTCTAACCTTGCAATTTGCTTTCCTTTGCCATAGATAAAATGATACGAAACTCTCTTATTAGCTCTCTTTTTGCTCTCAAATGCATTGCCTGATTGGGTTGGTAGCAATGGAGATCAGGAAATTTTGAGCAGCTGATATCAGAAAAAGCGAGATGACAGAAATAAACCGCTATAATTAACTGACAAAATCAGTGTAAAATGAAATTTCATTGAAGTTTGTGTCTTTTGGTAAAGTAAATTGTTATGTGATATGTATATTAATGATTTTGCATTTTAACATTTATATACATATGCATTTTCAAAGTGTTTAATTTAGTATTTTGTATAGTTTAGCGAAAATGCCGCAATAAGGAAGTGTGTGGTTAAAATTTAAAATATACGAATATTAGTAATGTTCGATGCACTTAGTTTGGGGGGAATACTTACCCTTGGATTATGTATCCCTTTGTGGGTTTGGTTAAATTAAAGATCTATAAAAAATTGATCGATTTATAATTGTATGTATTTCCCCTTGCGGGCGAGACTTCAGTATTTTGGATACAATTTTAAATATAATTATTTATATTTCAGTATTTTTAGTACAAATGTAGATGTCTGATTAATTATGGTTCCTTGGACACTGTTCACTTTAACTGTTGCTGCTTCTGCACACACACACGCGACCGGATGGGGACTCCAATGTTGGAGTAGAACTTTGTGATATCCAAAATTGGTGGATCGATGGTGGACGAACTAGCGAGACGTGTGTCCTCGATACGGGCGTAAAAAGCGAATTGTGTTCCACCCCCATCTAACCAATCCTTTTTGATCGGTTAGGTGGTGAAAACGATAACGTGTGGTGTGTGTGTAGTGTGGTTGGTTTGTTGCGTGGGGTTGCGTGTATGATGATGTAGGTTGTGTGCCGAATATTGTGTTGTGTGATGAGTGTGAGTTTTGTGATGAATGTTATGTTGTGTGATGAGTGTGAGTTGTGTGATGAATGCTATGTTGTGTGGAGGGGCGAGATGCCATGAAGTCGCATAAACATCCCGGCCCCCCTGGGCGAATTAATTGCCTAGAAGTCGCTGCAGTTTCTGGAGGGTGCTCACTACAGCGCTGAAACCCGTCGCCTTTCGTTGGTTACGTTGATGATGATGTGGTGGTGTCTGCGAACGTGCACCTCGGGAGTGCGTAGAGCGATGGGCTCGTCGGCGTTGAACGTGATGCCCATGCTGATGGTGCCGCTGTTGACCATGCCGATGACTGGCGTGCGTTGACTGAACCGAGCGTCGAGGAAAGCGGTGAAAAAGTGTATGATGCGGTCGGTGGCAGTACTGACACGACCCGTCGGACATGCACTCCAACGTAGCGTGCGTGTCTGCCAAGCATGAAATGCAGTGGCCGTGGGCTCTAACGATCTGTTGGCGCTGAGGGAGCGTCATCGTCTTGAAAATTGTGCACTTTTTTAAGGCATGGGGTCGATGGCATAGGCTGCATCGAGGCGGTACATACTCCTCCAACTGCTCCTCGCCCGCTTCCCTCACTGGTTGACCGGATGATTGGCTGGGCGGGCTTATGCCTTGTTGCCTCCTTGGTGCGGCGATGGGTGCAGCGGATGCTGCATTTGCATTAGTTGCGGACCTCACCGACTGGGGGTTATTGCGGGTTTCTTCTACGTCCATTTTCATTATGTGTATATGTGTACTATATATATATAGATGTATGTATTTATGTCTTTATATGACATTTTTATGTATATGTATTATATATTATTTATATATGGATTTTATTGTTTATTATTAATCGCGTTCATTATGTTTTTGGTTTGTTCGTACGGATTGTAAAACGGTGTATTTTTAATTAATTATTGTTTGATTTTATGCATCCGTGTGCGTTCGCTTGTTTTCGGTGATCGGTTCTTCGGTATTTGGAAGAAAACACAATTTCACTAGTGGTCGAGTTAGTAGGCCAGTTTGTGTTCGTACATCTACTACTCTTATATGACCATCTCGTCCCTGATGTACCGTTTCAATGCGACCTAGTCGCCATTCGGTTGGGGGAAGGCATTCGTCCTGTATAATGACGCATTCGCCTGTACTGGGTTCCTTCTGGATCGTTTTCCATCGATATCCCCTATGGAGATCTTTAAGATAGTCCTCCTTCCATCTGTGGCTGAATTCATGATGGAGAATCTTGATTCTTTCCCATCGATTTATTAAACTGAGTGAGTGTCCTACTGTCTCAGGTATGGCGAGAAGAGGAGCTTCTCGGAGGAAGTGTCCAGGTGTAAGAGCTGTGAAATCGGAGGGATCTTGCGAGAGTGGTGATATAGGTCTTGAATTTAATACGGCTTCGATACGAGTGAGTAGTGTAGTAAACTCCTCATAATTGAATTTATGATTACCAGCCGTTTTCTTTAAATGGGACTTAAAGCTTTTTACTGCTGATTCCCAAAGCCCACCAATGTGTGGAGAACATGGAGGTATAAACTGCCAATCGATCCCTTGGGGTGCATATTTTTTAACAATATCAGGGGATACTTCTTTCATAAAGTTTATTTCCGATAAAGTTTTTTCCATTGTCGCTCATAATCTTTGATGGAAATCCGCGTCGTCCGACAAAGCGTGCAAATGCTGCGAGGAAAGCCGCAGTTGTCAGATCTGAACAAAGCTCGAGGTGTACTGCCTTTGTCGTAAAACATACAAAAACAGCCACATACCCTTTTCTAAATGAAGAAGACCTTAACATCGAGGCCTTTATCTGGAAAGGTCCAGCAAAATCAACCCCAGTAATAGTAAAAGGTAGAGCATAATTGCAGCGTTCAGGTGGTAAAGCTGCCATGATCTGCGTACGCATTTTATGTTTGTACAAGGTACATTGTTTACACATAAAAATCGTCTTTTTAAGTTGTGGCTTTAGTAGCGGCATATAAAATTCTTGTCGGACCATTTGCTGCATCAAGCGATGCTCACCATGTAGTGTAAGCTGGTGAAGATATATTAAGAATAAATGAGTAAAACGAGATTTCTCAGGTATAATAATGGGATGTCGTTCGTTATAACTAAGGCTGGAGTTCGCTAATCTTCCATTTGCCCTTATTAATCCCTTAGTGTCCAAGAATGGGTTTAGGACGAGAAGTGAGCTTCCCTTTTCGAGAGGTCGCTTTTCAAGCAACTTTGATTTCTCTCGACTGAAATAGCGGTTTTGGGTGTATGTGTCGGAATGCGTTAGTTGTACGCAAGGATCATTTGGTACCCCTTTCATTTTTTGTTTAAGTCTTTGGGTGAATTTGCGCATGTAAGCGACAACTCTTAGTGCTCTAGGAAATGAAGAAAATCGGTGGAGAATATCATCCTCTTCTGGAATGATATGAAAATTTTCAATTTTCCGATTTTCCGGCGGTATTATATTACGAGCGGGAGACTTTAGCCAGAATTCTTGTGATTCTGTTAGCCATGTTGGACCATTCCACCAGAGTGTAGTGCTGGTGAGGTGCAGTGGCTTGCAACCTCTTGTCCCAAGATCCGCTGGGTTATCTGCACTTGCAACATGTTGCCATTTTGCTGGGCCAACTAAGTCTAAAATTTGGGATATTCGGTTGGATACATAGGTCTTCCAGCAATAGGGGGGTATTTCTAACCACGCTAAAACTATTTCTGAGTCTGACCAAAGATACGTTTTGTGATCGGTAAATTTCAGATTTGTTTGAACTATTGAAATTAATTTTGCTAACAGAAGAGCACCATTCAGTTCAAGCCGTGGCAGACTGAGTGTCTTCAAAGGTGCAACTTTGGCTTTCGCTACCAAGAGGTGTGCAGATATTTTGCTATCGTATTGTGTGCGTACGTAAACTGTTGCGCAATAAGCCTTTTTAGAGGCATCACAGAAACCATGTAATTCTGTATTAATGTTAGGGGTGAAATTTACCCATCGAGGGATTCGAATTTCTGATATAGTCTGCAAATTGTTAGCAAATTGTACCCATTTTGTTAAACGTACAGGCTTTACCTGTTCATCCCATTCAGTGCCATCTTGCCACAATTATTGAATGAGGATTTTTGCTTGAATCATTATTGGCGAAAGCCATCCTGCGGGGTCGAAAAGTTTTGCCACCAAGGAAAGTATTTGGCGTTTGGTTATGGCGGACATTGCAAATATTGACTCAATTGTATATGAGAATTGATCTGTTCTCGCATTCCATTGAATCCCTAAGGTTTTTGTTGAAATTTGTATCTAATAAGTCTTCCTTATTTATGTTTTTTATTATTTCGGGATGATTTGATGTAATTTTCTTTAAGGGGAGTCCTGCTGAATTTAGTGCTTTGATCACTTGAGATAGTGATTCGCACGCTAAGGACAGATTGTGGCTACTTGATAGAATGTCATCCACGTATGTTTGTGTTTGTAACACAGAAGTTGCTAAGGGCAAATTTGTTTCACACGTTTTTGCCACTTCATGCAGTGTCCTGGTCGCCAAATAGGGTGCGCAATTGATGCCAAAGGTGACGGTTTTAAGTTTGTAGTCGCTGATTGGACTATTATTCGATTTGCGGAAGACTATACGCTGGAAATCTTGGTAATCTTTATATACTAGAATTTGTCTGTACATTTACTCTACATCCCCATTAAAAACGTATTTAAACATGCGCCAATTTAATATTAACAGCATGAGGTCAGGTTATAAGGTTGGGCCAGTATATAGTACGTCGTTGAGTGATTTGCCTGAGCTCGTACACTTTGAAGCATTGAAAACCACTCGTACTTTTGTTGTGAGTTTTTCAGGTCATATTACCCCGTGATGTGGCAGGTAAAACGATAAATATCTACCTTTAGATACTTTTTCATATGGTACAGCTTTTTCCATATAATTGAGGTCTAGATATTCGTTCATCACATTATCATATCCTGATTTAAGCTCACTTTTTTTCAACAGGCTTTTTTCCAGGCTTAGAAATTGCTGGACTGCTGATATTCTAGAGTGGCCTAGAGCTATGGTTTCAGGAAAAGTTGGTTTGAATGGTAGTCGCACAACATAACGACCATGTTCGTTTCTTGTTGTTGTGGACTTGTAATAGGCTTCGCATGCCTGATCTTCTTCTGAAAGTTGAGTAGTCTGAGGTAATTCTTCTACTTCCCAGAATTTTTTGAGTTCATCATTTAAATATTCGTTTGAAATATTTTCAACTTCAGTTGTAAAAGAATTAATTTTCTCTGTGACTTGGCCACTTAATATCCACCCAAAGATTGTATTTTGGGCTAACAATTTATTGGATATTTTTTCTATACCTTCAAGAATTATTTGAGGTATTAAGTCGCTACCTAATAATAAATCAATTTGTGATGGGGTATGGCAGTTGGGATCTGCTAATTTGAGATATGAGCAATTATCCCATTGCTTTTTATTTACTTCACAGCTTGGAAGTAAATTTGTGAGTTGCGGCAGAACGATGGCTTGTTCATCTATTCTTATATCCGCGTTTGGGGAGACTATAGTGATTGGGCAAATTTTGTTTGAATTTTGTATAATTCTTCCGACCATTCCTAAAATTTGGAAATTTGAATTTTTGACAGGCAATTTTAGCCGATTTTGAGCTTTAGATGATATAAAGGATCTTTGAGAACCTTGATCTGTTAATGCTCTTAATTTGAATAATTCTCCTCTATGTTCAATAGCGATGACCGCAGTAGGTAAAAGAATTTTGCTTCATTCTCTGAATGAAGAGCTTGAATTTTTGCTGCTTTAGAGCAGCATGGTTGTTCTTCCCTTTTTTCGGGATTATCACTTTTGGTTGTAGTGACTAACCCGGTGGTTTTATGGAATTGATTTTGCTTCATATTTTGGAAATTTGTAATATGAAGCAATGAGTGATGTCTTCGTTGACAGTACACACAATTAAATTTGCTTTCACAGTCTTTTGTCCCGTGAGAATTGGACAGACAGTTTATGCAAAGTTTATGTTGTCGGACAAGATTGTTCCTATCTGAAACAGACAATTTTTAAACTTCTCGCAAGATCTTATATTGTGACCTCCTTTACATATTTCACATAATGATTGCCAATGATTTGTTTAATTTGTCACAAATGTTTGGCTTCTATTAGCGTGCCTATTATATTGTGTATTATTGCTGGCTTGGGGTTTAAAAAAGTTTTTATTCGACTCATTTTGATTATATTTTGTCTTGACTATTTTTTTGTCAACTCGCTCAGCTATTTCGTACTGAGTTGTTAAGAAGTCTTTCATTTGATGCCATGTTGCTGCACAAATATTTACTAGGATAGGGTCCCACGATACTGTGGAAATCTTTTGTGTTTCTAACACAGATAAACAATTAGTCACTGTCGAGTATAACTTTTGAAACTCTTGGTTGGTTTCTTGTTGAATTTTTGGTAAATTCATTAAAATTGTTATTTGGTTGCCTACCAATACTCTTTCTTTGTAGTGGCTCTACATGGCCTTAATAAACTTATTTAGTCCAATATCATTGCCTTCGTAATTTCATATTGTTCGAGGCAGTTTTCATATTTAGCTGACGCCAAAGCTTTTAAGTTTTCTGGGAGGTCAGCATCGTCAGTATCTAGTACTGTATCGTATGCTGCCAGAAGGCGTGCCCCTATGCTATCTATGCTTTGAATTTTTAAATTTAGAACCGATTCAGTGTTATCATTAATCGGGGAAGCAGTAAATCTTGTGCAGTATCTAACAAAACTGTCACTTTCAGTTATGAACCTTGACACTGAATTATCTTAGGTTCTTTTTTGTTTGACACCCTGCTTTGAGCGTGTAGCTTCTGCAGGTGCGCTTTGTGATTTATCATCATCAGCCATTTTCGAAATTTCTAATAATTGAGGTGTTGTTGGTTTAACCTCTTTTGATTTTTCCGATTGCATTTATGGAATTAAATTGTAAGCTTTGAGCTTGAAAATATTTTCCTCTGAAATACAATTAAAAAATTGGTAATATGAGCAAATGTGTAAATATAAATGAAAAGAAAAATAGGTTTGAAACTTTTATTATTAATTAATTGAATGATATAATATAAATTTGCGAACACGTATTCACCGCATAAATTGTCAAAATCAAAAAATGTTTGTATATAATTATTATTATTATATTTTTTTTTCTTACCGTGTATTATTAAAACGTATCTGCGAAATACTCGCGATTAATTTGTATATTATTCCTTAGTACGTATATCTTTTGAGATAAGAACGTAAGGAGCAGGAAAATAACAATAACGCAAAATATACGTATGTATGTATATATTTATATGCATATAGTTATGTTAGTGTGGTCTTTTGTCACATATGTACATACATATGTATGTATGTAATACGTATGCATATGCAATATAACGAAATGCGCGGAAAATAAGTAAACAATTTTTTATATATTCGTAAATATGTCAATATTAAATATGTGATGTTTAATTTGAATTTTTCAATGTTTCAATGTTGGTATAGATATCCTCCATGTACTTGTATTTCGATTCCGTTTTGTTCCGTTTTTTTGTTTGTTTAAAGTTCGCTGACCGGAGTAATAAATATATTTTATATATCGGGTGATTTTTTAAGAGCTTGATAACTTTTTTTAAAAAAAAAACGCATAAAATTTGCAAAATCTCATCGGTTCTTTATTTGAAACGTTAGATTGGTTCATGACATTTACTTTTTGAAGATAATTTTTTAAATGTTGATGGGTGGTATTCGGAAAGTCCAATTTTGGGCAACTTTTTCGAGCATTTCGGCCGGAATAGCCCGAATTTCTTCGGAAATGTTGTCTTCCAAAGCTGGAATAGTTGGACTTTATGTATGTATGTATCTTTTATACAGTTCCCTGCGAACCACGGCTACCCGCTTGTGACAAATATTCCAATACAACCACACATTTTTTCTCTATACACTAACACCAACGCACAGTTTCGGGTAAATGCGATGAAAAAAAGTTTCTTTCATCTCTTGATTTATTTGAATAAGTGCGAAGGAGAAAACATTATTGTCAATAGTGACAAAAGAAAATCCCAACAAGTAAGGAAGAAAATCCCAACAAGTAAGGAAGGGCTAAGTTCGGGTGTCACCGAACATTTTATACTCTCGCATGATAAAGTGATAATCGAGATTTCATTATCCGTCATTTACATATTTTTCAAATACCGTATTTGTGTAAAGTTTTATTCCGCTATCATCATTGGTTCCTAATGCATATATTATACAGAGAAGGCATCAGATGGAATTCAAAATAGCGTTATATTGGAAGAAGGCGTGGTTGTGAACCGATTTCACCTATATTTCGTACATGTCATCAGGGTGTTAAGAAAATATTATATACCGAATTTCATTGAAATCGGTAGAGTAGTTCCTGAGATATGGTTTTTAGTCCATAAGTGGGCGAGGCCACGCCCATTTTCAATTTTTCAAAAAAGTCTGGGTGCAGCTTCCTTCTGCAATTTCTTCCGTAAAATTTAGTGTTTCTGACGTTTTTTGTTAGTCCGTTAACGCACTTTTAGTGATTTTCAACATAACCTTTGTATGGGAGGTGGGCGTGGTTAATATCCGATTTCTTCCATTTTTGAACTGTATATGGAAATGCCTGAAGAAAACGACTCTGTAGAGTTTGGTTGACATAGCTTTAGTAGTTTCCGAGATACGTACCAAAAACTTAGTTAGGGGCGGGGCCACGCCCACTTTTCCAAAAAAATTACGTCCCAATATGCTCCTCCTAATGCGATCCTTTGGCCAAATTTCACTTTAATATCTTTATTTATGGCTTAGTTATGACACTTTATAAGTTTTCGGTTTCCGCCATTTTGTGGGCGTGGCAGTTGGTTGATTTTGCCCATCTTCGAACTTAATTTTCTTATGGAGCCAAGGAATACGTGTACCAAGTTTCATCATGATATCTCAATTTTACTCAAGTTACAGCTTGCACGGATGGACGGACGGACGGACAGACGGACGAACAGACAGAGGATATCAACTCTACTCGTCACCCTGATCACTTTGGTATATATAACCCTATATCTGACTCTTTTAGTTTTAGGACTTACAAACAACCGTTATGTGAACAAAACTATAATACTCTCCTTAGCAACATTGTTGCGAGAGTATAAAAAGGGTAATAAAAAAACGATTGAAAGACGCATGTCATTCGTGATCGTACTATCGTAAAGGAGGCTCGTACAACAAGAAGGTAAGTGTATGTTTTTTTTAAATAATTTGCAAATAATTACTTCATTTGTTTTTATAACATTGGAATTAGCAGCTGCAGCAATATCATCAGAAGCAGCAAATTTAAATTCTTAAGTAAGTATGTGAGAAAAAGTGTGTGTTGTTTGAAATTGGATTGCGCAGTTCAACATACATAATACGCAAAAATAATTACATATGTATGTACATAAGTATGTATTTTATGCGTTTAAGGCGGCCTGCACAATCCAATATAATATGTGAAAACAAATGTTTGCCTTATATTTTAAATAATCAGATAATATAATTCTTTTATTTCAGATAATTATGATTTTTATTTATTTAGTCTTTCTTTTCAGATTTTATCACTATTTTTATTTAATTAATCTTGGCTTTCAGAGTGAATTCTATTTGTATTTAATATATTTTATTCTTTCAGATAATATTAATCTTTTTTTCAGACATTATTATCATTTTATACAATTAATCTTTCTTCAATGTAATTATTATTTATTATCAGGTATTAATAATCTTTATTTTATTTTCAGGTATTTGTCTTTTATAATATTTTTCCACTCTTTTATTTTCAGGTTTGAATAACCTTTATTTTATTTACAGGAATTTGTGTTTTATAATATTATTCCACTCTGTTATTTTCAGGTTTTAAAAATTCTTTTCCTTATTTAGTCTTTTTTCAGATATTAAATATTTTTCAAATTAAATATATTTTTATTTTTATAATATGTAATAAAGTTTTTGTAAACATCTAAAAAATAAAATAAAATAAAAATTTTGAAAATTAAAAAGTTCAGTTTGAAATTTTAAGAAGTTTTAAAAGTAGGAATCAAAAAATGCAACCCTGCATCAGCTATTTAAAAAAAGAAAATGCAACCCTGCATCAGCCGTCGATTGGGGATATTAGAGCAGGACAGATATACTTTTTTATATGACACTGCTGAATGAGCACAACAAAGATGTCTGATCACATGTATACGTACGTGAGTAGGTAAAATATCTGCCAGGCTTAAGAAACATTCTATATGTTTACCACCACGTTTACCACCATGTTACCCGCTAATTATCTGGTGTTTTACCCGCTCATGGTTGGTAGGGTTGAGTACCTTTACTTACAATATGTGAGCATATGTATGTATTTGCATATTCTGTATTTTTTTTGCTCGCCTTTGCTTATTTATTATAGGCGATCCTGCTTGTTGCTTTTTTAGCCCAAGGGGTATCACCAAACCATGCAAGTAATAATACTTGACTTTGAAAATTTTTTTTTTTTTTTTTGATTTTGGGAAATTACAGGGTGTTTGCAAACACAAAATAAGCAATAGGCAGGTACCGTAAATTTTTCATTTATTTCCTATATACATACATATGTACATATATACCGAACTGTCTAACCGGTTTTTGTATAGAACAGTTGGCTATTTTTAATTAACTGTATGTCGTATTACAGCTCAAACTGTATTTTAAACATACATATACGCATAAATACTTTTATTAAAAATTAAATTGGAAAGGACTCACTTTTTTCTCCGCCAAGGGTTTTTGGACAATTCTTATGTATGGATGCGTTTTCTCTATGTCGTTTCTCTTTTTTGGTTTTATTTTCGTCTTTGATGTTTTCCGTGTTGAATTTGTAGTCTCCTCCCACGTTGCTGGTAATCCTTGTCTGCTTTTCCGTATGTTTTGGGGTTTTTGTCACTTAAATACGTATACGTATGTATGTTTGTACTTATTTTCGTTGTTTTCTCCACTGCACTGCACTCTAGCTATGTGCTATTGAGTATTTTATATACTTTTTTTTCTCGTAAAATAATCGATTTTTCGAATGTCAAGAATCGATTCTTAAGCGACTTCGACTACTGAAGATCGATTCCGAAAAATCGATTATTTTAGGAGAAAACTCGATTTTCGAGTAGAATCGGAGTCGAGTTTACCATCCCTACTGGCAGCCATCGCGTGCACATATAATAACCTCCGCACAATAACCACCACAAAAAAATGATTTTTTTTCCATGTAATTTATATGGAAAACAGAAAATTTGAAATAGGCACCTCTTAATATTAATATTAAGAGCTCATCTTTTGAGTGACTTTCTTTTTCACATTTTCGAAAGTTTTTAGCCTGTTTTTTCAGTTGAAAAAAAAGGTTGCCTCAGAATGACACTCCCTAATATACTGTGAGAACTAAATATCTATACAGAATTTAGCCCACACAACCCATAAAGGCACACCCTAATGTTTACAACACAACTGGAAAACCACGCCACTTCTAGAAATACAAGAAGATTGAAGAACCAGACATGCAGATGATATCTATAACAACTTTTAAAAAAAAAAAAGAACGCATATCGCAGCGGTAAAAACACGTTCATGCAACTAATGCAGCGGGATAACCACGAAAGATTTTGGAGAAATCAGACAAGCAGATAGAACTTCAAACTGGAATAGTTGCTGGCTTATTTCATGACATACGAAGCCCCACAGCTAAAGGCGTTAAAACCATCGCCACTGCCAGCGAAAAATACTGTTTGGTGTGGCCGTACGCTGGTGGCAAATCACGACCGTATTTTTCAAAGATGCTGTTGGACGCAACATGTTGCGAATGTTTTCGACGCAGCACAAAGGCTTGCCTGGGAAGTTAGGTGCGATTCTATGGCCACCGATCGGAGCCCATTCATCGGAGAGTCAAGCACGGGATTTAACGCCTGTGACAGCGTACAAGAAGCGAGCAAACCAGCTTGCAGCAACAACAAGAACGCATACGCATCTTCCGCCACGCAAAATCCGGGATCTTTACGCGGAGAAATCAGTGGTTAAAGGACAATCTTCAACAAGCATGCATACGCAGCGGTAAAACCACGCCACTGGAGCAACATACGCCGAAGCAACACACGCCATCCCAACGCAACATGTTGCGAATGGTTTAGCACGCAGCACAGGCTAGCTGGGCAGGGAGGTGACCGATGATCGGAGAGTCAGCACGGGACTGTGACAGCGTACGCACGCACGTACGCAGTGAGTTTATCCGTCAGTCTTGGTCCCTACGCGAACGCGTCGGCTTGGTTAGTGAGTTTATCCGATGACCAACTCAACCTTTAACAGCTAACGCAGTCTTCCGTGATCCGGGATCTTTACGCGGCAAAGTGGTTAAAAGGACCTCTCCAGCGTCGCAGAGGAGCGTAAACGACCAGGTATCGCGTTATTGAAGCCTACACGAGCGTCGGCAGAACGTAGCCGGACGTAGTCGTCGTAACGCGAGTGCGTAACGTGTACACAGGACAGCGTCATCGAAGCCTACACGAGCGCCGGCAGAAGTAGCCGCGTAGTCGTCGTAGCACGCGAGCGTCAAGTACATAAGCCAGGACATCGTCATCGAAGTTTACAGGAGCGCTGGCAGAAATAGCCGGGCGCAGTCGTCGTAACAGAGGAGTGTCAACGTGTACGCAAGGAAGGCTACACGGGAGCGTCAACGTACATCGGAGGATAGTGTCAGCGAAGCCAACGCGAGCGCCGGCAGAAGTAGCCGCGTGTGATCATCGCGGTACAGAGCAGTAAGCAGTCTAGCGCCCAGAAGCGCACCAGAGCGGGAAACGGTATTGCCCCAACGGGCCACACAGAACCGTTACCCTGACAGCGTCGTCCTCGGGCGACGACAGTACAACGCAGAAGACAATTCTGTAACATAGATTAATATATGTATATGTATTATATTTTACATATTAACATAAATTGAATGAAATAAAGTACGATTCGCAGAGGAGCCCCAGTATCTACAAATTTATTGTAACGAACCCTGGACACGGCGAGTATACCTCAGCAATTTATACTTGTAAGAAGCAGGGGCAGAAAAAAGCTTCGTTACAATTGGCGCCCGAGCAGGGACCCTGCGGATCGTATAACATCAGGAAGCCATTTAACACGGAAATGGCAGATCTCATGTGGTTAGACAACGTGTCCAAGGAGCAACTAATCTCCTTCGCACAGAGTCTGGGAGTTGACCAACTAGGCACCACGCGGGAGATTCGTAAGCGCATAACTATACTGGCAGCCAAGGCGCACGAAGACCCCGAAATAGAGGGAAAATTTTCAAAGATGGAAGCTGCATACAAAACAAATGAGATCGCTTTACGAGACGAAGGCGATCAGAAGACAACACAACCACCAGACCAAGACAGAGGGCCTGGGAGCACTTTCGCAGAATCATCGCTGTTGCAACCACCACCAATAAACAGGTTACTTCAACAGAACCACATGGTCACATTCGCACCCATCATCGACCAGGTAAGGAAGTGGTCCGTGAAATACGACGGTGGGCGAGACCCACTAGCGTTCGTTGAGAGATTAGAAGAGCTCTCCGAAGTGTACATGATAAATGTGGACATCCTTCCGAGAACCATGCCCGAATTACTGTGCGGTACCGCTCTCCAATGGTATCGCAACAATAACGAACATTGGGAGAGTTGGACAACCTTCAAAAAGGACTTTCTGCGCTTCTTCCTACCAGCACGTTACTTCGAACGCCTCGAAGATAACATACGGCAACGAAGACAACACGTGCGCGAAAAATATAAAGACTACGTTCTGGCTATGCAGAACTTAATGCGACACGCTGGGTATAATCCGGAGGAGCGACTGGAAAGGATTTTTCGGAATAGTCACACCGATTATCTGCTCTACATTCGGCGGCGAGATTTCCAGACGCTGGCCGAACTCATCACACTGGCAGAAGAGTACGAAGGGATATATGAAGGGCAACGACGAGGAATAGAACCACCACGACGCGAGATGACGAGACACATCATAGGTGACCACGAGGTGAGAGATGTAAGCAGGCCGGTACCACGTCCACCACAACATAACACTACGGTAGATGTGCATCACCAGCAACCATCTACGAGCAGAGCCTTCAGGCCGGGAAACATATGCTTGAGATGTGGCCAGGAAGGTAACTATGCTAGGAGATGTCGTAACCCCAAGAAGTTATTTTGCAGGGAGTGTGGCTGAGCGGATGTGCTAACCAAAGATTGTTGTCAACAACAGGGAAACGGCCAAGGGTTTCGCCAAAGACAAGGCGCGGCGGACCCACGGAACTCAGCGCCGAACCACCAGTAATTATGCATCAGGAACGAGGCCGACTATACGCCTTAATCATGCTTGGCGGAGAACCGGCGGAAGCCGTCATTGACACTGGCGCCTCGAAAAGTTTCGTATCACCACGAGTTGCAGAACATATGAACGCAACCAGGAATGGTAAGAAGGTGACCGTAGCTCTTGAAATACAAATGGCCGATGGCACCACGAGCAAGATCTTTGACGCCGTGGAGACCAACATTCAACTCGGACAGACATCGCTAAAAGCAGTGCTACACGTGATGCCCGGAGCGATTGATGACGTCATACTCGGATTGGATACACTGGGGAACATGGGAGCTGTAGTATCCTGCGGAGGTCATCAGGTAGTGCTGAAAGCATCGGAGGGTCAGAAATCAACTGCCTCCCGCACCATGTCATCAGAAGCCGTAAGCAACGTGACCCTTACAACACCAGACACACGCCCGCTAAAACGCAGAATGAAGAGGAAAAGAAGACGTAAGCTTAAGTGCAGGAGGGTCAATCGACCCGAGACTTCCATCGACCGCCAACCAGCGAAACGAAGCAGCTCGCATACGTGACTTCCTGGACGAGAAACTTCGAAAATTCGAAAGCATGAGTGGAGTAACGACCGTGGCGGAGCACAAAATCACTATGACCGACGACCGGCCCATCAAGCAACGATATTTTCCAAGGAACCCAGCGATGCAGGCCATTATAAACGACGAGATCGACGAGCTGTTGTCGAAGGGATGTATCGAGCCGTCTCACAGCCCACACAGCGCGCCGATTGTATTGGCCAGGAAGAAGAACGGTAAGTGGCGTTTATGCGTGGATTATCGGCAACTCAACGCCCGATCTGTACCCGACGCATACCCCTTACCTAGGATACAACACATACTTGACAAGTTACGAAGAGCAAGGTACATTAGTAGTCTGGACCTCAAGAACGGCTACTGGCAGATACCTTTGGAGCGAGGCAGCCGCCCATATACAGCCTTCACCGTACCTGGGCGTGGCCTATTTCAATGGCGTGTCATGCCATTCGGCTTACACTCGGCACCAGCGACGTTCCAGAGAGTACTCGACCAGGTCATAGGCCCGGAGATGGAACCACACGCCTTCGCCTACCTTGACGATATAATCGTCATAGGCTCTACATTCGAGGAACACATAAGAAATTTACGAAATAATGCAGCGGGATAACCACGAAGACGGAGAAATCAGACAAGCAGATAGAACAACAACAAGCATGCATACGCAGCGGTAAAACCACGCCACTGCCAGCAACATACGCCGTCCCAGCAACACACGCCATCCCAACGCAACATGTTGCGAATGTTTTAGCACGCAGCACAGGCTTGCTGGGAAGTTAGGTGACCGATGATCAGAGAGTCAGCACGGGACTGTGACAGCGTACGCACGCTTGGCATCAGACTACGCATCTTCCGTGATCCGGGATCTTTACGCGGCAAAAGTGGTTAAAAGGA
Organism: Bactrocera neohumeralis; assembly: GCF_024586455.1. Lineage (NCBI taxonomy): Eukaryota > Metazoa > Arthropoda > Insecta > Diptera > Tephritidae > Bactrocera > Bactrocera neohumeralis. Next base: position 7,194,282 of record NW_026089622.1, on the reverse strand, counting down.
CCTCTCCAGCGTAGCGTACGCCGCAAGACACCGTCATTGAAGCCTACACGAGCGCCGGCAGAAAAAGCTGAGCGTGATCGTCGCGGAAGAGAGCAGTCGTCTAGCACCCAGGAACGCAGCAGAGTGGGAAACGGTATTGCCCTAACGGACCACACAGAACCGTTACCCTGACAGCGTCGTCCTCGGGCGACGACAGTACAACGCAGGAGACAATTTTAAAGAGCCGGGCGCAGTCGTCGTAACAGAGGAGTGTCAACGTGTACGCAAGGAAGGCTACACGGGAGCGTCAACGTACATCAGAGGATAGTGTCAGCGAAGCCAACGCGAGCGCCGGCAGAAGTAGCCGCGTGTGATCGTCGCGGTACAGAGCAGTAAGCCGTCTAGCGCCCAGAAGCGCAACAGAGCGGGAAACGGTATTGCCCTAACGGGCCACACAGAACCGTTACCCTGACAGCGTCGTCCTCGGGCGACGACAGTACAACGCAGAAGACAATTCTGTAACATAGATTAATATATGTATATGTATTATATTTTACATATTAACATAAATTGAATGAAATAAAGTACGATTCGCAGAGGAGCAGTATCTACAAATTTATTGTAACGAACCCTGGACACGGCGAGTATACCTCAGCAATTTATACTTGTAAGAAGCAGGGGCAGAAAAAAGCTTCGTTACAATACATACAGTAGAAATTCGATAATCCGACTACTCTATAATCCGGAAATCCAGTAATCCGAAGGGTTATATTCTTACTACTGGCTATTCTGCAGTCCGAATTAATTGCACCTCTACAATCCGAATTGTATGATGTGCTCATATAATCAATGGAATGAAATGATTAACGGGAATTTAACGCTTTTTAACTGCATAGCTTTCATAAATGAAAGAGGGAATGCATATTTTGTCATTGTGTATCAGTTTTGCAAGTGATCAGTCGCAAAATGAATAATAAAAAACGTGCTCATAAAACTTTGTGTTTATTAGAAAAAATAAAAATAATCGATGAAATAAAAAAAGGCAAATATAATAAAGAATTAGCCAACAAATACGGAGTAGGACGTTCGACTATTTCTGATATAAAAAGGAAAGGTTATAAGCTTAAGAGGTTTGTATGCATAACTGTTACAATTAGTTTGCAAGTTTTAATTTTTTATCCATTTGTTTTAAAGAGTATCAAAAAATGCAAGCGCTAAAAATCTAAAACTGCGTCAAACTTTAAGAGAAGTTAAATTTCCAGAGTTTGAAGAACGCCTATACTCTTGGTTTTTAAGGCAGCGGGAACTTCAAAAGATACTTTCACGTGAAATTTTATGCAAAAAGGCCAAACAAATGTTTAAAGATAGGTATGGCAGTGGCAAAATATTTAATGCGTCATATGGATGGTATCACAAATTTAAGAAGAGGTATAATATCCGTTGTTTAAAGATTTGTGGCGAAAAACTATCCGCACAAGATGATTTAGTACCTGCATATATACGGCAGTTGAAAGAACTTCAATCATCAGAAGACTTATGCGACACACAAATTTATAACGCAGATGAGTCGGCCCTTTTTTGGAAATTACTTCCTAGTCAAACTTTGGTACATGCTAAGGAAAGATCTGCGCCAGGAAGAAAAATGTCTAAAGAACGGGTTACTTTTCTTTGCTGTGCAAATAAGACTGGAGATCACAAATTGCGGATTATGGTTGTAGGAAAATCAAAAAAGCCGCGTTCTTTCAAAAATCTTCCTCCAGTAGAGTACTACGCATCTAAGAATGGTTGGATGACTTCATATATTTTTTCGCAATGGTTTCAGAATTCTTTTGTTCCACAAGTTAAACAATACCAAACTGAAAACAATCTGGACCAAAGAGCGTTACTAATAATAGATAACGCTCCATGTCATCCTACTGAACTTGCTTATGAAAATTACAAATGTTTATTTTTACCCCCTAATTGCACCAGTTTAATTCAACCAATGGACCAGAACGCCATTAGAATAACCAAACTGTACTATAAGAAATCGCTTTTATGTCATATAATGGGAGGAGGAGGAGATTACGATAAGTCTTTGAAGTCTTTTACGTTAAAGGATGCATGTATTTTCCTCAAACATGCATGGAGCAAAGTTCGACAGGAAGTTTTAAAAAAGTGCTGGTCAAAAATTTCTCATGAAAATACCATCCCTGAAGATGATATTCCTTTGGCTACTCTTCGACAAAATATGATGTCTTCTATAATACAAGGTGAAACTGAAACAACGAATTTTATGAGAGATCTTGTTGAAATTTGTATGAATATAAATGTAAGTAATGATAATTTGTAACTTCTCAAAGTAAATCTATGCATATAATTAAGAGTTAAATGTTTGTTTTATTATTAATAAATGAATTCATGTTTGGTTTTTTATTGAAATTTAGAATTTTTCTTATATACCTTCACATATAAAAAATAATCCAATAATCCGAATAATTCAGTAATTCGAATCGGGTCTGCAATCAATTATTCGGATTATCGAACTTCTACTGTATGTATAGTTTAAAACCATTCAACATCTACAGACAACACGGCCATGTAAGGACAATCTTGAAAGTTATTTTGGACAAATAAGAAGGGGCGGTGTAAGCTGTGGAAGAATAACACCTTACAAGTTCTGCAATTTATTTAAAAAATTATGGAGGTTGCCTTAGGTCAACTTAGGAACTAACCAAAACTGCGAACTGATAATCCTTACAATTTGATTGAGCCGCCTCAGGAATTTTTGTGTTAGTTAAGACAAATGTAAACAATTTTTGTTAGGGAATTTTATTGGACTTGACACAGGATAGGCGTTGGGCAGTTATTATTCGATAAGACAAAGCATGTCAGCCCTTATAAATGTAGCAATAATAGTGACAGTAACGCTTATCTAACATTACAGGGTGTGTCCGGAAAGTAATGGGAGTGATTTTCATCTTCCACGACTGTACTTTGGAGCGAGCGCGAATTAATTTTTACAACAAGTAAAAATTAGTCAAAAGAATATATTTTTGAGCTACACCGAAATGAGTACTCTTTATTAATACTCTTAAGACTGATTTTTTACTCAGTCCTTACTTCTATTTATACTAACTAGTATGTTTGGAGGATTGAGTCATGTGTAGAAGTTCACACAAGTGAGGAAAGTTCTCTGATCGTCATTCACTTGGGAGTGGCTCAAGCAACTCACGACTTCCGGTTTTGGACCAAGTATCCTCAAAGTAGCCTAAGAACATCCGTTTGAAGGCGAGCTAAAGTGAGAATGCGAAACATCCCTAACATAGGGTTGTGCGCTGGACTTGGGACCCGCCACGTAAAAAAAACACCCCGAATGAAAAGAAACAACAAGCCTCGGATGAGTGACCCCCCTTTCGATGAAGACCATTGCAAACGAATTAAGGACTATGATTTGCATGCACCTGGAATGTCCGGTCCCTTAATTGAGAAGGTGCCGCTGCCCAGCTTGTTGATGTCTTCATTAGAGTGACACTTTTCCTTACAAATTAACCCCCCCCTTTTAATGACGATCATGGCAAACGAATTAAGGACTACGATTTGAGGGCATGCACCTGGAATGTCCGGTCTCTTAATTGGAAAGGTGCCGCTGCCCAACTGGTTGATGTCCTCGTTAGAGTGAAGGCTGACATCACCGCCGTCCAAAAAATGCGATGGACCGGACAAGGACTGAGGCGGGTAGGTCCTTGTGGCATTTACTACAGTGGCCATATAAAGGAGCGCAAGTTTATTGTGGAATTCGTGGTGGAAGAGAGACTCCGTCGCCGAATACTATCATTCATTCCGGTGAATGAACGTCAAGCCACAATCGGCATCAAAGCGAGGTTTTTCAAAATATCGCTGATTTGCGCTCATGTCCCGACGGAAGAGAAGGACGATGTGACCAAAGCTGCCTTCTATGAGCGCTTGGAGCACACCTATGGGAGGTGCGCCACGATGTCAAAATCGTGCTTGGCGACTTTAACGCCGGGGTGGGCAAAGAAGGTATCTTTGGCATTACGGTCGGTAATTTCAGCCTCCACGAGGAAACATCCCCAAATGGGTTGAGGCTGATCGACTTCGCCGCGACCCGATATATGGTTATCTGTAGTACTAGTTTTTTGCATAAGAAGACCACTATCTTGTTGCAGCAAAGTTCCTCACCAGCCTCTGTGCAGTAAACAACACACGCCAACAAACACAAGGAAGGTTCGACAACGAGAAGCTGCAATCACAACAGACAGCCAAACGAATTTCTACTCGACTTGTACTCCTGCTCTCTGAGAGCAGTCGTCACCAACTCGTTATAAGGGAACTGTGGGACGGCATTTCAAACTCCTTACGTACAGCTGCAACCGAAACAATTGGTTTTAAGAAAATGCAAACGAACAGCTGGTACGACGAGGAGTGCCGTGTTGCAGCGGAGAGAAAACCGGCTGCCTACCTCGCAACGTTACGATCGACCACAACACGTGCGGGATGGGATAGAAACCGAGAGTTGAAGAGGGAAGCGAGACGCGATTGCAGACAGAAGAAGAAAGAGGCCGAAATGCGTGAGTATGAAAAGCTTGATAAGCTGACCGACAGGGATAATGCTCGAAAATTCTACGAAAAAATGCAGCGGCTTACAGAAGGTTTCAAGACCGGAGCATACTCTGGCAGAAACCTCAAAGGTGATCTAGTCACTGATGCCCAGAGCATACTTAAATTATAGAGGGAACACTTCTCCATCCTGCTGAATGGCAGTGAACGTACAACACCAGGAGAAGGCGAACCCGATTCCCCAATCGATGACGACGGAGCAGACATTCCATTGCCTGACCATGAAGAAGTTCGAATAGCAATTACCCGTCTGAAGAACAAACCCGGCCGAGCTAGTCAAACATGGCGGCGAAGAACTGATAAGGAGCATGCATCAGCTTCTTTGTAAAATATGAACGGACGAAAGCATGCCCAACGATTGGAATTTAAGTGTGCTATGCCCAATCCGTAAGAGAGGTGACCCACAATCTGCGCCAACTACCGTGGGATTAGCCTCCTCAACATCGCGTATAAGGTTCTATCGAGCGTATTGTGTGAAAGATTAAAGCCCACCGTCAACAAACTGATTGGATTTTATCAGTTTGGCTTTATACCTGGAAAATCAACAATCGACCAGATATTCAAAATGCGCCAAATCTTGGAAAAGACCCGTGAAAGGAGAATCGACACACACCACCTCTTCGTCGATTTCAAAGCTGCTTTCGACAGCACGAAAAGGAGCTGCCTTTATGTCGCGATGTCTGAATTTGGTATCCCCGCAAAACTAATACGGTTGTGCAAACTGACGTTGAGCAACACCAAAAGCTCCGTCAGGACCCGTTCGATACCAAACGAGGTTTCGGACAAGGTGACTTCCTATTGTGTGACTTCTTCAACATGCTCTTGGAGAAAATAATTGGAGCTGCAGAACTTAATAGAGAAGGTACCATCTTTTATAAGAGTGTACAGCTGCTGGCGTATGCCGATGATATTGGTATCATCGGCCTTAACACCCGCGTCGTTAGTTCTACTTTCTCAGGACTGGACAAGGAAGCAAAACAAATGTGTTTGGCAGTGAACGAGCGCAAAACGAAATATCTACTGTCTTCAAACAAACAGTCGTCGCACTCGCGACTTGGTACTCACGTCTCTGTTGACAGTCATAGCTTTGAAGTTGTAGATAGTTTCGTATATTTAGGAACCAGTGTAAACACTACAAACAATGTCAGCCTGGAAAGCCAACTCAGAATAACTCTTGCCAATACGTGCTTCTTCGGACTGAGTAGGCAAAGTCTTCTCTCCACGAACAAAAACCAAACTCTATAAGTCACTCATAATTCCCGTCCTGCTATATAGTGCCGAGGCTTGGACCATGACAGCAACTGATAAGTTGACGTTGCGAGTTTTCGAAAGAAAAGTTCTGCGAAATATTTGCGGTTCTTTGTGCGTTGGCCACGTCGAATATGGCATTCGATGGAAAGATGAGCTGTATGAGATATACGACGACATTGACGTAGTATTCGACGCTGTACACGCCGGGGGAAGCAAAGGAAGAGGAAAACCTCCACTCCGTTGGAAGGACCAGGTAAAAAAGGACCTGTCTACGCTTGGAATATCCAATTGGCACCTCGTAGCGAAAAGTAGAAACGACTGGCGCGCTGTTGTTAACTCGGCTAGAATCGCGTAAGCGGTGTCTACGCCAATTGAGAAACATATAGTATTAGTTAGTATAAATAGAAGTAAGAACCGTGTAATAAGTTATTCTTAAGAGTATTAAGAAGAGTACACATTTCGGTGCAGCTCAAAAATATATTATTTTGACTAATTTGACTTCGCAGAGGTACGCGATTAAATTCTGCGTAAAACTCGGTGAATCTGCGACAGAGACATTTGATATGATCAAGCAGGCTTACCGAAATGTTGCTTTAGCGAGAAGTGGTGTGTTTCGGTGTCACCAGGTCTTTTTGGAGACCCGGGATGAGGTCGCTGATGAAGACCGTGCTGGAAAACTTGCGACTTCGATAAGCACTGACAATGTGACACGTGTGCGCAATGTTTTGAACTCAAACTAAGTATTCGTTTCATTGCCCAGATGTTAAATTTATCAAACTCTATGATTCATGATATTGTGACAGAGCACTTGAACATTTGCAAGGTGTGCGCGCAGAAGTTCCAAAAAGTGCTCACTGACGTCCAGAAATTGTGCCGATTGGAAGTGTGCCAAGAAAATTTGAACATGTGTAAAAGTGACCCCCAATTCTTGAATAACATAATCACAGGTGACAAGTCATGGATCTTTGAGTATGATCCCAAGACAAAGAGGCATTCTTCCGAGTGACACACGTCCGCTTTTGAGACGACAGACGGGATCCAAGTAGTATGAACCTCGGCTCTCAAGGCTATTCCGGAGAATGCCTTCAATGCTTTTAAAATGTGATACTTTTTGTGAATTGTTTTGTTTTTGTGTTTATTTATTATTTTAATTTGTTATATTAATTATAAGAAATGTATTTACTTACTTACTTCACAATATTCAAAAATTAATTATGTCTTGAAACTTATCAAATAAGAAAGAATTGTTTTCCGTAAATTCATTTGTCACCCTCATCTAATTACTAAATGGTTCAAAAGCTCATGCACATGTGCTTATATGCTTCGAACATGCCTGGTCGTCGCTATTTTACAAATTATTATTTCATGATAACAAATGCACACACAAATTTTCATTGGCAATAGATTTGATAGTTGGTTAGCAAGAGCTATTAGAAAACTCACTGAAATATGCTAATGCAGAAGCCGATGGATGGACATGTACTCTTCAGATTGTTTTCATAAAACTGAAGCCTGAATATAAACAGAAACAATTTGTTGGGTATAGTATTGGGAAGCAGCACCCAGCTAGTTGATGTCCTCTTTAGAGTGAAGGCTGACATCACCGTCGTCCAAGAAATGCGATGGATGGGACAAGGACTGAGACGAGTAGGTTCTTATGTCATTTACTACAGTGGCCATATAAAGGAGCGCAAATGTGGTGTAGAATTCGGGGTGGGAGAGAGACTCCGTCGCCGAGTACTGTCATTCACCCCGGTAGCTGAAAGTCTAGCCTCAATCCGCATCAAAGCGAAGTTTTTCAACATATCGCTGATTTTAAACAAACAAATATCAAACCAACATTGAGTTTGAATACAACAACAACCTTATCTTAAAACAAAGCAAATATACCTAAGCAAACAATATATGTATATGTAAACAAACCTAAACAAATAATATAATAGGTATCTAAACCACCTATCAACTAGTAATAAGTAAACATACTAGTTAGTATTAATAAAAGTAAGAACCGTGTAATAAATTAGTCTTAAGAGTATTAATAAAGAGTACACATTTCGGTGCAGCTCAAAAATATATTCTTTTGACTCAGTTTTACTTCTGGTAAAAATTAACTAACGCTTGAAGTGCACCTATAAGAGCTGCCCCGCCACGATGTAAAAATCATGCTTGGCGACTTTAACGCCAGGGTGGGCGAAGAAGGTATTCGGTTTGCATTCCTGTTCTCTGAGAGCACTCGTCAACAACTCGTTATAAGGGAACTGTGTGACGGCATTTCAAACTCCTTACGTACAGCTGCAACCGAAAGAATTGGTTTTCGGAAAATGCAAAAGAACAGCTGGTACGACGAGGAGTGCCGTGTTGCAGCGGAGAGAAAACAGGCCTACTTCGCAACGTTACGATAGACCACAACACGTGCGGGATGGGATAGAAACCGAGAGTTGAAAAGGGAAGCGAGACGCATTTGCAGACAGAAAACGAAAGAGGCCGAAACGCGTGAGTATGAAAAGCTTGACAAGCTGGCCGACAAGGGTAATGCTCGAAAATTCTACGAAAAAATGCGGCGGCTTACAGAAGGTTTCAAGACCGGAGAATACTCTTGTAGAACCCCCAAAGGTGATCGAGTCACCGATGCCCAGAGCATACTTAAAGTATGGAGGGAACACTTCTCCAGCCTGCTGAATTGCAGTGAACATTCAACGCCAGGAGAATGCGAACCCGATTCCCCAATCGATGACGATGGAGCAGACGTTCCATTGCCCGACCATGAAGAAGTTCGAATCGCAAATACCCGCCTGAAGAACAACAAAGCGGCCGGGGCCGATGGATTGCCGGCCGAACTATTCAAACACGGTGGCGAAGAACTTTAAAGGAGCATGCATCAGCTTCTTTACAAAATATGCTCGGACAAAAGCATGCTCAACGATTGGAATTTAAGTGTGCTCTGCCCAATCCACAAAAAGGGAGACCCCACAATCTGCGCCAACTACCGTGGGATAAGTCTCCTTAACATTGTTTGTAGTGTGAAAGATTAAAGCTCAAAGTAAACAAACTGATTGGACCTAGCAAATCAACGACCGACCAAATATTCACCGTGCGCCAAATTTTGGAAAAGACCCGTGAAAGGAGAATCCACACATCATCTTATCGTCGATGTATGAATTTGGTATCACCGCAAAACTAACACGGCTGTGTAAACTGTGGAACGATGAGCTGTATGAGATATACGACGACATTCCGGCTACACTGGCTAGGTCATGTCATCCGAATGGACGAAAATACTTCATGTCTGAAAGTTTTCGACGAAGTATCCGCTTAGGGAAGCAGAGGAAGAGGAAGTCCTCCACTGTGTTGGAAAGACCAAGGGTAGAATAACCTAGCTTCGCTTGGAATATCCAATTGGCGCCACGTAGCGAAAAGAAGAAACGACTGGCGCGCTGTTGTTAACTTGGCTATATTCGCGTAAGCGGTGTCTACGCCAGTAATGAAGAAGATGTTAGAGTAAGCAAGCAAAGAAATAGAATAAAACTTTAAAGGTGTAATAGAATAACGTTTTATTCTTTCGTTGCATCGATGGTTTTATTCAATGCATTGCACAACTTCGATGTGAAGTTTCGATGCATTGTATCAACTAAAATAATCATGTGTTTGTTTAATAGACATCCCTAAAACCGAATGAGGAAATATTAGTTCCGGTGTTATAAAAATGGGTATCCTAAATGCCTAAGTGCGTCATCAGACAGCCTCTCTACCCACCTACCTGTCGCTTACACGAATAGCAGAGTTTTCTGAAATTTAACTCGGCTCCACATTCTGACCATTTTCGTATGTATATGTCACTCTATATCTATCTCGATTAGATATACAGTCGTGGCCACGCAAAGCTTACCACTATATTTCTTAAATTCTTTTTGACCTTTTTCGTTCGTTCCGGATTTTCTTAATTAAATATGTTATATGAAACATATTATCTGTCTATTATTATTATAGTTTTTATACTCTCGCAACAAAGTTGCTAAGGAGAAAAAAGTCAGATATAGGGTTATATATACCACAGTGATCAGGGTGACGAGTAGAATTGAAATCCGGATGTCTGCCTGTCCGTCCGTCCGTCTGTCTGTCCGTCCGTCCGTGCAAGCTGTAACTTGAGTAAAAATTGAGATATCATGATGAAACTTGGTACACGTATTTCTTGGCTCCATAAGAAGGTTAAGTTCGAAGATGGGCAAAATCGGCCAACTGCCACGCCCACAAAATGGCGGAAACCGAAAACTTATAAAGTGTCATAACTAAGCCATAAATAAAGATATTAAAGTGAAATTTGGCACAAAGGATTGCATTAGGGAGAGGCATATTTGCAGGTAATTTTTTTGGAAAAGTGGGCGTGGCCCCGCCCCCCTAACTAAGTTTTTTGTACATATTTCGGAAACTACTGAAGCTATGTCAACCAAACTCTATAGAGTCGTTTCCTTCAGGCATTTCCAAATACAGTTCAAAAATGGAAGAAATCGGATAATAACCACGCCCACCTCCCATACAAAGGTTATGTTGAAAATCACTAAAAGTGCGTTAAACGACTAAGAAAAAACGTCAGAAACACTAAATTTTACGGAAGAAATGGCAGAAGGAAGAAGGAAGACTTTTTTTAAAAATTTAAAATGGGCGATTTCAATGAAATTCTATATATAATATTTTCTTAACACCCTGATGACATGTACGAAATATGGGTGAAATCGGTTCACAACCCCGCCTTCTTCCAATATAAGGCTATTTTGAATTCCATCTGTTGCCTTCTCTGTTAGAATAAGTATATACATTAGGAACCAATGATGAGAGCGGAATAAAACTTTACACAAATACGGTATTTGAAAAATATGTAAATGGCGGATAATGAAATCTCGATAATCACTTTATCATGCGAGAGTATAAAATGTTCGGTGACACCCGAACTTAGCCCTTTCTTAGTTGTTAATTATTACGTTTAATGAGTAAAACACAAACTAGTTTTTCTGTGCTTATACAAAAGCGGCCGATTTGATTACTTTTAAAGTAATACCGCGACTAAACTTCTAGTTAGAATCAAAAAATAAAAATAAAATAAAACATTAATTTCAATTTTAATGTAAATGAAATTAAATTAAAAAAGAACAAATATAATTTTTTCATCGCATGGCAGTCTCTTACATTTCGAGCTCACTTTGTAAAGCTCACTAACTTTCAAATTATTGATGTCTATATCTGAATGTGTTTTGTTTTTATTTTTTAATATTTTTGGTAAATAAAATCTCATAAACTTAGTTCTAAATAAAAAATGTCTATACCGCAAAAAGTACCGCTGTAAAGTGTTAATAAATATGCACAACGCTTGAAAATTTTGTGTGGTAAGCTTTGCGTGGCCAGGAGTGTAGGAGTTACAACCAGCCATTAGGTGAATAAAACAGTTATACTTTCTAGCAACATATTGAGACGGTATAAAATAGGATAGACATATTTAGCTTATTGGTATATTATAAATGTTGGATCTAAATTTTTAAAACTTACTTCGAAACTAATGTTTAAAATAAATAAATAACAAGTAAATAAGACCTAGTTCGTGTCACTTGTCACTTAATGGTCAAAACCGGGGAAATACCTTCAGGTGTTTGCAACACTACTACTGCAATCAAATTGAAAGGTGCATTTTTAATTTATACTTCGCGTGCTTTTCGAATCGGTAAATTATTTTTTCTATAAGTTGGTGGTACTGTTAGTGATATCTATGCTAAATTTACCGTCAAAATATTTATTAGTTGAGCAAGGTGTTCGAAACACATTCTTTACAGAACGTGAATTTTCGTAATAAAGTTGAACCAGTTGTAGAGTTTGCACAGGGGTACGTCTTCCCATGATGAAATGATAAACAATACTGAATAAAAATAACATGACAGTTTGACATGACTCATGGGTGAGCTGTCAAAAAAATACTATTGAAAAAAGTACCTCTACTTGGACTTGGACTTGATTATAAATCATTTCAGATATTCTCGGCATTAAAGTAAAGTATCTACACATTAACCGATATATACGGTCTAAAGCCCACCGGAGGTACTGAAACGATCCTAACAACTTGGTTTTACCTTATATTATTAACAGACAAAGATGCTCTCTGCATTTTATTAAGGTACCTACCATACCTTAACCAATATATAAGGTTTAAAGTCAACTGGATGTTTAAAAATTTTGATGTTAGTCGTATGGGAGCTAGGGTCAGTTTTCACCAAATTTTATCAATTTACACTACAAAGATACAAAACCCGTTTTTTCAATTTTATTTAGATATACCGATACATGCAATGTAAAATAGATATTGATCTGGTTCATTCAATTTTTGACATACAGGCTAACTTTTATAAGAAAAGGACTTCCTCCGAATTTCTATAATATATCTCACAGTATGACTGATATTCTCGACAAATAGTTCACAATAGAAACTAAGGTAAACATATTGAGTACCTAGTTTGGCTTAGACAAGTTTTGGTTATAGAAGGCACACTTCAAAGGCAGTGTTCGTGAAAAGTTTTAATCCGTTATACTCATTGGTGCTTGATTTGTACAAGTATACTGGAAAGTAAAAGAATGTAACCTTTAGCCAATTTTAGAACTGAAATATAGGAATTCCAAGACAATATTACTATATATACTAAATTTGGTCGAGATGGGTAGGTAGGTAGTACGTCTTGAGATATGGATTTTCACTGAAATCGGCTATAAAGTCCATTTGTGCCTTCCTAGGTGTCTCTGATGCATTTAGTTAATGAATCATCACACTTTTAGTAGCTTTTAACCGGACCGTTATACAAAATTATTATATTATGTAGCATCAATTAAAAATAAGTAATAAACAGTTATAATTAGGGTTTTCACAAGTCTCATAAAGTTATCAGTTATAACGATTCGAAAACATAGCATTGAGAGTTGTAAATGTGTAAACTCATTTTTGTATGAAATCCAACAACAATTTTTTTAAACAAGTGTAAAAATTTATAATTTTACGATTTTAAGATGCTTTACGATGGGTTGTGAGTACCCCAAATATATATTTTTACTTCTTATAGTATATTTTGTTCATAAGTTAAAATATATTACCATTATTTGAATATGTCTCTTCAGCGCAGTTTCGCTCTACGAACCGTCGGCCATCTAAGCGTCTTTGTTTGATAATAGTGGCAGAAGAAACGAACACAAATAATATTAGAAAAGCCAGATTACTCCACCAAATTATAGGATTTCCAAGCAGATAGATACGGTAAGAGCTTCCAGAGAAGTATTGTCCCTGCGCAATTCAAATGAAATGTGAGTACAAAAAAAACATCGATTCGATTAGATATATAAAATTAATTAAAGTTATATTTGGGCCATTCCATCAATTGGCGACATGGTTTTGTACCCGTGGTTCTCCGATTTTGACGAAACTTTAGAATATCATAATATAGACCAAAATAAGAATATCTGTAAACTTTTTAGTGGTCAAAGTTGCTCCATTGTTTTTTGGCGCGCAATTCAAATTGAGATCAAACAAAAAAATGACTATTTCTTTTATTTTTTAACGACCTCAAAATTGAGAGAAACAAATTTTGCAGTTATCCAATTTTAAGTAAAAAAATCTCAGCTTTCTGATAAAAAATATTTTCAAAATCCAAAAATATTTTAAATATCCAAAAAAAAACATTTTTTTTCCAAATATTTTTTTGTGCTTTTCCCCCCAATTTTTTTTTTCAAAATTGACTTTTTCATTCGATTCCTTGTTCAATTTTACATAAGAATCAGTGTTCAAAAATATGGGACTCTGATCCCATGAACAGCAAAAAAATTCAAAGTTGTCGCTCATAATCCAAAAAAACAACTTTTTTCCAAAAATGCCATTTTTTGTGCTTTTCCACCAACTTTTTCAAAATTGACTTTCCCATTCGATTCCTCGTTAACTGATTCTTAGTGTTCAAAAATATGGGACTCTGATCCCATGAACAGCAAAAAAAATGCAAAGTTGTCGCTATGCGGCGCATATTTTATGAATGAAGACACTGATTTCCTCATTAATTCAAGTCTAAGAATACAATTTACATGTTTACCTCCTTCACACAACCTTCTAAGCGAACAGACTGCGCCGTATAGCGACAACTTTGCATTTTTTTTGCTGTTCATGGGATCAGAGTCCCATATTTTTAAACACTGATTCTTATGTAAAATTGAACAAGGAATCGAATGAAAAAGTCAATTTTGAAAAAAATTGCGGAAAAAGCACAATAAACGGGATTTTTGGAAAAAAAATGTTTTTTTTTTGGATTTTGAAAATTTTTTGGATTTTGAAAATATTTTTATCAGAAAGCTGAGATTTTTTTACTTAAAATTTGATAACTGCAGAATTTTTTTCACTCAATTTTGAGGTCGTTAAAAAATAAAAGAAATAGTCATTTCTTTGTTTGATCTCAATTTGACCAACTTTGACCACTAAAAAGTTTACAGATATTCTTATTTTGGTCTATATTATGATATTCTAAAGTTTCGTCAAAATCGGAGAACCACGGGTACAAAACCATGTCGCCAATTGATTGAATGGCCCATTTATTTATATAAAATAGAACTATTTATACGTATTGGACAAAAGGTTATAAATAAAATATAATATTGACCTTTCCTCTCCATTAATCGGTATTTTGATGATAATGTACCTAATTGAGTTAGTTTATAAATGAGACTAAGAACGTCTACTTGACCAATTTTTGCAATATTTTGCTTATGACATAATATCACACTTCCAGAATGGAGCATTTTGTGTATAAAGATTTACAGAATTTTTGTGACAACTCTTATCCAAAATTATTATCTCCTAATGTGCTCTAGATAGCGGAATTTCGAAAAAATGGATGGGAACGATTTTTTTGTCTACAATCCATTTATATTATTATTAAATAAAAATCAAGTAGTAAGCCATGTGCAAAATTAATCCAAAGATAGGCACCGCTTACTCGGTTGTAGCCGACTTTACAACAGCGCGTTCTTCATTTTCGCTGTTAGGTTCCTTTCCACCAGAATATTTATTTTTACACACATGAAGAAAAAACAAGTACAAAAGCTTTAAATGCGCTTAATTCATATCAAAAGTTTACAAACATTAGTGATTATTAATTTACATGAAATCTGAGTACAATAGTTTTAGATATATTAAGTATTTTGTAGGCCTTCCTTTTGCTATAATAATTGCCCGCAGACGTCGACGCATACACCTTATTAAATTTCTGGTATCCTTTCCGTATATTTTGACCCACTTAGCCGATAAGGCAACTTTTAGGGACTCTTTTGCTTTTCGCTGTATACTCTTTTCCTATAAGTCTCAGGTATGTTCAATGAGGTTAAGAAGTATTTGGTGATTTACATCATAAGTTTAAATGCACAATTAAGGATAATAACTTAGCCAAAAACTTACAGGGTTGCCTATATATAAAGTCTTAAAATTCATAGACGTTATATTGGTTACAGCTAATCATTTAGCGCAGCGAAATTATTGAAATCGGTTACCAGTGTTCAAAACGTGGAATTGTTAAGAATAATGTGTCCTTAGACCAGTTAGGCACATGTAGTAAAAGACAACACTTTGCAAATGCAATTGCCCCATAACCAACTAAGTCGAAGTGTAGAATGCATGATTTCGACCTCATTCAATATACAACACAATTCATTCATGTATAATGCAAGATTTAATCAAAGCTTAAAACCAAATGTTTCAAACCTTTTTGAGTACAAATTAGTGAACTAAGTATTTTTATATGAAGTGCCGACACAAGTGGGAGATCGTTAGACGTCTAAATGAAAAAATTAATATTATAGAAACTCATCTAACAAACAAGAAAAATTGCTTTATATTAGGATTTAGACAGGAGAAGGCAGATGGTCGAACAGCAACAGTAAACAAGGAAGAAAGTAAGTTTGGGTGTAACCGAACATTTCATACTATGGTAATTTGCAAGGATCACAGCGAGCTAAATGCATACCTTCAAGTGTTGGCAATATTGGAAAATGTAGCGAAAGTTAAACTTCATTTTTCGATAAAATCGTGAATAGATTACAATTAAAGTGCAAAATAAAACTAAATCACCCTCAATCGATTCTATCTATTTTAGCCAATACCACGTACTACATATTAACATGCCACATTCGAATTAAATGCTCTCTGGATTTCATTAGGGTCCTCATATACCTTCACCAGTCTATGTGGAGTAAAGTAAGCCGCATCTTCGAAAACTCTATTTTAAGATATAAATGGTCTAGGCCTAGTTTTCGCCCGATTTTATTTCCCATTTTCATTTAACTCACATATTGGCCGATAAACGCGGAATAAAGTCACCCCGAAGTAGCTCTATTGAATTGCAATATTTGCAAACCACAGATGCCTCTTCTTATTATGAATCATTGTGCCAAATTTATTGCTTATTGTTTACATGCACTTTATATGTTTTTGATTAATGGCGTTTGACTGACAGACAGTTAATAACAAAACAATTATACTATCTAGCAACATGGTGAATGAATACGAATATTGCGGTAGTGACTTAAACCTGACGGCTATATACTGCACACCTCGTTTTAAAACTACAAAGTGCCAATTTGAGCACTTTTCTGGAACCATAGGATATAGATTTCTAGCCGGTGGTTTTTACAATGCAAAACATACAACCTTTGTCCGGAAAGTAATAGAACTGAGTCGATTTAAGAAAATTATTTGAACCAATCGTTACAATTCTTTAAAAACGCAGCGCAGACAGCGCGATTTCCAAGCATTGAAGGCGTCACGAAAGACATTCTCCGGAATAGCATTGAGCGCCGAGGTGCATGAGTATCTTGAGGACAAAAAAATAAAAATATGGTAAAAATACCTTTTTACTCTTGATTGGAATTCGTTTGGAACGAATTTAGTTGTTCCATTTTGCACAAATGGCCCAGAACTACACTTTCCAGGGGTGCATGTTAGGGTGGGTCGATTCCGGACTTTTTTCGATTCGGGATTTCTAATAGTGCTGAAAAGTTGCCTTAGTACTTCCTGATTCTAATGCAACTTTTTGTTTTGAGATCGGATTGCATCTTCAACCCCAACTCCGGCCTTGAAATTTCGGCAATTCGCCTAAAATCGTGAAATTGTCTACCTAGCGCCTGAAATACGCATTTCATAGCAAAATGTATAAAACAAAAGTTATTTGTCACGAGATACGAGCGAAAAGGCGGCGCGCCACAGCGCAAGGTGAAAATCGGCTTGCGGCCACACTTCTTGAAGTTGATTTCGCCGAGTGCTATCACTCACATTCATTCACCTACGCCATAAGACACGTTCGGACTGGTCTCCACATAAATATTTTTTCATCGAGTTCCTTCACTCTTGTCGGTGATTTCGCCGAGTTCTATCACTTACATTCATTTCCCTGCGCCATAAGACACTTTCGGACTGGTCTCCACATAAATATTTTTTCAACGAGTTCCTTCACTCTTGTCGTTGATTCCGCCGAGTGCTATCACTTATATTCTCTCAACAGAACACAGAACTCAAAATGTCTGTATCTAAATTTAACTTTAGACAGAAATGTCCTGTGTTTGGCATATATCCGTACAATCTCTCTGAGTCCCAGTTACCTACTTACCAGGATGTTCTTTTGTGTTATCAGTTTGAGAGATTTCGTATAGGGCGACTCCGAGGCGACAACTATGAACCTAGGAGTAAAGAGGTTACAGAAATAGTTGCAAAAAAGGTTGAAAATACTTTCAAAAAGTCATCTATTCCGATAGTTTCACACACCAGAGTTGTAGAAATGCTCACCACATATCATAAGAAATTTCTGATTCTTAAACAAATGTTTTTAAGGAACCCAATAGGTTTGAGCTCTAAAAGAGACGACTTTGTCTCTTCTGCCGGAAAATTATTTGACATCGCTGCTTGTAAATGCATTTATTTTTCTTCTTGCACTTGTCCAAAGGAAAGGAAAGTTCCTATCAATGAACAACCATTTCTCTTGGACCAGAGAACCAGATGAATTGGTCGCATTGGAAGTGTTGATCTACCTGAAACAAAAAAGATTACAAAGAAAAATGAATGTAAAGAAAAGCTTTCAAATCGTCATTCAACGTCAACACTTACCAGAAAAGTATCAGCTAGAACACGTGACCATTCAGATCAGCCAGACTCTCATACAGACGACAACAATGTAGGTGCGTCGCACATGGATTCTTCCAAAAACGATGCTGATGATGAATTTTCTTTTCTATCCTCTAAAACCAAACAAAACACACTAGTATTAGAACACACTGCTTTAGCTGCCCAAAGATTTGGAGTAAGTGATAGAGCAGTGGCCTTGATTGTTTCATCTGCTTTTCTGGATGCCAAAAAAGCAGGTTTGATAACAGAGGATCAGGCTAGCTTTGTCGCTGACAAATGCAAGATTAGTCGGGCAAAAAAAGTGTTGGAGTTAAGCTCCAAAACACCGAAAGTATTGACTCTGTATATGGGCTGTATTTTGACGGCCGCAAAGACAATACACTTACACAAGTCAGCGAAGGTGAAAAGTACTTCCGCGACACTGTCAAAGAGGAACATATTTCTCTTATAGCAGAACCTAGTTGTCATTACTTTGGCTACGTCACCTCTCCTTCCGGGTCAGCTGAGGATGAGACACAAGCTATATGGCAACATTTACAAGACAATTCAGTTGATGTGGAACATCTAGAAGTTGTCGGTGCTGATGGCACCAACACGAACACAAGTTGGAAAGGTGGAATCATTCGGAAACTAGAAGAAAGAATAGGTAGGCCATTACAGTGGGTTGTTTGTCTTCTACATTTCAACGAACTTCCATTTCGTGCTCTTTTCGAACACATAGATGGTGTCTCAAAGAGTCCAAATACATTCTCTGGCGACATAGGTAAACTGCTCCCTGCTTGTGAGAAGATACCTGTTGTCAAATTTGAAAGTTTTCCATCCTGCCAATTACCTTCTGAGGTTATTAATCCGACCCAACTTAGCACAGACCAAGCTTATCTCTATAAAATATCAGAAGCTGTTATTTCCGGTCAATGTTCCTCAGATTTAGCGTCGATGCATCCAGGTAACATGTGCAAATCTCGCTGGCTCACCTGTGCAAATAGAATTCTGAGATTATACATTTCTACTGACAAACCAAGAAAGGAAATAAAGATTTTGGTCAAGTACATACTTACAAGAGTGTGTCATTCTGAGGCATTCAACTGAAAAACAGGCTAAAAACTTTCGAAAATGTGAAAAAGGAAGTCACTCAAAAGATGAGCTCTTAATATTAATATTAAGAGGTGCCTATTTCAAATTTTATGTTTTCCATATAAATTACATGGAAAAAAAATCATTTCTTTTGTGGTAGTTATTGTGCGGAGGTTATTCTATGTGCACGAGTTATGTTTCTATGTTCCTTCGTTAAATAAAACACCTTATCGCTTTGAAGGTTACACCAATAATGAAATTTATTTTAAAATTAACTTTACATGAAGGTAAATACGAAAAAGAAATTTAATGAGTCAAGTAAAAATTAAAACAATAATAATTGTATAAAAGTTGGTAAACAGGAAGTAAGTATCAATTACAATTGTTGCAATGTTTTAAATTTGATGAGTCAGTAAAAATAATAAAGTACAATATTTAAATTTGATTTACATGAAGGTAAATAAGTAAAAGTAATTTGATGAGTCAATAAAAATAATAAAGTACAATATTTAAATTTGATGAGGCAATAAAAATAATAAAGTACAATAAGAAAATAATAATTGTTCTTATTGTTTTATAGGTGTCTTCTGGGTTTTGGTGGGGGTTGATGTGACGATGTAACTCCTCCCCCCTTAGAGTAGAGCGATGGCCACAACGAAGTTGGTGGGGACAGAGCGGCTTCAGTGGGCTTAGGATAATACCGAATTATGGGGTTTTTCCATAACAGAGTTACACTAGTGATAGTTAAGGTGATGAGTATCAATGTTGTTATCGTTATTATGTTTCTCCTTTGAATTGCATCCTTTCTTAATCTCGTAATATCATTTTTGTTGATGAAACTGTAGTCTTTGATCTTCTCCAGGCTTAAAGTCTATGTTATTGTTGTTATTTGCACTTTCTCTAGATTTGGTGCTGCTACGAAGATTGTGTCCCAATGGACTGAAGGGTTGTCTTTATATGTTGTTCCCGCTATCGTGACGGAACAATTCGTGTAGTGGAGAAGGGAGGTTCCTTCAATTGTGAAATTTTGCCCACAATCAGAGGTTATCGGTAGTCCCTTTACGTTGATAACCATTATATAATTATCTTCCGGTTGGAATATATTCGATGTGGGCCCCACATCGTTCACAGGACATATTGGTGTTTTATTATTCAAAATTCTAGCGATACAAGTTGAATTATTGGTGCTTTCGAAGTCATTTGACCTCTTGCAGTAGTACACGTTCTCAATTTTTGGGCAAATCTCTGTTAAGTATTGGAGCTCGTGGTTATTGTAACTTACGTATGGTTTTGTTTTAATTACTTTCGTATTATTTATAGGAAGAGGAATGAGATGGAAAAGCGAATTCGTACTTTTAGCCAAATTTGGAAGTTTTATATTAAAAATAAGGTTGCTATTATTATAATATGCTTGGAGTTCCAGAAGTTCGTAAAGGTGTCCGTCCGAAACTAAGTCAATATTCTGGGACTTAAAATGGTGTCTTATTTCATCCAATTCATCTGGATGAAGAATAAGCTTTGATACTACACCAAGTTTTGCGAGCATTACAGCTTCTATTATGTCAGAGATATGGTTCAATAATAAATCTATATTATAATCAAGCTGATTCATGTATTGGATTTCTAATAGCGCATTGTCTTCTTTTAGAATATGATTAGTTGTTTTTGTTGAGAGTTTTTCTAAAAATTTTGTAATGCTTTCCTGATTGTTATTCATATGCTCTGTCAAATTTTTAAATCTCTGTATCATTTGTATATTCAAACTTTTTGATATTCCTCTATTATTTTTGAATTTAATGTTGTGTCCTGGAGTTCTTGTATTTGTTTGTTTATAGTCATAGCGTCATTTGCGTCCATGTTCCCAGTTACATATTTTATTACAGAGCCTAAGCCGTTGAATAGTCCTCGTTTTGTACGTTTATATGGATTTAATGTCTGTAGTTTGTTTTCGAGTCCCTTAAGTTTCATCTTACAAATTTTAGCAGCATCTTTTAGAAGGCTATTTTTTTCAAATTTGTCTACGATAGTAATTAATTTTGAAGTTTGCGAATTATAATTGTCCAAGTCTATTATATGAATGAAATTGAAATAACTTTCAATCGTTCTCGCGTGTCCAATCTTCAGGGCTATCATATTCTGGTCTTCGTCAAAATTTTGTATTTCCAAGACTTGTCCATAAGCAAAGGCTATTCTAAAGGTAAATAATTGTTTATTATTTTCGTGGTCTCAGTTTAATTTTTGATTTGTGTAATTTTTTGTCTTTAGTAGTTTGTAAAGTAACGTCATTATCTTTTAATACTTTATGTTTTGAGAATCGTGCAGTTATTTTGTTTCTCCTACATTCTTTTCTATATATATCCTCTTCTTTGTTCCTACGCTCTGGAGGTTTCCTAGATTTATTAAGACGACTAATATTTTTTAATTTAGCTTTCATAACTTTTTCTTTAATTATGGGGTATAGTTTTTCTTTAAATTCATTTAACTTAACTAAAAATTCGTGTTTGTTGTCGTATTTTATGTCTCTTGAGAAGTTATACGGTCTTCCAAAGAATAACTCATATGGTGTAAATTTTGTAGATGAATGGATTGTATTATTGTAAGTTATGAACGTCTCATCTAATATCTCTTCGTGATCTAATTCCAATTTCTTGGATTTTCTGGTTGTCATTATAATTCTGTATATTTCAGTTAGGGTTGAATGAAGTCGTTCTACTGGAGAGTTGCTACTGGATTGTTGAAATGATGTTAAGTGAAGTATAATTTCATATTGTCTACAAAAATCTTTAAAAATGTTAGATGTAAATTCGGTACCCTGATCACAAACAATTTTCTTAGGTATTCCCGCAAGGTTCATAAATGTTTTTAAAGCTTTAAGCACACAAACGCTTGTTCTTGATGGTAATGTATAGCCTGTCGCATATTTAGAAAATTTATCGATGATGGTCAAAATACATTTACTATTTATAGTATATATGTCAATGTGCAAAATTTGAAGAGGTTCGTTTGGTGTTTCTGTAACTTGGAATTCTAATTTTGGTGGATGTCTGTCATATTTGAGTGTATTGCAAATTTCACAATTATTTAAAGTTTTATTTATTATAGATTGCATAAGGGGAAAATAATATTGTCTCTTTAAGTATTCATAAATTTCGGTAATTCCTCTATGGTTCCTATTTTCATGACAGGTACGAATTAGTTCAACTTGCTTATCATTGTCAGTTACATCTGATAGGATTTTAGTGCATCGGACAATACGAAATTGTTTTCCATTTGAAAAGTATTTTGAGTATATCAGTTGAATAGTTCTGAAGGTTGGTTCATCGGAGAAAATGGCAGTTAGTTTACCTGAGGGTATAAATTTTTTGAAAATCTGAACTATTGTGTCTTGAGAAAATTCTTTTTCTCTTATAGTTCTACGTTGTTTGTTTCTAAAGATGGTTTCAACAGTCATACTGGGTTTTTTGTCAGATCTTTCTAATAAAAGTTGCAAGTTGAATTCATTTAAAGGTTTTTCTGAGATTGGTATGCCATCATTCACATTTTCTTTACATGAATGTATTGTAGACAGTTCTTCCGAATCACACAAATTTATATCAGCGGTTTTATCATGGTCTAATTTTATCCTGCTCAATGCATCTGCGTTACTGTTCAATTTTCCTTTTTTGTATACGATCTCGTAGTCATACTCTTCCAACTTCAGGCGCCATCTCACCAATTTCGAATTGGGCTCCTTGAGACTCATTAGCCATGTAAGTGGTCTGTGGTCAGTAATTATTTTAAATTTACGACCGAAGAGATATGGGCGGAAATATTTGGTTGCCCACACTATAGCTAAAAGCTCTTTCTCAATAGTGGAATAGTTAATCTCACTCTCAGAAAGAGTCCTACTTGCGTAGCAAATAGGTTTGTCACTACCTATGTGACCTTGAGAAAGGACTGCACCAAGCGCAATGTTACTTGCGTCTGTTGTGAGTAAAAATGGCTTTGTGAAATCAGGGTATTGCAGTATTGGATCGTTCATTAAAATGTTCTTGCATGTTTCGAAAGCTTCTAGGTATCTGGCGTTTAGTGTTATGCTTCTGCCCTTTTTTAAGCATTCTGTCATTGGTTTTGCAAGTCTTGCCAGGTTCGGGATAAACTTCCTATAATAACTAAGTAGGCCTATGAACGATTTTATTTCACGATTAGTTCGTGGTATTGGAAATTTCTGGATAGCTTCTATTTTTGTCGGATCCGGTTTTATGCCTTCCGTCGTGACTACATGTCCTAAAAAAGCAATTTCTTTTCGCATAAACTCTGATTTGTCCATCTGGACCTTAAAATTTGAACATCTTAACTTTAGAAAGACTTTTTCTAGATTCTCAATATCTTCTTAGAGGGACGTCGAAAATATAATAATGTCATCTAAATACACTAGACAGATTTTTCCAACTAAATCATTTAGGACATTATCCATGACCCTCTGGAAAGTTGAGGGTGCGTTTTTTAAGCCAAAAGGCATTCTCACGTATTCGTAGTGACCCCCTTCCACAGTAAAGGCTGTTTTTGATATGTCCCGTGGATCCATTTCAATTTGATGGAAGCCGCTTGCTAAGTCCAAAGTCGAAAAGTAAAGGCATTTGCCCAGTTTGTCCAAGATCTCAGATATGTTCGGGAGTGGGTACCTGTCCGAGATGGTTTTCTCGTTCAACTTCCTATAGTCAATGACCAGTCTCCATTTCGTTTTCCCCGATGCGTCCTTCTTTTTTTGGAACAATCCATACTGGAGAGCTCCATGGGGAAAAGCTCGGTTTAATAATCCCTTGCTCCAACATCTCTGATATCTGTCTTCGAACTTCCTCTTTGTGAACGAAAGGATACCTGTAAGACCTAGTATGGATAGGAATATCGTCCGTCGTCCTAATTCTGTGTTTTATTTCATTTGCAAACGTCAACTTTTCATCCTCTCTATAAAAGATATCACTATATTTAGTACATAGTTTCAAAAGTTTATGCTTTTCTTCGCCATTCAGATGTTCCATTCGGAGTAAGTCAGATAAATTTGCAATTCTTTCATTGTTTGATTTGCAATGCATATTAAAGTTATTAAGTTCGACGAAGTTTTCTGAATCATACGGACTCGTTTTCAGGGGTTGCTCTAAGAAAATTGTTTGGTCATTCCCCGTGGGGTTAACTACTTCTATTGTACTAAACCAGTCTTTCGCAAAATATATGCCTGGAGAAATAATTAAGCCGTTGTCCAAAGTTATTGTATTTATCATAATATCTCCTTCCTTAGAATCAACTGGCAGTTTTACGATTTGTTTCGAATTTGCCTCTATTGTGAATTTATCAGAGGAAAAATTTGGTTTCATTTTAAGAGGTATTGTAATATTATTTGTAATTAGTATTTTATTTTCAAGATCAATTTTAGCTTTAATTTTTGTCAGAAAATCTAAGCCTAACAGTCCGTCAAAATAATCATGGAATTTAAAAACTAAGAATGTAAGAGTTCCTGTTTTCCTAATTTCTTTGAAAATAGGTAATGTCACTTGCTTGTCAATTATATATTTATGTAAGATGGTAGATATAGTTATTGGAATACATTTCTTGATATCTAAGGGATTTATAAATTCCGGGTTTATAAATGAAGAAGAAGCTCCGGTATCTATTAGGAATCTTAATTGTCTGCCAAATGGAGAGCTTATACTGATATAGGGTAAAATACTACCATGTTTATTGCAGTCTATATATCCTGTTTGTTTCTTGAGGCTAACTGTAAAAAATCCTGATTATCGTCAATATTGTAATTTTCATATTGGTCCAGGTTTATCTTGTTAGCGTGGTCAAGACATGGGACAGAGCTTTCATTTCGAAGACTTCTAAATTCGTTAATATTATTCATTTCATTCCTATTTGTTATCCTACTAAATTGAGTGCTTTGAGTGCTTGGGCTAGTTTTAAATTTATTTGTGCCCCTTTCAAATTTTGAAAATCCACTACCGGTATCCATAGGTTCTGGTGGAGGCTGTGATTGCCTCCAATTTGTTTGTCTCGAAAAATTATCGAAGCGTTGGCTGGGTTTAAAATTTGAAAAATTCTCGCGATGTACTTGGGAATTTTGGAGTAACAAATTACGATTCTGATTGTTTGAATTTGGCTCAAAATTATTGTTATTAACATAGTAAGGTCTGGTTGAAAAATTAGAATATCTTTTAGGTTGGTAATAATTTTCTTGTCTTGGTGCATTATTTACAAAATTTTGTGGATATTTAGGATATGGATTATATTGGTAATTTGGTCTCCATTGAGGATATTTGGGTTTATTCAAATTGGACCTAATATAATGAATATTCTGTTCTCTGATGCAGTAGTCAAGGGCAATCGGCAATGATTCTGGTCTCATTGCTCTAATCGTAGATCCCATAGGTTCCCGTAAACCCGACAAAAATGAGTTAAGGCACATTTCAGAAAATAGATTTCTCTTTGCATTAATTACATTAGTGTCGGACTCATGGATAGATAAATTATTAGACAAGGCTGATTGGATTTCCATTATTTCGCTGTAATATTTTTCGATCGGTTTGCCGTATTGTTTTAAACAATGAAGATCTCTAATTAGGGATGTTTCTGTCCTTTTATCTGAATAATGCGATATCAAGTTTCCTCTGATCTCATCCCAATTGAGGGATGTGCCATACATGTTTAAGACTTCGTTGGCTTGACCATCTATTTTATTTCTTATGGCCCTCAAGAGGATTAGTCCATGAGGAGTGTTATCTGCTCCACTAATGTGAAGGAGTATTTCTTCCACATTACTAATGAATTCGTGGAGCAATCTTGGATTACCATCAAATTTGGGTAGGTCCTTGATTGCATCTGGAATTCTAAGTGAGTTAAAAATGTCGATATTATTCATGTTGTTACTATTAGTTGTCGTTTGAGTCCCTGATATACTTGGAACTTCTGTATTTGAAAGCATATTAAAATTTAATGTACTGTCCTCGGATATAACGGGTAGGCTTCTTGACTTAAAAATCTTAAAACTTTTAGGATATGGAAAATATCTAGATTTACTACTCATCAAAAATAATTTGTTTTATTTACGTAAGATAATTTGGTTCCGATTGATAGGAATTTGGAATCAAATAATGCCTACACAAAAATAATATGTAATTAATTTTTTATTAAACTTTTTCTACTTTTCCACTTCTTCCTTTTCCTTTTTAGTTTTATTGATTTTGGTAATGTATGTTTAAATTGTAAAGATTGTATATATATACATATTATTTTTTTTATGATCCTTCTTATCTTTCTTTTGAATTAATATATTTATATAATTTTTCTTATTTCATCTCTTTTCACAACTTTCACTTTATCTACATACGAGTATGTTAACTATTGGTTTTTTTTTTTTTTTTTGGTCTTTGCAATCTTTCTTTTGAATTAATATATTTTTATTAAATTAATTTTTCTAATTTCATCTACTTCCGCAATGTACATATATTAACTTTTCTTCGATTTTTTTTTTTTTTTTTTTTTAATTTTTTTTTTTTTTGTTTTGATCTTTCCAATCTTTCTTTTGAATTAATATATTCTCATTCCAAATTTTCTAATTTCATCTACTTTCGCAATATATTTATGCACATATGTTAACTTTTCTTCAATTTTTTGTTTTTTTTTGTTTTATTTTTTTTATTTTTATTTTATATATATATGTAATTCAATAACCGCTCATTTACTTACAGAGCCCCTATGAGAATGGTATGCATGAGGGGTGTAGGTCCTTTTTTCAACGGTTCACTTATCTCCTTGTGGCCTTATACCAATGTGCTCTTGGTATTTGTTTTCCGTCCGATATTCCCTCGGATTTAGAACAGGCGGCCCCTTATGTGGTCCAAGGATTCACAAAGTTTTATTTCGTTAGCACTCTTAGCTTCGACTCGAACCGTTGGCCTTTCGACTGCGCCTGTTATGTTTCTATGTTCCTTCGTTAAATAAAACACCTTATCGCTTTGAAGGTTACACCAATAATGAAATTTATTTTAAAATTAACTTTACATGAAGGTAAATACGAAAAAGAAATTTGATGAGTCAAGTAAAAATTAAAACAATAATAATTGTATAAAAGTTGGTAAACAGGAAGTAAGTATCAATTACAATTGTTGCAATGTTTTAAATTTGATGAGTCAGTAAAAATAATAAAGTACAATATTTAAATTTGATTTACATGAAGGTAAATAAGTAAAAGTAATTTGATGAGTCAATAAAAATAATAAAGTACAATATTTAAATTTGATGAGACAATAAAAATAATAAAGTACAATAAGAAAATAATAATTGTTGTTATTGTTTTATAGGTGTCTTCTGGGTTTTGGTGGGGGTTGATGTGACGATGGCTACCAGTAGGGATGGTAAACTCGATTCCGATTATACTCGAAAATCGAGTTTTCTCGTAAAATAATCGATTTTTCGGAATCGATCTTCAGTAGTTGAAGTCGATTAAGAATCTATTCTTGACATTCGAAAACTTCTAAAGACTAGGCAACAAGTACCAAAGTTTAGTACAAAATCTGATTTTATCAATAAATTTGACACAGATACAGACTAAAACAAGCCTGACATATGGTTGGTTGGTTGGGTTGGGCTTGGGAGGAACACGAAGAGCAGCCACCTCCACGCGGTGGGTTCTGGGTGACCAATACAGGTTAACTGAGAGCTGCAACAATTTTCACAACGGTTCGTCGTACGGCCATGATCACATACACCATTTCGGTAGCAAATGACGTGACAAATAACTTTTGTTTTGTACATTTTGCCGTGAGATGCGTATTTCAGGCGCTAGGTAGACAATTTCACGATTTTAGGCGAATTTCCGAAATTTCAAGGTCGGAGTTGGGGTTGAAGATGCAATCCGATCTCAAAACAAAAAGTTGCATTAGAATCAGGAAGTACTAAGGCAACTTTTCCGCACTATTAGAAATCCCAAATCGAAAAAAGTCCGGATTTTTTTTAATGTTGCAATTTACTAATCAATCCGATTTGTTTTTATAAATAAATACATTCATGACGAATACAAAATGAATTTTTTATGTCTATTTATTGTGTGTAAATTAGTTAAATATATGGTGAAAATGACACGTAAAAAAAAGGTTCTGTACGATGCCCACGATTGCGGGCTAAGACAAGAATTTCAGAAAGATTATTAATTTATAAGAAAATCGATATAGCGCTATGGAAGCTTTTTTGTTTTTGTTTTTCATTTGACAAAATGGCGGCGGTTTGAAAAAAAAGTATCAAATTTTGGCCTTTTTTTCGACAGTTTTTCGTAGAAAAATTAGGAAGATTCAAAAAAATATACATGTATAAGCTTCCATAGTGCGATAGCGAATGACGTTAAAAATGATCTCACTAAATTGGAACTAGATATCTTCAAAATTCTTTCTTTGAGAGTGGAAACCGTATTTAAAAACGCCAATCTGAGAAAAACGCGTTTAAAGATTGCAGTCGCTATGTTGCCCCCTCTGTTCTCTTTCTACAGAAAACGCTATGGCGACCGTAATTATTTGAATTTCGATTTCAAAATTTGTGAGAATGTTTATTATAGTATATACTATACGATAACGATCCTTTAACAATTATTATGTCACATGCTAAAAAAATGACAAATAGACTATCACCTATTATATGGAAAATCTCGATATCAAATATACGGGGCTAGTTCAAGTTTTCGCTCAAAATGTATTCCATACTTATCCATTGTTTCGGTCAAAAGTCAACTACAGTTGCTGAGGTCCACATATTCGGTACTTAGGGGCTTGAACCGTTTTGAATGGATTCGGGCAATTTTTGGTCATAAGGTGGCAAACTTTTAAGGACAAACTATAGCGCACAATGTTATCCCTGGATAAGCGAAAGCATCAAATGGAATTTAAAATTGTGCTATATGTGAAGTACTCATGGTTTCACCCATTTTCGCAATGTGACATAGGAATAATAGAAGAATGCTAAATTTAATTGAAATAGGTCAGTCGAGTCCTGAGATATGTGATTTCATCAAAAAGGTAGAAAGCCTCTAATACCATCTCAGAATTTAATGGCCCTGGCTTATTTATTTTGTGATTTATTACGCTTTTAGTAGGTTTTGACAGTACCGTTATATGGGGAGTGATTACATCGATTTTTACACAGACGGTAAGAATTTCTATACTATTAGTGCTGGGAAAATTTGATTGTTTTAGCTATAGTGGTTTTGGTTTTTTGAAAATTTTATGCCCACATGTGTTCCTTGCTATCGCGATCCTTTGTACCAATTTACAGCTTGATAGCTTAATTTAGCTCTTTGTTATGGCTTTACATCTTAATTTGGTGCTTAATGCACTTTATACGTTTTCGGTTAAAAGCATTATGTGAGTGTGGCAGTGGTTCTATTACGTCCATCTACGAACTCGTAATTTTTATACTCTTGCAACCAGTTGCTACAGAGTATTATAATTTTGTATAGTTTGTTATAGCAAGATAGATATGGGGTTATATATATAAATGATCAGAATGACAAGAAAAGTTTAAATCCGGTTGACTGTCTGTCTGTCCGTCCGTACGTGTGTCTCGATGAAACCTGGGGGCTT
This sequence comes from Bactrocera neohumeralis, assembly GCF_024586455.1. Classification (NCBI taxonomy): domain Eukaryota; kingdom Metazoa; phylum Arthropoda; class Insecta; order Diptera; family Tephritidae; genus Bactrocera; species Bactrocera neohumeralis. Next base: position 7,164,576 of record NW_026089622.1, on the reverse strand, counting down.
ACTCTGTAAAGCGATGCGAAAGACAATGCGATTCGAAAGCCCAATGCGAAGCGATAGGCAATTGATACTCTGTATTGCTTACGCATCACTAACAATGTTGTTCACCTTTACTTTTTTTTCTTTTTATGTAATGGTTGGCATTACTTCCAAAAATATCAAAGTATAAACGAGCAAAATAAAGAAAATAATAATAATTTGTTCGTTAAAACTGTGTTGAATAATTTAAAAATGAATTCTGTGGCATTGTGGGATCATTATTATTCTCAGGAAAGAATTGATAGAAGAATTATTCGAGATAATTCGGACATTATGTCTCTAAGAGATAAAAGGTTAGTAAAAAATTGCAGTTTCAAAATGTACTTAATGTACTTTAAAATGTACTTAACATCTACACATTTTGTGTTTTTAGCTTCATGCAAAATTTCCGCCTTAATAAGCACGCATTTTTATATGTTTTGGACAACATAAGACCCCAATTAAAAGTCGCTCAAAGAACCCCATCAATTCCAGAAATTGTAAAACTGTCAACAACTTGAAGTTCCTCGCACAGGGCGGGTATCAACACTCGGTCGGCCAAGATAGGCATTCAGGGCTAGCCCAACAATCGGTTTCCCGATGCATCTTGGAAGTATGCGATGCCATCGAGAAAACTCTGTGCCCAAAGCATATCGTGTTTCCCTTGACCATTGAGGAAAAAATTGAAGCAAATAGAACCTTTTACTTGACGTCCGGAATTCCAGGCGTAATTGGAGTGATTGATGGGACGCACATCAATGAACACTTATTTTTTAATCGTAAACTAAAACACAGTATAAATGCAATGGTGGTAAGAACATTCATAAATACAATAATATACACGTACATATGTATATTGATTCCAGTGCAATGACTTAAAACTTCTTTTAGATATGTGATCACAAAATGCAGATAAGGGCAGTAAATGGTAGATTTGGAGGAGCGTCGCATGACTCCCACGTATGGAACCTCTCAGGAGAACGTGAAAGTTTGAGGACGAACTAAGAAAATGGAAATAGAAGCGAACGAATTCTTGGTGAGTATACATATATAACTGTAATAATAACTTATGGCGGCTAAATCGCCATAAGATAAAATTGTTATATATTATTACATTATATTGATGTTTTAAAAGAAATTATCAACATCTCTCAGCAACACTTATGTATATGATTTTATTATTATTATTATAGGAGACTCCGGATATCCTCTTGAACCTTGGCTGCTAACGCCATATAGGAATGCGCCAGAACGTTCTGATGAACTCTATTTCAACCAACAGTTTACAAAAGGCCGATAACTAATTGAACGCGTGTTTGGTGTATTAAAAGGGAGATTTCGATGATTGTTATCTGCAAGAGAGCTACATTACGCGCCTGAAAAAGTCGTTAAAATTTTGAACGTATGCTGCGCTCTACACAATATATGCATTTTGTACAAGGTAGAAGTACCAATTAATATTACACTTGAGCCAGAAGAATTTTCCACCACTAAGAAAGATTTACCTAATAGTGGTAATTTTATTACTATTGCTAGAAACATTAGGGACGATATTAAAACAAATATGATAAATGCTTGTAACTCAACTTAATTAAAACGAACTATTTGCAAATTAATAAATCCAGTCTTTTATTTCATTGTAATAACGAAAATTAAATTTAAATAATTACAGATTAAATTTGTAGTTTTTAATTCTGTTTCTCGCAGTTATATAGTTATTTAACTTACATTTTCCAGTTTCTCAATTTTTGTTCATCAATTTTTTGTTTATATAGAAATTTTTCCTTTTCAAAGGTTAGTCTCCGTTTTTCTAATTTATTTCTTTTTTTCAATGTTTTAAAAATGTTTTTTATATTAAAATTTATATCGTTTAACACTTTAATCGAGTTATTGTGGAATATAATTAGGTTTTCGACTTGTTGTTCAAGCAGAGTCTGCTGCTTTTTGCGCGGCGGGTACGTCACATTTGAACAATGTGGTAGTTCATTTTCTTGTGTATTAAGAGGAGTCTGCTGTTTTTTATGAGGTGTGCATGCCACTTTGGAACATTGTGGTAGTTCCCTGTTTTGTGTATTTGGTTCGGTAGGGTCTGTATTTACCTCCGACATGCTGCTTGTAGCTGCACCGAATGACAAGGTACCACTCATTCCATTTATTGATTCCTCTATTGACAATAACTCACTCACTTGTTGTTCTAACTGTGATAAGGGTATGAAAAGTGAGGGACCACCTCCAGTTCCCGAAATATTATTTTTGTTTCGTCGCATTTTTGCCTTTAAGTGAATCTTATAGTCTGCCCAAACCTATAATTGATTACATTTAATCACATTTATAATTTATCTGTGCAATTATTGGAATTACCTTTTTCCACCCCGCAATGTCGCGCAATGGTGGCCCAGCTGCGTTTAAATAGGAAACTAAATTTTTCCATATATTATTGGAGGTATTTTTGGCGTCTGGTGTTTTTAGTGATCCTTTCGATAAATTAGGATGCGCCTTCATGAAATCCACGAGAATTTCAAATTGCTTTGGTTGAGTTTGTTGTTTTATTTTCAGTGCTTCCCTGTAAATTTGTGCAAAATAGTTCATATGCACGGCGTTATATATTTTAGTAGCAATTAAAACAACTAATTTATATTTGAAACTTACATTTTCATGCAATGCGACTTCTTTATACTTGTAGCACAAAAATTACGAATATAACGCATGTTTGACAATTGCTTTAGCAAAGCAGAGTACCGCTAATGCGAAAGGGAAAAACTGAATGCGAAAGGGAAAAACTAAATCGAAAATTTCAAAATTTACTGCGATTGTCGAATTACAGAGTATCAAAATTGGAGATGCGAACATTTTCATATTCGTATCGCATTACAAAGTAACCCCCCTGGTATGTGGGTTCGTTAATACAAAAAAAATTCCGTCGGTATTTGTGATAACAGCGAAGGCTGGCAAAACACACCAGCCCAAAGCAGCGAAACGTAAAACTATTGAATCCCCAAATATAATGAAAAAACAAGTAAGGAAGGGCTAAGTTCGGGTATCACCGAACATTTTATACTCTCGCATGATAAAGTGATAATCGAGATTTCATTATCCGTCATTTACATATTTTTATACTCTCGCAACAAAGTTGCTAAAGAGAGTATTATAGTTGTGTTCACATAACGCTTGTTTGTAAGTCCTAAAACTAAAAGAGTCAGATATAGGGGTATATCGTCCCCTCAATATAACAATAGTGTATGTGCTCATACGCCATTATTTTTTATTGCATATTTAGAATCTCCATCATTGATTCTATGTCTGGTCAAAATTTCGTCAAATTCTACTTCCAAAAAGTGGGTCAAAATGTCATTGGAAAAAATGGTGTATAATTTCATGTTAAAAAAATTCGTTCAATAAGTGTATAAGCTCATATGCGCTATTTTGCTTGAAATTGCCACTGCAAAGTTGTTAAAAGAATAATAGTGTATGCGCATTATACTCCATTTTAGCCTGTAGAAATTAATACAATTTATCAAAACTTTAACTCATAAAATAGCTTATAATAATATACACTATTGTTTGAGAAATAGTTTTATTCCGACCATTTCTATACTCCACATAAGCTGTTTTATTTTCAATACAAATTCGAAAGTTTTATCAGAAATTTACAAGAGTAGTAGCCTATGCGATTTTTAAGTTGTTTTGACTACTCTCAAAGCCAAACAGGTATGCAAGAAGTTTTTTTTAAATACTTTGAACTTGTCAGACGGCGCAATATCTGTGTTAGCCAAGAAGATGTGCCAAAATGAATTTACTGATAAGAGGGGCCAACATGGCCACCAGAGAAAATTAGACGAAGAGACAGTTGCGCTTATCAAACAGCACATCGAGTCATTTCCAGCCGTCGAAAGCCATTACAGTCGAGCAAAAAGTCAACGACTTTATCTTGCCTCCGACTTAACAATATCAAAAATGTACGATTTATTCAAAGAACTCCACCCGGACGCTATCATTAAAGAAAACGTTTATCGCCGGATATTTTGCATGAATTATAATTATTCTTTCCACCGTCCAAAAAAGGACACCTCTTAACAACCGAGAGGTACAAAAACGCTGAGGACAAAGACTCATTTCAGAAATCCTATGATGAACACATCTTAAATAAGACAAAGGCAAGAACTAACAAGCAAACTGACAAGGAATCAGCTAAAAGTAACAGTAATTTAAAAGTGGTTACTTTTGACCTCCAGTCAGTGTTAACGACTCCTTGTAGCAGCGTAAGCACGATGTATTACAGTCGAAAGTTCGCCACGTATAATAACACATTTTACGACATTGCCAGTGGAGAAGGTTACTGTTTTCTATGGGATGAAAATCAGGGTCAACGAGGATCGGACGAAATTGGGACCACAATATGGAAAATGATGAACTCGTTAGACGAATCGGTAACCGATGTTATTCTCTACTCAGACTGCTGCGGGGGACAAAACAGAAACAGGTTCATTGCTACTCTCTTGATTTATATCAACAATACCTTGAAGCTTAATTCGATAACAATTACATATGTAAGTACCTCCAAAGCGGACACACACAAATGGAGGCAGATTCGATGCACTCTGCAATAAAACGTGCGAACGGCTCGCAGTCATTTTTTTTTAACTTACGAGGTGGAAACAAGCGAAATTGTTTAGATGAGCCAGATGTAGCAGAGGAAGAGAATGAAGACGAATGAATTTCTAGTTATTTTTGATTTGCGCAATGTATGAATTAATTACTGTTTTATAATGTTACAAATTGATATATTTGAGATCAAATCTTTTAATAAAAATACCGTAAAATTATTGAATAAAACAGCGTATACCATACAAAATAAAATAGTTTATCAGATACATCATACGAATTCCTTAAAAAATAAAAAGGCCTATATGGAGGACTTGCGCTTTGAATAACATAATTATGGTCTTAAGGATGCGTAGAATAAAAAAACTTGGAAAATTTAAAGACAAGAAACGGTATAATGTACTCATCGAAAAATCCACTATGAAGAATTTTTATTTACCGCGATATTGAGGTTTTAATAGACATCTGATTTGACAAAAACTTTAAACTCGATTTTCTCAAAACCCAAACAAAATTATACGCTATTGTTATATTGAGGGGACGATATATACCAAAGTGTTCAGGGTGACGAGTAGAGTTGAAATCCGGATGTCTGTCTGTCCGTCCGTCCGTCTGTCCGTGCAAGCTGTAACTTGAGTAAAAATTGAGATATCATGATGAAACTTGGTACACGTATTTCTTGGCTCCATAAGAAGGTTAAGATCGATGATGGGTAAAATCGGCCCACTGCCACGCGCACAAAATGGCGAAAACCGAAAACCTATAAAGTGTCATAACTAAGCCATAAATAAAGGTATTAAAGTGAAATTTGGCACAAAGCATTGCATTAGGGAGGGGCATATTGGGACATAATTTTTTTGGAGAACTTGGCGTGGCCCCGCCCCCTACTAAGTTTTTTGTACATATCTCGGAAACTACTATAGCTATGTCAACCAAACTCTATAGAGTCGTTTCCTTCAGGCATTTCCATATACAGTTCAAAAAACAAATTCAATCGGATAATAACCACTCCCATCTTCCATACAAAGGTTATGTTGAAAACTAAAAGTGCGTTAACCGACTAACAAAAAACGTCAGAAACACTAAATTTTACGGAAAAAATGGCAGAAGGAAGCTGCACCCAGGCTTTTTTTAAAAATTGAAAATGGGCTTGGCGTCGCCCACTTATGGACCAAAAACCATATCTCAGGAACTACTTCACCGATTTCAATGAAATTCGGTATATGTATAATATTTTCTTAACACCCTGATGACATGTACGAAATATGGGTGAAATTGGTTCACAACCACGCCTTCTTCCAATATAACGCTATTTTGAATTCCATCTGATGCCTTCTCTGTATAATATATACATTAAGAACCAATGATGATAGCGGAATAAAACTTTACACAAATACGGTACTCAAAGAAGAATTGATTAGACAATATCTCAAACAAATGTATCCAAACCACAACCACAAGTATAAAATCTGGAAAGCCACCAAATACATAAAACGGCCAACTATAAAACATGTTCCGGTTAGAGATGTTTACAATACTTGGTGCAGATCAAACATAAGCAAAGCACGCCCTTTTTGCCAACCATCTTTCATATTCAGCCATTTAACCTCAGTAGCACTAGCCATCGTAAGAACGTCGAATCATACATTGATTGCCCATGTCCAATGGATAAACCCCTTACACACCTAAGACTCTTAGAGGTCCAATCTGAAAAATTCAAAGTCTCCAGGTCATGATAACATCGAAGCTTGGACAATCAAAAAACTTTCCATGAAATGTCAGCAGGGATTTGACAGAGTCTGGCACTCGGGCTTACTGTATAAAATCAAAAAGGTAATATTTACTCCACTCTATCTCTTCCTCAGATCTTATCTAAGTCAAAGACATTTCTACGTTAAAATTCAAGATGAAATCTCAGACATACACGAAATAAACGCAAGAGTCAGGCAAGGAAGTGTTTTAGAACTAACACTATACACAATTTTTACCGCAGACATGCAAATATTGGAAAATGGTAATTTAACAGTTTCCACCTACATACATATGCAGACGACGCTGCTCTACTCTATGCTGTCTACTCGGCTAGCGAAGCTTCTGAAACTGCACAAGCACAGCTAAATGAAATAAAATCTTGGCTTCGCAACTGGAACATCTCTGTAAACGCTGCAAAATCAACTCATATAACTTTCACATTAAGAAGAATGGCCCGGCGTGACTCTTAATAGTGTTTTACTTCTAAAATCGAATTGTGTAAAATATCTCGGAGTACATTTAGATAAACGGCTTACTTGGTGTGAACATATTAAAGCCAAGAGAACGCAGCTCAAAACTAAAAGTAGAAAAATATATTGGTTACTTGGCCCTAAGTTTAAACTTAGTTTACAAAACAAAATTCTTCTCTATAAAACTATGTTGAAACCCGTATGGTCTTATGGCATTCAAATATGTGTACAGCAAGTATATCCAACAAAAAACCCTTAGACTTATAGCCAACGCTCCGTGGTACATTAAAAATATCCATCTCCATAAGGATCTTAGAATGTCTATAGTGATTGATGAAATAAAAAGATTCAGCTCAAGTTACATAACAAGATTAAATTGGCACCCGAACGCATACGCTATAAACTAATTAGACACCAGCGACGACACAACAATTGAAAAGACTACATCCTCTAGACCTGTCATTTAGACCGTAAGAATCATAAGTATAAAATAGAAGGAATATTGATACACATTACATAATTTAGCTTAATAATTACTAGTTACTAAATAACCTTATATTAAGGCCAAATTGCACTTAATGCATCAATGTGAACCACAATAGTCAATTACATTTACTTATTGTTTTACGACAGAAAGTAAATTCGGGAGCAACCGAATATTTTATAATCTTGCAACTTACAAGAATCAAAACCAGGGAAATACTTTAAAGTCTAAAAGTGTAAGTTTTGTAAGTAAGTGTAGTTTCATTGGGATAGCTCGCATATTGCAGTACAAAGTCACCCGGAAGTTTGAAATTCTTTATATGTGGGCTAAGGGAAGTATTGGTCCGATTCAACCCATTTCCAGTTATATACAAGTTGTATATCACACATTCACCGACATTCGATCACAAGCCAACTATAGGTACTGGGGTCCCAATATTCGGTACCTAGGAGCTTGAACAGTTTTTATTGGATTTAAACAATTTTTGGTTTTAAGGTGACACACACCAAAGATGTTATTTGTGCGAAGTTTTATCCCGTTATATAAATTTCTTCTTGTAAGTAGGTGTGGTTAGTGTTCAATTTCGTCCATTTTCACAATGCGACATAAGAATGTAAGTAAAATGTCTCTTAGTAAATTTTGTCGAAATCGGTTGGTCGGGTCCCGAGATATGGGATTTTACCAAAAAGTGGGCGGTGCCACGCTCATCATCCAATTTTCACGTCGGCTCCCATAAAGCTCTCTTATACCATATAGGTGGTAAAATTCAATGTGTCTTAAGTATTTTGTTATTGATTTATCGTGCGTTTAGTAGTTTTTAGCAGTACCGTTATATGGGGAGTGGGCAGAGTTATACTCTATTTTCATTGGTCGCACTGTCAACAGAAGTTCTTATAAGATTTGTACTCAGCAAATTTTGTTGTTGTGACTTAAGCGGCTTGGGAGATATGCACATTAAACTTGTTAGAGGGCGGGGCCACGCCCATTTTTTTTTAAAAATCCTGCCCACAGTTTCCTCTTGCTACTGCGATTCTCTGCACCAAATTACAGCTTTATACTTATACTTTATTAAGTGCGTAGTTTTGGCAACTTACTATTTGTTTTCGGTTAAGGGCGATTTGTGGACGTGGCAGTGGTTCAGTGCCAATCGACTTTTTTTTCAAGATGTAAGTTTCATCAAGACATCTCAATTTTTACTCAAGAACAGTCCTTGATAAAAATTGGTATGTAGGTTCGTTAGTACCAAAAAAATTTGAGTGCGTAACTGTGAGTAAGCGGACATCTGCCACGCCCACAAATCGACATTAACCAAAAACAAATAAAGCGCCATAATCAAGCATTAAATTAAGATATAAAGCTGTAAATTGGTACAAAGGATCGCTGTTGCAAGAGGCACTTGTGCCCAAATTTTTTTGAAAAAGTGGACGTGGCCCCGCCTCCTAACAAGTTTAATGTACATACCTCCTAAACCACTTAAGCTTTAACAAGCCAATTTGTTGAGTACAAATCTTATACGAGCTACTACCGACAGTGTAAATGTTTTGGGAAATAAAATCGGATGATAACCCCGCCAACTCTTCATATAACGGTTCTGCTAAAAACTACTAAAAGCGCGATAAATCAATAACTAAATACGTTAGACACATTGAATTTTACCACCTATATATTATAAGAGACCTTTATGGGAGCCGACGTGAAAATTGGACGATGGGCGTCATACCGCCCACTTTTTGGTGAAATTCCATATCTCGGGACCCCACCAACCGATTTCAACAAAGTGCGAGGCATTGTACTTACATGCTTATGTCGCATTGTGAAAATGGGCGAAATCGGACAACAACCAGGACTGCTTCCTTCCTTCTTTAGCGTGTGCTACCTTATCACCAAAAATTGTTTTAATCCAATAAAAACTCTTCAAGCCCCTAGGTACCGGATATTTAGACCCTGGTACCCACAGTGGACTTTTGATCGAAAATGTCGGTGAAAGTTTGAGTTATATAGTTTAACTGAAATTAACGGGTTTGATCGGACCAATACTACCCTTCGCCCCCATATACTTAATATCAAGACTTTCGAACGTCCGGGTGACTTTGTACCGCATATATCAGCCAATATGTGAGTTATCTCATTGAAAATAGAAGAGCGCGTTTTTTTCATAATAGTGTATCTTTGTGCCCAAAATAGATAAATTTGAGCGAAAACTTGGCGATACCCAACGAGGATTCAGACCAGACGACTCCCTTTCATACGACTTCTTCAATCTGCTCTTGGAGAAAATAATTCGAGCTGCAAAACGTAATCGAATAGGTCCAATCTTCTATCGGGTGATTTTTAAGAGCTTGATAACTTTTTTAAAAAAAAAAACGCATAAAATTTGCAAAATCTCATCGGTTCTTTATTTGAAACGTTAGATTGGTTCATGACATTTACTTTTTGAAGATAATTTCATTTAAATGTTGACCGCGGCTGCGTCTTAGGTGGTCCATTCGGAAAGTCCAATTTTGGGAAACTTTTTCGAGCATTTCGGCCGGAATAGCCCGAATTTCTTCGGAAATGTTGTCTTCCAAAGCTGGAATAGTTGCTGGCTTATTTCTGTAGACTTTAGACTTGACGTAGCCCCACAAAAAATAGTCTAAAGGCGTTAAATCGCATGATCTTGGTGGCCAACTTACGGGTCCATTTCTTGAGATGAATTGTTCTCCGAAGTTTTCCCTCAAAATGGCCATAGAATCGCGAGCTGTGTGGCATGTAGCGCCATCTTGTTGAAACCACATGAGTCAACATTTAAATGAAATTATCTTCAAAAAGTAAATGTCATGAACCAATCTAACGTTTCAAATAAAGAACCGATGAGATTTTGCAAATTTTATGCGTTTTTTTTTTTAAAAAAGTTATCAAGCTCTTAAAAAATCACCCGATATAAGAGTGTACAGCTGCTTGCGTATGCCGATGATATTGATATCATTGGCTTCGACACCCGCGCCGTTAGCTCTGCTTTCTCCAAACTGGAAAAGGAAGCAAAGCAGATGGATCTGGCAGTGAACGAGAGCAATACTAAATATCTCCTGTCATCAAACAAAAAGTCATCGCACTCGCGACTAAGCTCCCACGTTACTGTTGACAGTCATAACTTCGAAGTTGTAGATAATTTCGTCTATCTTGGAACCAGTATTAACAGCAAATCATTGTCAGCCTCGAAATTCAACGCAGAATAACCCTCGCTAACAGGTGCTATTTCGGACTGAGTACGCAATTGAGAATTAAAGTCTTTTCTCGACGAACGAAAACCAAACTCTATAAGTCACTCATTATTTCCGTCCTGCTATTTGGTGCAGAGGCATGGTGATGACAACTTCTGATTTGTTTTCGAGAGAAAGGTTATGCGAAAGATTTATGGTTCTTTGCGCGTTGGCCACGTCGAATATCGCATTCGGTGGAACGCAGAGCTGTATGGGATATACAACGACATTGACATAGTTCAGCGAATGAAGAGACATCTGCCACGGCTGGTTCATGTCGTTTGTATGGATGAAAACACTTCAGCTCTGAAAGTATTCGACGCAATACCTGCCGGGGGAAGCAGAGGAAGAGGAAGACCTCCACTCCGTCGGAAAGTCCAGGCAGAGAAGGACCTGGCTTCGCTAGGAATAGCCAAATGGCGCCGCATAGCAAAGAGAAGAAACGACTGGGGGGTTGTTTTTAACTCGCTATAATCGCCAGTAAAGAAGAAGATATTGCAATTGTTTTCTACTGCAGGTTTCGTCACCTGACTGTTATATAGTATATATACATATATATAAATGGGTATGTTATATTTTTTGTTCTATTTGTTTGGATCACTGCTCTATTTTTATTGTTTATTTTGTTCTCCGCACAAGCATATGTATATTTATATGTTTATTATATTTTTTTATGAGGCTCGAAGGACCATGTTTAAAATTGTCACCAGTGCAACCTGAAATTGTTTAAATGTAATAGTTATCACGCAGATATGAAATAAAACCATGTCACTAAAGTGTAAAGTAAACAATGTAATTTATTAAGAAAGTCTTTAATTCTTTATAAATTAATTAAAATTAAATGTTTTAATTATTTATTTCGGAGGTAACTGAAGGTAACTGAATTGAACGGGATCTTATGTAGATAGCGCGCAAATCGCTATTGTCGAAGGGCAAACCGCACCGCGCGGGACCTGTGTTGAAAAAGGAATGCACTCTATTTTTGTATTGTTTTGTGTGTGGTGATCATCATTTTTGTTGCTTGATAGTGTAATGTGCTGAACACATTAAGAGCAACAGACTTCAAGCAACATCTCTCAAATATTAAAATGCACACGTCCTTATGGACACAGCAGATTCTCAGTTATCGCTCCCGCTAATATAAAAATATTTTTAAATTTAACGACGACAGTAGAGAGGATGGCACTAATATGTAAAATTATTCAAAGCTTTAACAAACCTGCCATTATTTTACAAAGAGAAACATTAAATTACCGTGTTATATCATTTGTAATAACAATTGATAATTTAAAACAAATAAATTTACCTATTTACTTATTTTTAAAATTTCACTTTGAATAAAATGTTAAAATTTCATTTAAGTGAAAGGTATTAGTATGGCAACAACGAAATTGTGTATATGCAAAATGGACTCTTGTGTTATTTTGTGTACATGCGGGTCATTGTTATGTCGCTGCCTTCTTACAAATGTTCATATAGCAGCCTTCACGACGCCATTTACAGTTCACTGTCGTGCAGTCATGTCGTGTCGCTCTCTATGTGTTCAGCACATGCGGTATCGTCGGGTGCTGAAATCTTGCTGAGTGTGTCGGGGTTCTCAAGTGTGGTGTGTTGTAAAAGGGTGTGCCAGTTTTTTCAGAATAGAGGTGTGTATTAGAGGGAGATTTAGCTCATTTAAACAACTTTGTTTCGGCTTATTTGTCAATCGTTTATGACTTTAAACCGGTGAATGCTAATTTCAACTGTCGTTAGTTTTGTTAACAAAATTAGTTTTTCTTCTCTGACATTCCATTTTTTAATACCCCACCAAATTTCGTAACTCAATGGCGACCCATCTTGAAGTTAAGAACTAAACAATTTTATTAATAGATTAACACGTGCTCATTTCAACGCAAAAATCGTTTTTTTTTTGTATTTGTAATTTATATAAAGTAAATTCATCAAAATCACCAAAACTTTTGTTATTAATATTAATTGCGTAAATTTGTTTCCTACTAAAATATTTCAGTTACAGGTGGACCATTTTCTTTGTGTTATTATATTGAGACAAACTCTCACAAGACAACTTGCTTTTTTTGTTGGTCGACCTTTATTTGTTCAATAAATATTTGCTGGTTCAACATCATAAATAGAAAATACAATTTCGAGAGTTATTGCTATTAATATGCTTTTGATACAAAATATCATAATAATTGTTCAATTTTTGTTCAAAAACTCGTTCACAATGATCGTTTTGTGCGCATTATCGTGGTGCAAAATCCAACTGTTATTCCGCCACAAATCTGGTCTTTGCGACGAACATTCTCTCTCAAACGCTTCATAACGCCAAAATAATATTCTTTATTGACGGTTTTGCCCTCCAGTAAGAATTCCGAATGAACAACACCACGAATATCGAAGAAAACGGCCAGCATCACCTTGATTTTCGATTTGCTTTGGCCCGGTTTTTTTGGTTTCGCTCATTTTTGTCGCGCCATTCCGATTATTGTTGACTTGTTTGCATGTCGTACTCGAAAACCGATGTCTCGTCAGCAGTTATGATGCGTTCGATGAACGTTAGATCGGAATTCATGCGTTCAAGCATGTCTTCAGCCACCTTAGCGCGATTCACTTTTTGAAGAAAATACAGATCTTTTGGCACCAATCGCGCTGCGGCTTTCCGCATACCCAAAACATCAACCAAAGTATGACGAGCGGTCTCATGAGACATGCCCATTATTTGAGCTATCTCTCGCAAACTATAATGACGATTTTCGAGCACCATTTTCTTTATTTTGTCGACGTTTTTTTCATTTGAAGAGGTCGAAGGCCGCCCTGAACGTGGCAAATCGTTCACTTCTTGTCGCCCCTCTTTGAACGATTTATACCAAACGTAAACTTGAGTTTTCGACATGGTTGAATCAACCAATGTTTTTTTTGAACATTTCCAATGTTTTGGCACAAGAACTTCCGTTTGAAATAAAAAGTTTCACACAAACTCTTTGTTCAATATTTTTATCCATACATAGTAAAAATCGCAAAGCACACAAAAGGTTAACTTGTTCCTAATGACGCCGTAAATAAAATTAAATGACACATAGCAATAAAAATTGACAGAATAGTGGCTGACAGTTATGCCAACCTGGGGAAAAAAAAAATTGTTGAAATATTCTTAGCGGGAAAATTTAAAAGGAGAATTTTCGGGTACTTAGTTGACAGAATATATGCAAATAGTTTCTTACCCTGTAGTTTATAGGCCATTGCCAAGGTTTGCTTGTTAATTCTCCTTCCTTCGGCTTAAGTCCGGCGTTTCCTTGAAACATTACTGCATGAGATTCCATAAATGTTGGCAAAAAACTGGGCGCGTACATATTAAGGTTGACAGTTGGTACTAGAGTTGAAGAAAAAAATATCGTATGTACCATGAGTAAGACGGAAAGCGTAAAAAAATGTTAATGTAATGCTATAATTAAATGTTTCTTAAACTGTTTCATAACATACCAAACTTCAATTTCTTTATAGAACTGAGCCTCCATTTTCGCGCGAAAACCCATTAGTCTTAATATTTTTTTAGGTTCGTATGAATATCAGTGATAACTGTGCGAAATTTAAAATCAAAATAATCATTAGTATTTAGTATACGCTAGTCTTTCTGAAGTACATATGTAAACTGCATTCGGCGATTTTTATGATGAATCAAATTATTCAAAATAGAAGTTCCATAAAATTTTGGGGGCAGAATCAAATTTCTGGCGCCGAAACGTTCAGAATGTTTGAAAAGACCTTCGTTAATAATTGTTTGTCGCGAGCAAGGTTTTTCGATTGGTACGAAATATTCACGAGAACGCGTTGACGACGACGATAAACGTCCAGGACGATCACAAACACGTCAATAAAATAATTAGTGCTTCAGAATAGACGAATAACAGTCAGAGATTTTACTGGTATCGTTGGCATATCGGAAGCATCAGTGAAAACCATTTTGAAATATCATTTGGGCCTAAGAAAAGTGAAAGCACGATTACTTACAAAATTACTAAATTTTTTTGAAAAAGTGCGTCGCGTTACTACCTGTGAAACAATGATATAGACAGGAAAACGTATTATTACTGGTTCTATCCCTGTTGATCAATCGGCCGAATACCAGACTAGAAATCAAGGTTATGTTGATAGTTTCCTTCGATTAGAGAGATTTGATGCACTCCGGATTAATACCGACCGGCCAACTTATTGAGTAGGAATACTATTTGAGTGTTTTGTGTTCTTTGCGCGATTCCACTACCAATTTCTTTCGAATTCAATGCTGAACCCAATTACATGGAACAAAATTATAAATTGGTTATGACTGAAATATCATATATACATTTGTAGAATGAAGTCATGTGTAGAAGTTCACGCAAGTGAGAACACGAAACGATTTTTTTACATGTGGCTCAAACAGCTCTCGACTTCCGGTATTATACCACGTATCCTCTGGGTAGCCACAGAACATCCGCTTGAAGGCGAGCCAAAGAGAGAAGGCGAAGCATCCCTACTCAGAAATTCTAGAAGGACGATGTGACCAAAGATGCCTTCTCTGAGTGTCTGGAGCGCACCTATGAGAGCTGCCCCCGCCAGGATGTCAAAATCGTGCTTAGCGACTATAACGTCAGGGTGGGCAAAGAAGTTATTTTTGGCACAACTGTCGGAAACTCAGCCTTTATGAGAAAACATCCCTAAATTCGATCGACTTCGCAGGGACCCGAAATAGGTTATAAATAGTAGTAGATTCTAGCATAAGAAAATACATCATGCTACCTGGCTATCTCCGGATTTAAAAGCCACCAACCAGATCGATCATGTTGTGATGAACGGAAGACACGTCTCGAGTGTTTTAGACACTACGAGGTCCCAACATCGACTCGGACCACTATCTTGCTGCAGCCAAGATTCGCTCCCGAGTCTGTACAGCGAAAAAATGCACGTAAACAAACACAAAGAATGTTCGACGACGATAAGCTGCAATCACAACAGACAGCCGTACGATTTTCTACTCGGCTTGCACTCCTGCTCTCTGAAAGCACTAATCAGCAACTCGGTACACGGAAAATGTGGGACGTCATTTCAAGCTTCTTATGTACAGCTGCAAACGAAACCATTGGTTTTAGGGAAAAGACCAAAGAACAGCTGATGCGAGAAGAAGTCCCGTGTCGCAGCGAAAAAAAAACCTACCTAAAGACTACCTACCTCGCAACATTACAATCGAGCAAAACACGTGAGAAATGAAAAGGTGTTGCAATAAAAAGCTTAAGCTCTTATTTCTTCCTTTATTGCGTTGAATCTTAAGACTGACTAATTTTACATTGCTTATTAGTTCACTTACTACTTATCCTAATGTTAACTGTACGAGTGTTAGCATACCAGAAATATGCTCACTCTCTTATTCCTCAACTAAGCCTAAGGTCTATGTTAGTAGGATATT
Source organism: Bactrocera neohumeralis (assembly GCF_024586455.1). Classification (NCBI taxonomy): domain Eukaryota; kingdom Metazoa; phylum Arthropoda; class Insecta; order Diptera; family Tephritidae; genus Bactrocera; species Bactrocera neohumeralis. The sequence goes on along the minus strand of NW_026089622.1, from coordinate 7,148,574 downwards.
AAGCATTTACTATATACTTATATACAGGTCCACTCGAAGTGTTACCAACTTAAGACCGTTAGCGCAGCTGTTGCACTGGAATCAGCTGTTTATAATTTTGTTGAATGACAGTTCCGAGTATTGTTCACAAGTGTTTGCCAAAAGTGAACGCAAAAAAAAAGTGAACAGCCATGGAATTCAAACGTAATAGTGTGATTGCTTTATATTTAGCTGGAATATCACAGCCAGCAATTGTTCGTGAGCTCAAACACGTTAATGTGAATAAAGTTTTTTTTTATCGCACAATCACTCGTTACAATGATACTGGTAGCATCGCAAAACGCCAAGGCGGTGGTCATCAAAAGACTGCAACGTCACGTGAGATGGTTCGGAAATCGAAGAAGCGACTTGAGCAAAATCCACGACGAAGTGCCAATCAAATGGCTAAAGAACTGAAAATATCCAACCGCAGCATCCGACGCATATTGAAAAATGAGCTCAAGGTCAAGCCTTACAAGTTCCAAAAGGCCAATGATCTCACACCGAAGCAGCAACAAGTAAGACTTGAGAGAGCGAAGCAGTTGCTTCGCTTGGCCGCAAGCGGTCAAATTCCGAACATTGTGTTTTCTGACGAAAAAATTTTTCCAATTGAGCAATTTGTAAACTCTCAAAACGATAGAGTTTACTTGACCGACTGTTTACACGAGAATCTAAGTCATCGGTTGACCACCAGGTGGCAGCACCCGCCACAAATAATGGTTTGAGCCGCTGTCACCGCAAGTGGGCGCTCTCCAATTGTTTTAATCGAGCCTGGCGTCAAAGTAAATGCGACATATTATCGGGAAAGTGTTCTGGAGACTGCTTTGAAGTCGTGGGCAAAGAAACATTTCAGTCGCAAACCATGGACGTTTCAACAAGACTCAGCACCGTCTCACAAAGCGCGAGTGGACCCAGAATGGCTGAAAAATAACGTTCCGGACTTCATTACGACCACATAATGGCTCTCGAATTCACCAGATGCGAATCCAATGGATAATTCTCTCTGAGCCATTTTGGAGAGCGAGGTCCGAAGTAAAAAATACACCAGTGTCGAGATGCTGAAGAAAGCCATTGTCCGTGAGTGGGCCAAAATACCGGCAAGTCACATTCTGGCAGCTTGCGATTCGGTTTTTGACCGTCTCAAGGCCATAGTGAAGGCAAAATGTGGTCATATCAAACTAAAGTGAATTTGTCCTGAATTTATGATTATTTTCACACATTTTGTACCTTAAAATAAATCAAAATAATTTTCCAAGCCGAAATGATGGCTTTTTTAATTTTTTTGAGTGCCGAACCCTGTATAATTACTACATGTTTAGAGTATAGGAATGTAACTCCTCCACCCTTTGATTTGAGATTCTCCAGGAACTCATTGCTTATTCGTATGTTTACATAATTTATTCAATATATGAATTCTTTAGTATATAATTTTGTTAACAATTTTTGTTTGTGTTTTTTTTGTATACAAAAATCCAAATTTTTTTTAAATTAAAATAGTTATGCTTGTTTGTGAAAGAAAATTTATTCTAGTTCTTTTATATTGAAAATATAAATATAGACTTTTCTAAACATATATCTCTTAATTTTAGCTCTTTTTGTTTCAATTTGTATTCCACCTGTTTTGGAATCTTTCATTGAATTGTTCTTATTATTTAACATATTTGGTATCTAAAATTTTTTATTTTACAAAGTGTATCAAGTTATTACCATTTATAGTAATATATCGGGTGATTTTTTAAGAGCTTGATAACTTTTTTTTAAAAAAACGCATAAAATTTGCAAAATCTCATCGGTTCTTTATTTGAAACGTTAGATTGGTTCATGACATTTACTTTTTGAAGATAATTTCATTTAAATGTTGACCGCGGCTGCGTCTTAGGTGGTCCATTCGTAAAGTCCAATTTTGGGCAACTTTTTCGAGCATTTCGGCCGGAATAGCCCGAATTTCTTCGGAAATGTTGTCTTCCAAAGCTGGAATAGTTGCTGGCTTATTTCTGTAGACTTTAGACTTGACGTAGCCCCACAAAAAATAGTCTAAAGGCGTTAAATCGCATGATCTTGGTGGCCAACTTACGGGTCCATTTCTTGAGATGAATTGTTCTCCGAAGTTTTCCCTCAAAATGGCCATAGAATCGCGAGCTGTGTGGCATGTAGCGCCATCTTGTTGAAACCACATGTCAACCAAGTTCAGTTCTTCCATTTTTGGCAACAAAAAGTTTGTTAGCATCGAACGATAGCGATCGCCATTCACCGTAACGTTGCGTCCAACAGCATCTTTGAAAAAATACGGTCCAATGATTCCACCAGCGTACAAACCACACCAAACAGTGCATTTTTCGGGATGCATGGGCAGTTCTTGAACGGCTTCTGGTTGCTCTTCACCCCAAATGCGGCAATTTTGCTTATTTACGTAGCCATTCAACCAGAAATGAGCCTCATCGCTGAACAAAATTTGTCGATAAAAAAGCGGATTTTCTGCCAACTTTTCTAGGGCCCATTCACTGAAAATTCGACGTTGTGGCAGATCGTTCGGCTTCAGTTCTTGCACGAGCTGTATTTTATACGGTTTTACACCAAGATCTTCTGTACGCACTGTACGCATTCGTGTGGTTGGTTTAATGTCCAATAAAGTAAACTGAGTGCGAAACTTGGTCACAATCGCATTAATTGTTTGCTCACTTGGTCGATTATGTAGACCATAAATCGGACGTAAAGCGCGAAACACATTTCGAACCGAACACTGATTTTGGTAATAAAGTTCAATGATTTGCAAGCGTTGCTCGTTAGTAAGTCTATTCATGATGAAATGTCAAAGCATACTGAGCATCTTTCTCTTTGACACCATGTCTGAAATCCCACGTGATCTGTCAAATACTAATGCATGAAAATCCTAACCTCAAAAAAATCACCCGATAGTAATGTTCATTTATAACTACTTTAACCAGCAGAGAGTTAGCTTCTATCGCTACTATTTTAGTTTTGTTGTTTATTCTATATCGACATAAGTTAGAATAAACAAAATTATTTCTTAATTTAATTCCTTAAGTTACACATTTTTTTGGCACTACAGTTATTAAGTTTAATTCTGCAATAATATAGATTTTTGATATTTTTTTAATACAAATGACTAAGTTTTTGTTGTTATAGATCCCTAAACCTATTCAAGTCAAATTCAATTTATAAAAATCAATTGCAAACTATTCCATCTCTTTCTGTTTTATCTTTTTGTATGAAGTTTCTATTAAAAAAAATGTAATTCCTTTGAAGTAATGGCCTTTAAATTTTTAATTAACAATTATGTGGTAAATGTGTTTTTTTTATGTTTTTGTTTGACTACCTTTTACTTTTCTACTAAACCGAGCTGCACTGTTAAAATTTAAAGCTTCTCTGACATAAGGTTCGCCGTCATTATGGCTTCTGTTGCCATTATCGTTATTGTGAGTATGAGAGTCAATATTAAATTTTTCGAATTTTAAAGGACGTTTAATATTTGATGTATGAATTTTTTTCAAGTTTCTTTTGACAAATTTTGGCTCTACTTTATGTTTTACACTTCTATAATTCCTAATAAAACCTTCGCCTCTTGTTTCTAAATAGGTTTCCCTTTTGGTGTTATGTTTTGAAACAATCTTCAATTTTGCTTCTTCTAATCGCTTTTTAATTATTTTATGATCGATTTTGTTATTCTGAACATCTAAGGGTAGAGCTTTTATTGCGGTGTGACAGGAATTATAATAGAACTTTACGGCTTTACACATTTGGGTTATGATTGAAGTTTTTTCTTCCAAATTTAGTGTTCTTTTACGTTCTGTAAGTGTGTTATTAACTCTTTCGACGTCGGAGTTACCAGTATGGCTGTTTGGCTTTGTGGCATGAATCTGAATGCCTTCTTTGGTCAGAAAGTCACGAACGTTTTTGGAATTAAAATTATTATCGAAAATAAACTTTTTTACATTCCCTTTAATTGATAAAAATTCATTAATTTTACATTGCTTGGCTATTTCTATCAATTAAATGAAAACAAATGACATGTTTCGAAAACTTATCTACAAAAACTATAAATGAGTGTTTACTATTAACGTAAGTATCTATGTGCACAATTTCATTTACTGTGTTAAATGTTTCCCTAGTGTGAAATTTCGCTTTGATCGGGTTGCGGTCATATTTTCCTCCGTTACAGATTTCGCAATTATTTATTATTTCATGTATTTTAGTTTTTAGTTATGGGTGATACACCTTATGTTTCATTCCTTCGTAAGTTGGGATAATTCCGGAATGTCCTACTTCGATTTTGTGGAAAAGAGATATCTGTTTTTTTAGTTCATATTCTTCTGCAATACCTTTGGGAAAATGGCTACAATTTAGAAAAGAAATATCTTGATTTTTTTAAAGGTATTTAAAAACATTTGTTGAATCTCATTATATTCATTTTCTCCAAGTTCGGAGTATGTAGCGACCTTTTCCTTATTAAAATGTCTTTTTACCATATTGATTATGTTAAAGTTATTGATATCTCCTTTGTCAATAAAAACGCGTTTATTATACCCTGAACAGGGTATATTAAGTTTGTAACGAAGTTTGTAACACCCAGAAGGAAGCGTCAGAGACCCTATAAAGTATATATATAAATCATCAGTATGTTGAGCTGAGTCGATTTAGCCATGTCCGTCTGTCTGTCTGTCTGTCTGTCTGTATATATACGAAGTAGTCCCCCAGTTTTTAAGATATCGTTTTGAAATTTTGCAAACGTCATTTTCTCTTCAAGAAGCTGCTCATTTGTCGGAACTGCCGATATCGGACCACCATAACATATAGCTATCATACAAATTGAACGATCGGAATCAAATTCTTGTATGGAAAACTTTCACATTTGACAACATATCTTCCCGAAATTCGGTGTAAGTTATCGCTCATAGAAATAATGTAATATCGGAAGAAATTCTTCAGATCGGCTGACTATAACGTATAGCTGTATTACAAACTGAATGATCGGAATCAAATGCTGATATGGAAAACTTTTGCATTTGACAAGATATATTCACGAAATTTGGTATAGATTATTTTCTAAGGCAACAATGTAATCTCCGAAAAAATTGTTCAGATCGGATTTCTATTGCATATAGCTTCCATACAAACTGAATGATCGGAATCAAATGCTTGTATGGAAAACTTTGGCATTTGACATGGATTACTGCTTAAGGTAATAATATAATCTGTGAAAAAATTGTTCAGATCGGATTACTATAGCATATAGCTTCCATACAAACTGAAATCATAGTTACTAAAAGAAATGCACCTGTGAAGGGTATATTAGCTTCGGTGCAGCCGAAGTAAACGTTTTTTCTTGTTTTTGAATATATTTACTACTTCGTATTCTTTTGATTCAAGCAAAATTAGCTGCTGTTTGAAACGATTTACAACCGTATTGAGAGTTGTAGAATGATTATAAGAACATTCTTCCTGAGAATGGTTGGTTTGAACTTCCATAGAAATTGTTTGATTTTTCTCTTTTCCAGCGTCTTCTCTTTAATTTTTAACATTTAATTAACGGTCATTATTCCGTTATATAATCGATTTTTGCATTATACGCCCCCAATTATACTAACCAACGCTATAGCCCGGTATTTATATCCTTACCACAATTTTTTTCTGCAACCACTTAAGCGGTTGATGATCTGTTTTAAGATCGAACTCTCTTCCGTATAAATAAGGTCTGTAATACATATTTTACTATCCACACTATCGCTAAGAACTCTTTTTCTATAGTTGAGTAGTTTTTTTGTGACTGTTTAATGTTCCCGAAGCGTATGAAATTGGATGCTCATCTTGAGTGAGAACTGTTCCAATAGCAAAGTTATTAATTTAGATCTTTCGTTAAAAACTGGTTCTCTTAAAACGGGAGGATTTGTAATCATGCCTTTTAGTTTTTCAAAGGCGGTTATATAAATTGGGTTATATACGTTAATTTTTGCATTCTTTTTATACTCTCGCAACAAAGTTGCTAAGGAGAGTAATATAGTTTTGTTCACATAACGGTTGTTTGTAAGTCCTAAAACTAAAAAAGTCAGATATAGGGTTATACATATATACCAAAGTGATCAGGGTGACGAGTAGAGTTGAAATCCGGATGTCTGTCTGTCCGTCCGTCCGTCCGTGCAAGCTGTAACTTAGTAAAAATTGAGATATCATGATGAAACTTGGTACACGTTTTTTTGGCTCCATAAGAAGGTTAAGTTCGAAGATGGGCAAAATCGGCCCACTGCCACGCCCACAAAATGGCGGAAACCGAAAACCTATAAAGTGTCATAACTAAGCCATAAATAAAGATATTAAAGTGAAATTTGGCACAAACGGTCGCATTAGGGAGGGGCATATTTAAACGTATTTTTTTTTGGAAAAGTGGGCGTGGCCCCGCCCTCTACTAAGTTTTTTGTACATATCTCGGAAACTACTATAGCTATGTCAACCAAACTCTATAGAGTCGTTTCTTTCAGGCATTTCCATATACAGTTCAAAAATCGGATAATAACCACGCCCACCTCCCATACAAAGGTTATGTTGAAATTCACTAAAAGTGCGTTAACCGACTAACAAAAAACGTCAGAAACACTAAATTTTACGGAAGAAATGGCAGAAGGAAGCTGCACCCAGGCTTTTTTTTTTAATTGAAAATGGGCGATTTCAATGAAACTCGGTATATAATATTTTCTTAACACCCTGATGACATATACGAAATAGGTGTGAAATCGGTTCACAACCACGCCTTCTTCCAATATAAGGCTATTTTGAATTCCACCTGATGCCTTCTCTGTATAATACGAGTATATACATTAGGAACCAATGATGATAGCGGAATAAAACTTTACACAAATACGGTATTTGAAAAATATGTAAATGACGGATAAAGAAATCTCGATTATCACTTTATCATGCGAGAGTATAAAATGTTCGGTGACACCCGAACTTAGGCCTTCCTTACTTGCTTTTTAAATATTTTTTATATTTCTAAATATTTCATCATATTTTCTATGTGTGTCTAAATAGACAACGCATATTTTATTTATGAAATCTCGGAGAACTGAGTTAATGAGACGTAGGGATGTCGATGGAGGATTTTTAAAACCAAATAGCATCCTTAAGAATTCGTAATTATCTAACGGAATAGAAAATGCATCGTTTGCCTGTCATTTTCATCCACCAGTATTTGGTGAAAACCTTTAGCAAGATCAATAGAAGAAAAATATTGAGTTCTTCCCAATTTTTCCATGATACCATCGATGTTGGTTATCGGAAATTTATCACTAACGGTAATTTCGTTCAACTTTCGGTAATCGATCACAATGCGCCATTTCTTATTTCCAGATTCGTCTGCTTTTTTAGGAACTACCCACAAAGGACTGTTCTAAGCAGACTTGCTTTCTCTAATATTGTTATGTTCTACTATTTCTTTTATTTGAATTTCCAATTCATGGACTTCTGTATATTTTCGAATAGATAGGACTATCATCTGTCGTAATAATTGTATGTTTAATTTCGTGTGTAAAAGAAAGTTTGTCTCCTTCTTTAAAAAATAGTTCATTATACTCATGCAATAAATTTTTATTAATTGGCTTTCTTCGGAATTCAAATGTAATAAAGCTAAGTTTTCCATGTCACTGCATTCGCTTGCGCAAATTTCGTGCTTTTTATACGGACTAAGTCTTTCAAAATGTATTATATTTCCAAATATATTAATAAATCTATTTCTATCAATGTGACATGTAATTTCATGACCGCCAATTGTTACAGTTATTAAAGGCAATTTTCAGGTGGAGGCATTTTGATAAAATTTACATCCTCCTCTACATTACCTACCTCCATCGGCTGATAACTTCTTAGTGACTCGATCCGACTACGTCTAGCACTTTGATTATCAACACTCATGTGTGAATTAGGCTTGGTTTGATAATTATTGTATCTATTATTATAGTTGGAAACTTGATTACTGTGTTCTCTAATACTTTGGTTCGGATAGCGTCTACTCTGTACTGAGTTCTGGAGGTTATAGCTACTATAGCTATTATTATTGGTTTGAATAATTCAATTATTTCTCCCTTTAATATTATTTGATTTACTAGTTTCGAACATCTTTTGATTATATATTTTTCTATGATTGTATGAAATAGCTCTTTTCTCGTCTAATAACCTATATTTTGAAACGCTATTACACATTTCGAGTAAGGTAGCACTTTCGCTTAACGAGTACGAAAGTTCGCTTAAATTACTAAATTTAATATTTCTGCAACGATTGAAGATTTGTGAGTAGGTTTCCTCCGGTTGGTACCTCTGTTTCAAACGCTACTTTATCTCCGTCCAGTTGATGGATGCATCGCCGCTTAATTTTTTGTTTACAACGATTTGTGTAACGAACTCCTCCAAATGGGACTTATTATTACACAAGAAAAAACCTCTTTCGACGGCGCTGATGAAGGAGAGTAAATTGTCACCCTTTGACCCGCTGAATAGCTTTAAATGACTTATAACTTTATCGTCACTAAGAACGAGCTGTTGCCACGAGGTTCGTAATACTCGGAAGAAAACGTCGAATTGCCGAGAAAATATTTTTCTTTTATAGAAACTCTTTTATTTATGAAAGGTATTCCAGCTTCAGTGTCACTGGAATTAACGTGTTTTCTTATTTTGTGCCGAAAAGACACTAAATATTACTTTAATTTAGCTTAGAGTTCGCTTTGTCTTAAGACAAAGTTCCATTGACAACGCCAGAAAGGAAAGGTGTTGAAATAAAAAGCTTAAGCTGTTACTTCTTTTATTGCGTTGAATCTTAAGACTGACTAATTTTACATTGCTTATGAGTTTACTTACTACTTATCCTAATGCTAACTGTAATAACATTCTTTGTTAGTTCGCTTTTAATATTAGGATTCACTGTTTTAGCATTCCTTTATAGCTTGTTTACTTATATACATATATGTATATGTATATGTATATGTATATATATTTGGACGTTTTTTTTATTAAACTATTAATTTTTTTCAGTCCCATCATGAAATTTCCTTGGATATACTCTAAAAAAAATTCTCTGAAAATTTGAGCCCTTAATATTAACATTAAGGACTAGACCGAGGCATCTAAAATTTTTCCATTGAAAATACACGACAATCGTGATTTTTTACCTTTAAATTTCTATAGCTCAGAGGCATTTTGTGCCATCGCTTTGACTTTAGACACATATTCCTCAGAATTAAACACGAGGTAGTACGGGGCTCTAAACTTGATTTTTCCATGAAATTCGCAATTTTTTTTTTGTATAAATATCTCATAAATGACAATAGCTATAGAAAAAATGTGCATGACAAATTTGTAAGAAATTTTATTTGCTACCAAAAAGATCCGAGGTCAAAATCGCTATCATTAATACCTTGCGAGATATTCGGCTTTTTAATTAAGATTGTATGGAATTTTCATAGCTTTTTTATTACATACTATCTATGAAAATTATATAAAGCCTTAATTAAGAAGCCTAATATCTCGAGAGGTATTAATGATAGCGATTTTGACCTCGGACCTTTTTGGTAGCAAATAAAATTTCCTACAAGTTTGTCATGCACATTTTTTCATAGCTCTTGTCATTTACGAGATATATAAAACAAATGCAAATTTCGTGGAAAAATTAGGTTTAGAGACCCATACTACCTCGCCGGTGTGAGTTTCGATTTTGTAGCAATGGGCACTTTTGTAGAGTGTTTAATTCTGAGGAATACAGTCTTAAGTCTAAGCGATGCCGTGAAATGCTTTAAAATTAAAATAGAAATTTAAAGATAAAAAATCACGAATGTCGTGTATTTCCAATGGAAAAATTTTACATGCCGTGGTCCAGTTCTTAATGTTAATATTAAGGGCTCAAGTTTTCAGAGATTTTTTAGGGTATATCCGAGGAAATTTCATGATGGGACTAAAAAAAAATTAATAATCCAAAAAAAAACAAAAACACCCTAATAAATATATAAATATGTTTATGTTTTTAGTTGAGTTGGCGTTAGCATACCAGAAATACTCTCGCTCTCTTATTCCTCCACTAAGCCTAATGTGGAGCCCAATTAGTATGATATTAAGCATTTACTGTACACATATACATAATTACTTCATGTTTAGAGTATAGGAATGTAACTCGTGTGGGATGGGTAGACATTTGCAGGCAAAAACGAGAGAGCCCGCAATACGCGAGTACGAAGAGCGAAGGTTTCACGCCTGGAGTATACTATTGTAGAACCTCTAGAGGTGATCAAGTCACCGGTGCCCCGAACATACTTAAATAATGGGAACACTTCCCATTGCCCGACCATGAAGAAGTCCGAATAGCAATTACTCTTCTGAAGAATAACAAAGCGGCGGGGGCCGATGTCATAACTTCGAAGTTGTAGATAATTTCGTCTAGCTAGGATCCAGCATTAACAGCTACAACAATGTCAGCTTCGAAATCCAACGCAGTATAACTCTTGCCACCAGATGCTACCTTGGACTGAGTAGGCAATTAAGAAGTAAATTTCTCTCTCGACGAACAAAGACTAAACTCTACGATTCACTCATCATCTCCGCCCTGGTGCAGAAGCATTGGCGATGACAACAGCTAATGATGATGCCTAGTTTAGCAAATTAAGCGACAGCGGCTAAGCTTGCTATGTCATGTCGTCCGAATGGATGAAAACATTCTAGCTCTGAGAGAATCTAACGCAGTACCCGCCGTGGGAAGCAGAAGAAGGAAGGACCAGGCTTCGCTTGGAATTTTCTATTGGCGCCACGTTGCGAAAAGAAGAAACAATTGGCGCTTGTTATTAACTCGGCTATAATGGCGTAAGCGGTGTCTATGCCAGTATAGAAGAAGAAGTTTTGAAAAGTACGGATATTTCTTCTGATTCATCTGCCACCACTCCATCAAATTGAATGTTCAGTATCTCAACTTCATCTCTGTTATATCATTCTATATATAATTAAGAAGTATAATTTCTTTGGAAATCAAATCTGGGAAACTTGAATGACTTTTTTCAAAGTCACTTTCATTAAAAGGAAAACGCAATGTCGTTTTCCGGTGGTGTAGAAGTTGATGCATTATATTGAATTTGAGAAATGAAAGAAATCTTTATACTATGCAAATCATTTGGCTGCATGTTTATAGCAGGCGGGTGTAAAAAACAAACAGCTTTATGCCACAAACTTAAATTGGCCACCCCAACTTCGTAAATTTTTTGTTTAATGTTCGTTTTTGACGCATCTATTGCAGCTATATCATCAATATTGTTGTTCATTATTTTTAAAAAATTTGGTAGTGGAAAAAGTCTTTTCGTATTTCTAATAAAACTTCATTTAATTATTTATATTTATAATAATAAATAAATAAACAAATATGTACCAATTCCAAAACGGAAGCGAGCGAACCATTGTGCTACAGGAACTGATACAGCATCGTCTCCGTAAACTTCACAAATTTGATTGGTGGCTTGCGTGGCATTCCTCCCTTCTTTATACCAAAATTTCAAAATATAGCGAATTTCTTCATTATTTTCACTAACTTTTGACCTGCTGTAACTTTTATTTAACTTTTAATTTTTGTTTTAGTTGAAGCGTAAATCTCACCTTTCGAACACTGTATGGTATGACACATTGTGATTGGTAGCACCGGAGATATATGACTGCAACGACATCTATTAACAAAATGCGTAAGGACTCAGAGAACGTATATCATAGACAAGGTACACGATTAAGGATATTTCACTTTTGGGATATTTACTGTTTTGGATAAGCGTGTTTCACCACACCACAGAAAAATTATTGGCGTATTTCACCACATTTAACATCAGGGGACACGAAAATAATAGAATTGAGCATTTTGAGTACCTATTAAATGAGAAAAATTATGCTAATTTCAATGTATAGAAATGTACGCTTACAGATTCATATATTTGCAATGCGCAAACGATTCTGCATATAATTTATATACACATGTATGTACTTGTATATTTTATATCAAAGCACACAATCATATACGTACAACTTGAACTATTTCATGATGAATTCCTTAAAATCTTTTGAAATATATAATAAAGACATTCATGCATGTATTATTATCTAAATATTTAATTAATGTGGGTTTAATAAGTTATATATGTATGTACATATTTATTATATATATTTACTAGAGGACCCTCCCACGTTTTACTGTGGCTGATACATAGGTAGTATTACTAATACCATCTATATGATTTCTATGAGTTAGATTATAAGTATTTGTTTGAATTATAAAATCAAACTGTTTGATTTGTAAGATCAAACTTTAAAAACTCAATGAAGATTTTATCAAACCTTACCACTGGTGGGGGGAAATGAAGAGACCTTCACGGAGCTGAGAAATATTTCATTCTGATTTTATTTAGAATTTTCACTTATTTATATGCAATTTTAAGAACTATCTTAACTATTTAATATATGTGTATGTGTGTATGTTCATATGTACTATATGTAGCATATTGTTTATGCTACATGGTATGGTATTGTTTTCAAGTGCACATGTTGTGTGACCTTGGATTTGTTTTAATGTGAGTACATTTACAGACAGTTGCTACAATGTATTCTAAGAACCCATGGGTTATCATATGTAAACATCTTATCCTTTGTAATGTTTGTGTTATTGTCTGTTGAATGCTATTGTTTTGCATGACAATGCATTTTTAGTATGTGTTTATGTTTATGTGCATGTATGTTCAATATATTGAACATAGATATCTAATAATAGTGGACTGTATCAATAGTAAGATTTAATAATATATAAACGTTTTTAAATATAATGTTGTTGTCCGTCCTTTGGCAGCAACGAACATGTTCAATTTTGAACATATTAGTTAAGGAATAATCGCATTTTTGGTGAAGCAACAAAAATGAATCAAAAATAATTTCGTGCGTTAAGAAAGAATTGGTTTTTGGGGTAAAAATACTATTTAATTTGGGCTGTGCACCAGTGAAATCAATCGAGTCCAATCGATTGTCAGCCTGGTGGACTGCATATTAAGAAACGGTGGAAAGAAAAAAAAATCGGCTGGCAAGGTTATGGCATCAGTCTTGCAATGCTTCGAAAAGATTTCTGTATATCTCAAATTTTAATAGACCTTTTTATTAACACTTCATTTATGCCGCTATTTTTTTATGCCAGATCTTTTGCAATTTTAAATTGCTTGTCAAGATACCCCCTCCAATAGTCAGCAGGTATGAAAAAAATGTTATAGCTACTCATAGATGTGTTGAATCACTCAATATATTACTTAAGAACGAACAACTCTGTCCACGTTATGAAAACTTGTCTACAGATGTCGCCTTTTACTTTGGCATCGTTTTGTTTATTGCACGTTTACGCCAATTTAAGGTTTGAATATTGGATACTGCGATGGTAGCGCAATCTATCGGTCAAACATTCCAAAATTAGCAATTAATTACAAATGAAAAATTAATTAAAAAAAAACATTTTTCAATGCACCAAATTATGAATCTAAACCATTCTCGAATCTCCTTGAACACACTCAAAAAATTTCATCGAAATCGGTCTAGCCTATATAAAGATTTACTGGGCATAATATGTTTGATAACATGTTAAAAGATCAAGCAGTCGCACATATTCAAGTATGTACTATAATTATGTGAGCATGCAAACAAAAATAACCAAGCGCACAATGTTTGTAAATTTGTCTATCCACTTTTTGTATGTAAATGTGTACACTTACTGCTTTATGCGAAATCTTCGTTGTCATGGGCAACCAATGGCCGAATCTCACGTTTTATCAAAGAATCAATGTGTCGAAGAACTGACGCGACGACAAAGCGTCACAATATTGTGTTGTTGGTAGAAAATCCGAGCTGTGCCGAAAACACAAACGAACGATCGCCAATTGCCACTGCTTCCCTTGCCGCTGTAACAGCTTCTCCAACAAACCAGCTTAAATATATATGTTTCTGTATGAGCTTGCATACATATCGACGCCGACTTTTGCAAGCCGCGTAAAAATATTTTTTGCATTCCTTGACAAATACAAAGACAAATAACGGTTATGTGCCAGAATCAAAGATACAGATTTTTGTGGTTTATTAAAAACAAATATATAATATGGCACATAAGCGAGTGCGGATACTTAAGCGAGTGGTACTTAAAACAATAATTTCTGTGTATTTCAAAAAACTAATCGTAAGCAAGCAGCAGCAAGATATAGGCAGTTCAGAGGGATGATTTTCATTTAAGCGGAGTACTACTTAACCGGGAATCACTGTACACATAAATCAGAGGAATATTGAATATTTTCTTTGACACATTTCTTGACTTGAAAATCGAGAAAAAAACTAAGTATGTAGTCAATTTTATTCTAATATATTTTAATGCTTATATTTGCGGGCTTGTCACTTTTTCCTTCTCATACAAATATCAGAAATTGTTCAATTTATGATTTTTAGCTTTTGCCATCGTGGCGAAAAGACGCTTGTAGGCAAAGGCATGCTCGGGGATATGTAACGGTGTTTAATTTTATAAATGAAGCAAGTTTGCCTGTTGAAAGTGCGCTTGCGTTCATGAATGAAAATATTATTGTTGTGTGTTTTTCTACAAAATTGGGCATCGACTACTACATATTTGGTTGACATATTGACTTGTGACGCTGCTGACGCTATTTGAAACCATTGTTGTTTTTGCAGAACAATATTTGTAATTTTTGCGGATGACATATATACATGTGAACGCATATAAGTATGTATGTTGTGTATGCATTATTTGTGTGGGAATGTCATACGCACATATCTACATGTGAAGGCACACACTTTTTGCTGATAAACGATAATATCATGATATGAATTTGAATTATACTTACATATGTATGTAACTATGTGCTAATATCTAGATGCGTATGAAAATTTAAGGGGCTATACCAGTGTGACGCATGAAAAATTAGGCGATTTTCGTGAATTTTTTTCAAAGAAAGTACTAGATTGAATGTTTCGACGTTCTATGGACGTAATAGAGTATATTTTTAGCTATATTAAAAAAAAAAATGTTACAAAAATATTGAAAAATAACGGAGTAATGTGCTGTCTGCGGAAGTGCCAAAAAAAAAGTGCCTCAACTGCTAGCATGATTCCGGTCGATTGAGTAGCTGAAACAAAAAAATTCAAAATGTTTATTAAACTTAAATATATTTTCTATACAATGGACTACGATCTTTGAAAAATATCAAAAATTAAGAAAATGGCGCCATTTTGAAAAAAAAATAGTTTTTTTACGAAAAAAATTGTCGTTTTTTTTAATGCCAAATTGACAATTTTCAGCCAATCAAAAAGATCGTAGTCTATTGTATAGCAAATGTATTCAACTATATCCAGTTTTAATTTGAAGTCGATCGGTTAATTTCTCGTTGAGTTATAATGTCAGCAAATTTGAAAAATGTCGTTTCGAGAAAAACGCGTTTAAAGTTTCACTTATATATGTTTGCACCTCTGAGCGGTCGCTATTTAGAACGCTGCCATTCAAAAACTATTTAAAATACGACCTCGCCGATTTCACAGGATAATTTTGAATATATAAGCTATCGAAAAAAGCAAAAAAAAATTTTTTTTGAAAGTGTCACACTGGTATAGCCCCTTAAATGAAGAAATGTAATTTACATACAATATTATTGTAATATATTAAGTTTTTTAGGATATTATGATGGTATCTCATATACATATATGGCATATATTCAAACACATTCATATGTGAAATTATATTATATTACCAAACATAAGAAATGTTTAAAAATTAACTGTTCTTCACACATTTACTACAAATATATATTTTGAAAATACCATAATTTAATTAGAATGTTATCAGTTTTGCATGTATTCATAAAAATCCACAAAATGATAATCATATCAATTAATAAGATGGCATGTAGACGTTTAAAAATTAAAGCAAAAGGCCAACATATGTACATACGTCTGTAGTAGCAATATATATTTCTGAGCATAACTTTCATTGAATGCTCAGCTCTGTTCACGCGCCACTGTTAAGACTTCTCCTTCTTAGCTAGCTGTGGCGAAACACGCTCATCACATTTTGTTAGCTTTTGACTGTTCACACGCTTGTCCGTTGTTGGACCTTCCAGAGAACGTATAATATACAGTGATGTTTCTCACTATAGTGAGGGTTACCTTATTCTGGCGAAAATTCAAAAGCTCAAATGCTCACTATTATCACAAATATCTGTGACGTGTGAAAGCAGCCATCATAATACAAAACATCTGTGTTTGTTTTGTTTTACATCAATATTTGACATTTTTTAAAAAATATTTGAGTGTTATGGATGTTATGTTATAGCATGGAGGAACTGTTCTTTGTGCATGCGGCAATTGTTGAGGAGGGGGAATCGGGGGGTAGGAGGAAAATTTTGAAGGGTTTACGAGACAAAAGCGATCCTTTTACTATGCAAGACACAACAATTATAAATACATTTCGATTCCCAAAAACGCTATGTAAAGTACTTATAGGTGAATTGGTGCCGCATGATGTGCAGAAGTCGAGTATATCTTTTGATCTGCGTTTCCAGGCGTGTTTGTATTTTTATTTATTTATTTATTTGGCTCTTACCAAAAATTCGTTGGTAATAGTTATACGCTCTCTATGAGCCAGTCCTCTGTGTCTAGAGCTCTGCACTTTATTTCGAAATTAATTATGGATGTTAAGGGCAGTGAAATTTATTTCCCTTCAAGCGCGCAGGATGTTTCATATATAAAGAAGGGGTAAGATAAATAAATAAAAATAAATATAAATAAATAAATACATTTTCTCTTAAAGATTTTGCACGAAATTTGGGATCAAGGGCACAATCGGCGCAATCGACTGTACCCATATTGAGATTGTTTCATCCTCAAGCACAGACGCATACATATCTTTATTATCCATTTGTGTTTTTGTTTGTTTATTTTTATTAAAACAGCTGTTTGACAGCAAAAAGCTTTTTACCTCACGTGGTGACTTTTTTAAGCTTTTTTCTTATGAGGTTTGAGCAAGAATAGCCTCACAAAATATGCCTCACAAGAAATCTCTCAAATTTTTCCTCTCAACTCAGTTGAGAGGTTTTTTCAGAATAGGGCTGATAGACAAGGTTCACCGTGTTGCCAAATTTAAGATATTTCATTTTTTGGAGGGGTACTCTTTTCTATTAGTGGATTACACCACAAAAAAGGGGTACTCTTTTCTATTAGCGGATTTCACTAATATTTAACAGGAGGGTCGAAAATAGCTGAATTGAGCATTTTCAGTGTTAAATGAGAAAAATAATGCTAATTTCAATGTTTAGAAATGTACGCTTACAGATTCGCATATTTACAATGAGCAAACGACTATGGATATCATTTATAGATATATTTGATATCAAAGCATAAATGTACATACATACATATGTGCAATTTGACCTATTTAATAATGAATTCTTTTAAATCTGTTGAAATGAATATTAAAGTCATAATTGTATTATTACCTAAACATTTAATTACTATAGGTTTGATAAGTTATATATTTATATACATATGTACATATGTATGTATTTATTTGCTTTGGGCATTAGAAGTTTTGATAACATAGAAAAAGACCAAGCCGTCGCTCAGATTCACATAAGCATGTAAGTATATGTACTCGTAAAAAGATTTTAAAAAACCATTCGCATAATGCTGACGTATTCACATATATACATATGTAGTTTTGTGTTCACGTAAACAAATTTGAAAAAATCATTCATGTTTGTAATTTTGTCTACACACAACTTTGTTTGTAAATATTCACATACACTCATTGTTTCATATGAAAACTCCATTGTCACGGACAACCATTGGCCGAAATTCACGTTTTGTCAAAAAGTCAATGTGTCGAAGAACTGACGCGACGACAAAGCGTCACAACATAATGGGTTCTTGCAATTGCAAATTAGCTATCCTATTTTTCCTTTTACACTAACAAAATGTATAGCGATGCATCTGCTACACCCTTGCAAATAAGCAACACTAAAACACTATTGTATTATTTGCAACACGGGGTGCAAATTATCAACTGCTGTCAAAAATAAAAACATTTTAAACAAAGAGATGAAATGGAGTAAGCCGGTTTGAATAAAATAAGGCTAAAACACGAAAAGCCGAATAAAGTGGAGCGAAAAAGAAATCCAGAGTATACTGGATTTCTTGCAGGAAGCACATGAAGTAAAAGTGAAATTTGTGCTATGTGCCGTAAAAAAATATTTCTTACCTTCAATGTCCATAATTTTTTCAGCAGCTTCATCAAATAAGGCGTGAGTTAATTTTTCCCTAAGACTTTTTTTCGGCATATTTTCGAATTCGTGCGAAAATTTTGTTTACAAACAATGTTTTTCTTCACCGAATAAGGAATTATGGGAATTAATGGTATTTGCATGGGTTGCATAGAAATCACAAAAAAGACGTTCACTGTTGATGGTAAATATTTGTAATTGCAAAATTTTGCAAGCTCAGATATACAAGATTCTGAATTGCAATATTGTGTTCTTCTTCTTCTTCTTCTTTAATCTTCTTACGCGATTATAGCCGAGGCGCTTTTTATATTACTGATAAATGATAATATCTTCATTTGAAATTGATTTGTATTTACCTATATACATATCTGCAGGATAGATGCCGATGAAAGTTTTAAATGATAAAAGGTGTTATTTACATATATTATTATTGTAATGTATTATGTTTTTAGGATATTACGATAATATATCATATATGTATATAGCATATATACATGTATTTGAAATTATATTATATTATCAAAGATAAGAAATATTTTAAAAGCAGCTCATTTGCCCATTAACTACAAATATTACCTTGAAAATAGCATAATTTCATAATAATTTGGCATGAATTCACAAAAATTCGCAAAATGATAGTCATATCAATTGATATGATTGTATGTAAACGTTTAAAATTATAAGCCAAAGGCCCAACATGCGTCTGTAATATCAATGTATATTTCTGAGCAAAATTTTCATTGAATGCTCAGCTCTGTTCACTCATCTCTGTTCACTCATCTCTGTTAAAATCTCTCCTTCTCAGCCAAAAATGGTGAAATCCACTAATAGCATATTGTTAGCTCTTGACATTTCACACGCCTGTCCGTAATTGAACCTACTCTATATTATACGTTCTCTGGACCTTCTCTATAATTTACGTTCTCTGGTCCAACAACGGACAAGCATGTGAACTGTCAAAAGGTAACAAAATGCGATGAGCGTGTTTCATCACAGCTAGCTAATAGGGCCCATACACGACACACATGTGCGTTCGATCTGTGTAAATTCGTTTCGCCCATACACGACACACAAATTCATTTTGCGTTCGTTCTTCACACAGTGAACATGTGCGACAGACAAGCGGAACATTTCTTGGAATTTATTTCTAATGTAGCACTTTTATCTATTTCTTTGTATTTCGTTAATAAGTTATTCCAACTTTTATTTTTATTAATTTTATTTTTATATTTATCACTTTTCGTTTGCCAAATTGCTCATTCATTTTTTATAAGATCAATAAATTATGATACGAAATCTTTATTAATTGAATAGCCTGCATTAGAAGCTTCAAACAATCGATTTTTTATTTTGCTTTAATCTCTTTAAAAATTATCTAACATTATTTCCCCAAAGTTATAGATTAGAATTCGAAATATTGTCGAAGCTAGAAGGGAAATAGTGACCGAGCGTCTAACAGATATATGTATGTTTGAGCGCTAGGGCAAAAAGCGAAAATTTTGAAGCGCGATTTCTCGGTTTTTCATTTTTACGATTATTTTTAATTGGCGGGCTATATAGAAAAAAAAACCAAACGTCGTATGGAATTAGGGAAAAATTTATTATCATTGGCATAATATTATCTTCTATTTAAACTAAAAAAAAATTAAGAAAAGTCAAGTTTTAACATATTTTTAAACAACATATAGTAAAATTTTTTTGGTCAAAAGCCACTATTTATTCAATTTTTAAAAAATTGTAAAATTTTACACTTTTTTTGGAATTATCTTAGTTTAACTAGAAGATAAATTATTAAAAAATAGGAATCTCGTTGAATTTTTTGTTTCCGATAGAAATTGCGACTTGCCTCCTGCCTGCCGTCCGAAAAATGCACTTGGGAGATGAATCGGGCAAATGCTTCCCAAAGGCAGAATATCAAAGATTTCGTATCCAAAAAATTTGTGAAAGATGTTCCAATATATAACTATAAAGCCTAGAGTTTTCGCTTGAATCATTTATTTCTTTCCCTCCCAAAAAAATTCTCAAAAAAATCGATTATTTGAAGCCTCGAAAGCAGGCTCTTAACACTTGCCATTGTTCCTCCGCGATCTTCACTGTTCGGCGACACGAGAGAAATGAGATTTTGTGCGCACACAACGCCATACACGACACACATGTGCGCGCAACGATCGTTAAATATCAAACATTTTCGCGAACATGGATCGGTATGCGCACCGATCGAACGCACTTGTGTGTCGTGTATGGGAACTTTAAGAAGGAGAAGTTTCAACAGTGCACTATGGTTCCTAGGACCACATTTTCTGGCCAAAATCGATTTTTAAAAGTTCCGATTTTTCGTCTGTTTTTTTTACCATCACTAAGCTGATACTTCGCATGAGTTAATTGCATATTTTGTTTTCCCTTTAATCGGTTTACCGATATGTGGTCAGTAGTTAAATTGTAACTTTGTCTATTTGCTTATACAAGTGGTGAAATTTGGCTGAAACTCAAAACTGAATATTTTATAAACAAATTAAAATTAACTAAAAGAAAAAAATGAAAATTAACAATAAAGGTAATTATATTTAGTTTCTCGAATATTAATACATTCAACTGTTGTTAAGTTTGAAAAAAATTTATTTAAATATTAACTTTGGCTTAAGTAATATTTTTCAACTTTACGTAGGGCTTAAAAAAATTGGTAGCAGTTGGTAGTCTTGGTACTTTGTGATTGTATAAATAACTCAATTTGGAGTTTGTGTGCAAAAAATTATTTTGCTCTTTTTGAATAATTCACATTTTTCTTAGACCACTACTCCGTGCGATTTGCTGATTTATTTGAAGTATGGAAGGAAGAGGCAAACACGTGCCTTAGACAGACAGAAGTTTTTGATTTTTTGTTAGAGAACGTTATTGCAATTGACTTTCCGATGAATACACTGTCTATTTAAAGGAAAAAAAAAGAATTATATGTAAATATATTAATGAACGATGGGGAAAAAGTCATCGGCGTGTAGATGTATTTTTGAAACAAAATGCAGACTGGCTTTTCACAAAAACCGAAATAATGAAACCGGAGTTGTCATATTCTATACCAAGCACATCAAAAGTAGGCCGTAAATCCCTTACATTTAATGAAAAATCTGCATTCTTATTACATATTTTTTCTTTTATTTTGCTGCATTGCATGTAAATGCATTATGTATGTATGTATGTATTAATATATAAATAGATATTTATATTTAGTATAATTTAAAAATAAGCATGTTCAATGATATTTGAACATATTGCCGAGGGAAAGAAATGATTATTAGTGGACTGTATATGTTTTTATGATTTTAATGCCCGGTTTCACAGTCCATACTTAAGTTGTGCCTAAATAAAATCTTAGCTAAGTATTGTTGCAAACTGAGTGGTCGTTTGCGTTTCACAGTCAATGCTCAATTTCTATAAAATTTTATTCTGATATATGGCAACGTTATGGGCAACATATGTTTTACAAATGTCATTCATAAAAATATGTTTGAAATATTTAAATTATAACAGACAATACATAAATTTGCGAGGAAAATTATATCAAAAATTGGTGAAAACAACAAAAGAACCCCAAATTTCATCACTAGCGAGTCGGAGCACCTATGGGAACTGAAGGAAAAGTATAAGCTGTTATTAAGTGCAAACGAACGGACACTTGCCCTACGCTACGAAAGATGTCGCTGAAAATTCAAAGCAAATTCAAAACAAAAATCAGCTGTTATTTAAGCACTGCTTAAGTCTCCCCTTTTCAGTACTTAAGCATTACATAAGAATGCACTGTAAAACAATATTTTCCTGTTTTATCTTAAGTACAACATAAGTATGGACTGTGAAACCGGGCCTAAGTATTACAAATTTTTCAACTTATCTTATTTAAGAAAATAAACATGTTCAATTTTGAACATTCTGCCGGACAACAAAAGTGACTTCCAGCCGCAGATTGTAATCGACTTTTGGTTTTTAGTTAGTCCGTTTGCTTTAACGCTGCCATGGTATTAGTAAATCTCAAATGGTTGTTACTACATCTGCTTTTCCAACTGGATCTATTATGGCTATTTTGATAGTTTTACTAACGTCTTTTTTATTATGGTCCTGGAAAAGGATTTCTTTATCGCGTTGCTTATCCTTCTCCACTTCAGGTTTCTTTGATGCATCGTCTTTTGAATCAAGTTTGTTTGTCGTCTCTCGTCTTAGAAGTTGTGTCTCGTATCTTCTTGTCTTCATCTTTTGTTGTATCCACACGTCTTTTGGCGACACTTCGACTGGCATCCGACGAAGATGACATTGTTGCGTAGCCATAACAACTTGTACCCGGAGTTCGGGAGTTGGTGACCACCTTGGCTCGGATAACTTTGCCATATTTAGAAAATATAGTTTTCACTTTGTCATCCTTCTGCGAAGTCTTGTTTGAAGATGATTTTTGTTCACTAATGTCTTTATCCTTTTTGTCGCCGGATTTCTCATCTTTTCTCTTTGATTTATCGTCATCGGGCTTGCTGCATTGGCGTTCGTCCTTACTGCTGCTGGATCCACCTTTGGATTTTCTTATGTCCTTCAAAGCTGCAACCGTTTTTGTACTCTTTTGCGCTGAATTCCTGCCGGTATTATCACCTTCTGCATCGGTGCATTTTTCCTTTATGTATTTTAGTGAAGTAGTAAAATCTTCCTTCTGTGTTTTAGCATCATCTTCCAAAATATGATCAGCTTCTTCAGTTTCGTCTTCAAACGATTTAACCTGGACTTCACTTTCCTACATTTTTCCAAAATGTGAGCCTGCCGGAAGAGATAGATGACAAGTTACCAATTTAGTTGATTTTTCCTCAGTTTTTGAAGCTTTATGAAGTTCTTCAAGTGATTCTTCTTCAACTTCAACTTCATATATGTTTTTGTCTTCCTCTATTACTTCTGCTGTTTCTTCCACAGCAGAAGACAGATATATACAAGGTAGATAAAAGATTGGAACTTTTGTACATTTTAAATCCGAGTCAAAACGGTACAAAATTTCAGGTTCTTCTTCTATTGCAAAATCTTCAAACAGGACATCACGCTGAAGAGAAATATAACTAATTTCGGGCTCTCCTTTTTGTAATCTCGCTATACAAAGTTTGAGATTTTGGAAATACTCCGCCGTTATTTCAAAATATAAATTTTCAACTTCAGGAAAAATTTTTGAAAAATAATTTGTGTGAAAATTGTGCATTTGAAGAAACACAATTTTCAAATGTTTAATATGATCACTTTTTATTGTAGTGATTTGGTGGAGATCTTCCATTACTTCTCTGAGGAGTTGAATTTTCCTCTTGAATATGAAGATTCCAAGATCCAAATCAAATGTATGTGACTTGTATTTATTTGTCATGTTGTTGCTTGTTTTTCTCCAAAGAAATCGTTGGAGGTATTTGATTTGGTCGCCTAGTTGACCTTGCTGTGCCTCGACTCACAGCCGCTGAATATTTCTTGGATAGCAGTTAGATCACTGCGTTTAGTCTCTGCTAAAACGGCTTATGCGATCGGTTTTAATGCGGGAATATACACCCGTCTTACATATATTTTTATTTAATCAATATGCGGGAATATACACCCGTCTTACAATTATTATTTTTATTTTGTCAATATGCGGGAATATACACCCGTCTTACAATTTTATTTTGCCTGTATTTGTATTAATAACAGGGCTTTTTTAAATGTTGCCTGTTTTTTAAATACAGGACTTTTTGATTTTGGCCGAGCTCTTCATCCGGCTCGAAGGACCAAAAAATGTTTAAAAAACTCAAAAAAGATTTATCATTCCTTACCACTGGTGGGGGGAAATGAAAAGACCTTCATTGAGTGAGAAATATTTCTGATTTTATTGTAAATATTGTACACCTTATATACTATTTTAAGTCTTACTTATCTAGTTAAATATATGTGTATGTACGGCACACCACATGGGGTTGTTTTCAACTATACAATGCAATACATGTGTGTGTGTGTGTGTGCTGTCATACAAGATCTTGAGATTTTTGATGAAGAATACGGATACAATAACCACCATAAGGGTTGTTTTTCTGTATTGTATTCTTATTACATATTTTTTCTTTTATTTTGCTGCATTGCATGTAAATGCATTATGTATGTATGTATTAATATATAAATAGATATGTATTTATATTTAGTATAATTTCGGCTGTGCATAAAAATAAGCATGTTCAATGATATTTGAACAACTAGTAGAAAATAAAACCGAAGAGAAATGCCCAATTCGCATGTCTTCTGAAGAGGGGTTGGCTTTCTTGTTGGAAAATAGCTTTACCAAACAACAATATATGTGACCTGGTCTACGGAAAGGGGGCTTAGGTGTCAAAAAAAAGGAGAACAATTAATGAGATAACGAGAAACTGACTATTATTTTTAAAAGCTTTTCCCAGAAATCTAGTTTTCGCACGTTAGCTCCCTTTTCGTAGACCAGGTCACATATAAATATTCGAGAAGAAAGTCTTAGCCGAAATTGTGATATCTTTCCTTCTTACAAAGAAGTATTAAGTAAGAAATGTGCATGCAGACCGAAGGAATACAATTTAAAGATAATATTAATATGTTTATTTTGCCAACTTCCATTAAACTTAGCAAAGTTTGAATTATTCTACTTTCGGACCGCCAAACTTATAATGCAATGATATCCCTGGTGCCCGAGGACAGCAACTGTGCACAAAGTCTTAGTTCACTCAAAAAGATCATCGAAAACATGGTACTTCCAATTGGTTATTGCTCATACAAGCGATACTCTGGTTGAAAGCAAAAATTCAAACAAGCACAACGAAATTCTTTACATTCGTTGGGAGTGTAATCAAGGGCATGCCAGCGTGAATTCTGTGGTAGTGAGGTGAATTCCTTACTACAAATCTAACAAATGTTCGCTGTCAAACCTGCACCTTCTTTATGCTTTAAGTTCTCTGCTTTATTCTCATTCTCTCTCTCTATCGCACTCTACCTTTTTGTTGCTCTTCTCCTTCCGAGTTGCGTTAATCGTTCAACGCTATTCCCCCTCCACTGAAGCGTTAAACGTTTAAAAGTGGCCATACACGACACACAAGTGCGTTCGATCGGTATGTGTGCGCATGTGGTTTCCGCGTGTATGGGCTTGTGCGCATACCGATCCATGTTCGCGAAAATGTTTGATTTTTTACGATCGGTGTGCGCACATGTGTCGTTTTTTTTGTTTTTTTTTTTTTGTGCCGAAGGGGGAATCTTACATAGATACTGCTACTTTGCTGTAGCAGTATGCACGATTCGTACTGCCCGCTACAGGTGCACCTCATTCAGGACCACGCCCAGTCAGTATTACCAACTGCTTGCGAAATGGTGCGCCTACGTACTAAACCCTAACTCCGTCTCCTGTAGCTTTACTGAGGACCCCTGGGACCGCCGTTAGGCATTTCATCGCAGGGGAAGCTTAGCCTATAGGTTCACGTCATTACAGCGATATTTGCTGCTCTTGATTCACTCCTTCCTGGTTTGGTTTTCTGCTCTTCTTAGGTCATGGAGCACCCTGGCTGCCATCTTCTCCACTAAATTTCACACATTCTGCGAGTGCAACATATAGGTCACTATATTCTCTGGTGCTATTCGGTTGGATACTTCCTTTTCCAGAGATAGTCGCTCATTTGTATATTTCCGACAGTGGAAAAATATGTGTTCTGCGTTCTCGTTATTGTTACCACAGAAAGAGCAAGCTACTCCTTACTCGTGGCCGTACTTATGTAAGTACTCCCTGAAGCATCCATGCCCTGTTAGGAACTGCGTCATGTAATGATCTACCACCCCGTGTTTTCGTTCCATCCATGCTTGTATGTTACCGATTAAGCGGTATGTCCATCTCCCCTTGTTTGATGTATCCCAGCGCGTTTGCCATTCGTTTAAGCTGGCTTGTCTTTCTACTTTACGCTCTGCCACCGTTAGTTTCCGGCCTGCGCTTTTACTTTTATCATAGATTCGCTTAAGTTCGAGAGCCATTATGTCTGGAGGCATAATTCCTGCTAGAACCCCGACAGCTTCCTTAGAAACCGTGCGAAACGCACTGACTATTCTGATAGCGATCAACCGGAACACTGATTGTACCACTCCAGCATATGTCTTATGTATTAATGTCGGTCTCCATACAGGCGCCGCATACATTACAATTGATTGGCTGACCTTGGCCAGAAGAGCTCTCCTGCTCTGTTTCAGTCCTCCAATGTTTGCCATTATCCTTGATAAGGCCATGTTTACTCGCGCCGCTTTTTCACACGCTTTTTCAATATGCATTTTGTAGTTGAGCCGCGCATCAATCGTTACACCAAGGTATTTCACCGAGGATTGTGTTGTAATGTTGTGCCCGTCTATATTAAGCGAAATGGTTTCCAGTTTCTTTCTGCTAGTTATAAGAACTGCTTCCGTTTTGTGGCCGGCAAGTTCGAGTTTTGCACCCGTTAACCACTGCTTTATCTTCAGTATACTTTGTATTTGATGGAGCTCCTTAGCTACTATTGTCACAGCAATATCATCTGCGTATCCAATTATTTGCACTTCTTTCGGTAGAGGGAGGCGCAATATTCCATCGTATAGTGCATTCCACAGAAGTGGGCCTAGCACAGATCCTTTTGGCACACCACCCGTTACCCTATACTTTTTTAGTTCTTCGTCAGTGTAATAGAGAAGGATCCTATCGGCCAAATAACTTTGTATGACGTACAACAAATAGCTCGGCGTTTTTTTGAGCACTAATGCACGCATTATATGGGGACAATGGGCCGAGTTAAACGCGTTTCTCACATCAAATGTGATGACCGCACAATATTCTTTGTTCCCGTACATCCACCTGTCTCCCTCAATAGCCTTTTCTGCTATACCTGCAACTTTCTTGATTGCATCAAGAGTTGAACGCTTTCTACGAAAACCATATTGGTTATCAGAGAGACCTCCATCTCCTTCTAAATGATTTTCTAGACGGGCACAGATTATCCGCTCCAAGATTTTGCCCATGGTATCGATCATACAGAGCGGTCGATAGGAACTTGGTTCTCCTGCCGGTTTGTTTGGCTTCTGTAGTAGTACCAGCCGTTGTACTTTCCAAACTTTTGGAAACACTCCTTCACGAAGGCAACGTGGGTATAAATCCGAAAATGGCTGTGGATGATAGCTGATCGCAATTTTAAGAGCCCTATTCGGAATACCATCTAATCCTGGTACTTTGCTATTTTCAAAGCGCTCAGCAGCTTGAACAACTTCCTGCTCGGTGATTTCTGGCGCATCTGAAACTTTTTCGCGATAATAATTTCCTTCTACTTAATTTTGTTGTGGGAATAGGGTTTCTACAACATTTTTGAGTAATGAAGGGCATGTAGGCGCTTGACATTTGACACCTTTAATCCTTGACATTACAATCCTATTCGCTGCTCCCCACGAATTTTCGTCCACTTTTTCACATAATTCTTTGAAACATGTCATTTTGCTCTTTTTAATTGCCTGTTTTAGGTCGTTTCGTTTCTTTTTGCCTATGTTTCAAGCTGCCTATGTTTCGTTGAAAACGGCGCCTCGCTTTGTGACTTTCATTTCTTAGAGATTCGATTTCTCGATTCCACCAATAAGCAGACTTTCTCTGTGCGTCTGTCCTCTTTTTATTCATAGCGGTGTCACAGGCTTTGCCAATGTGTTGTACCAACAATTTAGCCTGTTGGCAAGTGTTAAGAGATTTTTTTGGGAGGGAAAGAAATAATTGATTCAAGCGAAACTTCTAGGCTTTATAGTTATATATTTGAACATCTTGCACAAATTTTTCGGATACGAAATCTTTGATATTCTGCCTTTCGGAAGCAATAGCCCGATGCATCTAGCATGTGCATTTTTCGGACGGCTGGCAGGAAAACAAAAAATTCAAAAAGATTCATATTTTTTAATAGTTTATCTTCTAGGTAAACTAAGAAAATTTAAAAAAAAAAATGTAAAATTTTACAAATTTTTTAAAAATTAAAAAAAAGTGGTTTTTGACCATAATAATTTGACTTTATGTTGTTTAAAAATATGTTCAAACTTGACTTTTCTTAGTTTTTTTAGTTTAAATAGAAGATTATTTTATTTCGACGATAATAGACTTTGCTCCAATTCTATACGACATTTAGTTTTTTCTATCCTGCCCGTCAATTAAGAATAATCGTAAAAATTAAAAACCGAGAAATCGCGCTTCAAAGTTTTCTCTTTTTGCCCAAGCGCTCATATATTGTAGTTTCTGCTAGACGCTCGGTCACTATTTCCCTTCTAGCTGCGCTAATTCCCATCTATAACTTTGGGCATATATTCTTAGATATTTTTGAAAGAGATTAAAGCAAAAAAAAAAAAATCGATTGTTCGAAGTTTCTAAAGCAGGCTACTCCATTAATAAAGATTTCGCATCAGAATTTATTGATCTTATAAAATATGAATTAGCGGTTTGGCAAACGAAAAGTGATAAATATAAAAATAAAATTTATAAAAATAAAAGTTGGAATAACTTATTAACGAAATAGAGATAAAGAGGTGTCCATCCCCTCTCTTACTGGAACTGAGAGAACAATTGCTAAACGTCAAAACCCCATGAACTTTGACACTTGATCGAGTTCAGGAGGTGTATTTTTCGATTAGCCTCCTCGCACTCACCTTTCGGAATTACAATAGAAAGGGCAACACACAATTCCGCCAAAAATTTCACAAAATGTATTTTATTAAACTTTATACTTACACAAATTTACTTTCAAAATTCTCGAAATGTATGTATTTCACTCAACTTTATATAATACAAAATAAAATCGCTCGAATTGTAAAATTGGATTTTTGGCACGATATTAAAAGTGGGGCCTCGGGGTAAACAGCACGGCTTTCGTTAGCGGATCGCAAAAGGGAAGTGATCGTGAACTTGTTTCTCCGCCCCTTTTGTTCCCTTTTTGTTGAGGTGAAAAATGCAGTGGCAAAGTAGTTATGTGTGATGTGGATTGTAGGTGGTGTAGAGGTGAGTGTGGTGACTGAAGAGTGCTAGTGACGTATATTTTAATGCGGTGAGTGTACAGTGTTCTGGATGCGGGATTATTGTTGTGGTTAGCTGTTCGGTGTTGGTTATGTGTCAGGTGGGGCAGGGGACTGAAGCTCATTTAGCCATCCCGGCCCCCCTAGGCAAATATTTCAGCCTAGAAGTCGTTGCAACTGCTGGAGTGTGGCTACAACGTTGCTGGCGTCGCGTCGACGTCCCATTCTGTTGCCGCCGGATACGGGTGGATGATGTGGTTGGCTGTCGACGTGATCGTTCATTCCGGCTTATTGGCGGTTGTCGTACTGCACCACGGTGGTGGCTACCAGATTGTTGACCGATGTTCGGTGCAGCATGGTGCGGTGAGGCCTCATACATATCTGACACACGTTTCCCGAGGTACACTCCTGGGTAGTGTGGGTAGGTGCCTGGACGACGCGCAGCCTTTGCTGTGGTGGCAAAACTTTAAAAATGGCGCAGTGCATCAACCGGTGCGGTCGACGACATATTGGGCACCTGATGCGCTGCGGCTCTGCTGCTGATATGAGCGTTGACGGCAGTGCTCGCGTTCCACTACGCGGACCCGTTGATGTGGTGGTTCGGGGAGCTGCGACTGGGCCAGCCGCAACTAGGGCTGCCGCAACTGGAGCTGCCACTGGTCGTGGCACGTGGATAGTCGAGTGAATGGTTATCGTCGGAGCGAGTGGCATGTCTGCATCCATGTTTATCTTTATGGAAGAGTGTTATTTTAATTGAAAATTTGTTGCATGGAGTGAATATGGGTATGGCTGCCACGTTGTGGCAGAAGTGGAACATCAAGTAGATTGACCATTAGATTGTTTTTTGTGATATTTTAAAATATTTATTATTTCGGGTTTATTCGAGGGTTTTTTCGTTTACGTTTCGATGTCATCGTCTGTCGGTAAAAAGCATAGTTTCACGAGCGGTCTTGTTAACTTCCCGGATTGAGTACCGAGATCGACTACGCGAATATGACCGTCGAAGCCTTGGTAAAGCTTCTCTATGCGGCCGAGCCGCCATTCGGTAGGGGGGAGACACTCGTCCTGAATCAGGACAAAACCTCCAATCTTTGGCGCATTTTCTGTAATTTTCCAACGGTACCTCTTGTGGAGGTCCTTGATATAGTCTACTTTCCATCGGCGACTGAAATTTCGATGGAGAATTTTAATTCTTTCCCATCTATTTAGTAAGGATAGCGCGTGGAGTGCCTGGCTCAGGTGTGGCCAGAATGGGTGCTCCTTTTAGAAAATGCTCTGGAGTTAGGGCTGTTAAATCGGAGGGATCTTGCGAGAGAACCGTGAGGGGCCGTGAGTTGAGAACGGCTTCGACTTTAGTTAATAATGTAGTGAATTCTTCATAATTATATTTTTAGCTGCCAGCTATCTTCTTGAAGTGAGATTTGAAGCTTTTTACAGCTGATTCCCACAAACAACCCATATGAGGAGCGCTTGGGGGTATAAATTGCCAATTGATACCTTGGGGGGCGTACTGTTGTACGATGTCAGGTGATACTTGTTTAAAGAAATCCACGAACTGTTTCTCTGTGGCTCGTTGAGCTCCAATAAATGTTTTGCCATTATCGCTCATGATTTTGGATGGGAAGCCACGTCGAGCGACGAAGCGAGCAAATGCCGCGAGGAAACCCTCTGTCGTCAGATTAGTGCATAGCTCAAGGTCGACTGCCTTTGTCGTGAAACATACAAAGAGAGCCACATAGCCTTTCATGAGAGTGGGAGATCTTAGCATGCACGCCTTTATTTGAAAAGGCCCAGCAAAATCGACACCTGTGGTGGTGAAAGGCAGAGCGAAATTGCAGCGTTCAGGTGGAAGTGCTGCCATAATCTGCGTTCGCATCTTCTGCTTATGTCTTATGTATTAATGTCGGTCTCCATACAGGCGCCGCATACATTACAATTGATTGGCTGACCTTGGCCAGAAGAGCTCTCCTGCTCTGTTTCAGTCCTCCAATGTTTGCCATTATCCTTGATAAGGCCATGTTTACTCGCGCCGCTTTTTCACACAGCCGCGCATCAATCGTTACACCAAGTATTTGACCGAGGATTGTGTTGTAATGTTGTGCCCGTCTATATTAAGCGAAATGGTTTCCAGTTTTTTTCTGCTAGTTATAAGAACTGCTTCCGTTTTGTGGCCGGCAAGTTCGAGTTTTGCACCCGTTAACCATTGCTTTATCTTCATTACCGTATTACTACAAATACTTTGTATTTGATGGAGCTCCTTAGCTACTATTGTCACAGCAATATCATCTGCGTATCCAATTATTTGCACTTCTTTCGGTAGAGGGAGGCGCAATATTCCATCGTATAGTGCATTCCACAGAAGTGGGCCTAGCACAGATCCTTGTGGCACACCACCTGTTACCCTATACTTTTTTGGTCCTTCGTCAGTGTCATAGAGCAGGATCCTATCGGCCAAATAACTTTGTATGACGTACAACAAATAGCTCGGTGTTTTTTTGAGCACTAATGCACGCATTATATGGGGCCAATGGGCCGAGTTAAACGCGTTTCTCACATCAAATGTGACGACCGCACAATATTCTTTGCTCCCGTACATCCACCTGTCTCCTTCAGTAGCCTTTTCTGCTATACCTGCAACTTTCTTGATTGCATCAAGAGTTGAACGCTTTCTACGAAAACCATATTGGTTATCAGAGAGACCTCCATCTCCTTCTAAATGATTTTCTAGACGGGCACAGATTATCCGCTCCAGGATTTTGCCCATCGTATCGATCATACAGAGCGGTCGATAGGAACTTGGTTCTCCTGCCGGTTTGTTTGGCTTCTGTAGTAGTACCAGCCGTTGTACTTTCCAGACCTTTGGAAACACTCCTTCACGAAGGCAGCGTGTGTATAAATCCGAAAATGGCTGAGGATGATAGCTGATCGCCATTTTAAGAGCCCTATTCGGGATACCATCTAATCCTGGTGCTTTGCTATTTTCAAAGCGCTCAGCAGCTTGAACAACTTCCTGCTCCGTGATTTCTGGCGCATCTGAGACTTCTTCGCGATAATAATTTCCTTCTTCTTCTTGATTTTGTTGTGGGAATAGAGTTTCTACAACATTTTTGAGTAATGAAGGGCATGTAGGCGCTTGACATTTGCCACTTTTAATCCTTGACATTACAATTCTATACGCTGCTCCCACGGATTTTCGTCCACTTTTTCGCATAATTCTCTGAAACATGTCATTTTGCTCTTTTCAATTGCCTGTTTTAGGTCGTTTCGTTTCTTTTTGAATGCTTCTCGCAGGCTGTCACAATCTAAGCTGCCTATGTTTCGTTGAAAACGGCGCCTCGCTTTGTGACTTTCACTTCTCAGAGATTCAATTTCTCGATTCCACCAATAAGCAGGCTTTCTCTGTGCGTCTGTCCTCTTTTTATTCATAGCGGCATCACAGGCTTTGCTAATGTGTTGTACCAACAATTTAGCCTGTTGGTCTATGTCATCAATTCCTTTTACGTTTTCATCCAGCATTAACTTATAAAGCTCCTTATCTAGGGTTTCAATTCTCCACCCCTTGGACTGCACCTTTTGGTGCCAAGCATTTCGCTGTTGAATCTTCTTACTGATACTTAACATTATGGCTAAATGGTCACTTTGGGTATATATGTCGCATATCCGCCAGTCTATATATCGATATAGCACCCTGCTGGCAAAAGATATATCTATAATTGAGCCACGCCCATTCTTCTCGAAGGTGTTTTGTCTTCCTGTGTTAAGCAGTACTACGTCTAGAACACCAAATGCTTTAAGTAATGCGCTACCTCTCCGATTTGTATTTTTGCTGCCCCATTCTAGCGCCCAGGCATTAAAGTCACCTGCAATTATATTAGGTGTAGTTGTCATCGCATCCTTTACCAAGTCGTCAAGTAATTTTTCATATTCAGCACGTGGTATACTTGGCGGTATATAGCAGCTGTAGAAATAAAACCCCCATATTTTGGCTCTTGTATAATATGCCTTGTCAATTAGTAGTTTGTCTTGCATCGTCTTATCTCCGCATGCCCATATTGCAGCCTTCTTTGTGGTGTCGGAAATCCACTTGTCAGAGTCTTTATTTTTATACTGTTCACAGATTAATGCAACGTCTATTTTATTTTCGTATATGTTTTGCGTCAAGAGATCCTGAGCCGCTTCGCAGTGGTTCAGGTTTATTTGTAATATTTTCATCTTTTAGGTTTTTTGAGCGCTGCTGTATATATGGGGCATTTCCGGCTTCCTATCTGATGGTCTATGTTTGTGCTTCCACTGTGTTTACATGCCT
The DNA here is from genome assembly GCF_024586455.1 of Bactrocera neohumeralis. Taxonomy (NCBI): domain Eukaryota; kingdom Metazoa; phylum Arthropoda; class Insecta; order Diptera; family Tephritidae; genus Bactrocera; species Bactrocera neohumeralis. The sequence continues at coordinate 7,114,896 of NW_026089622.1, read as the reverse complement.
TGCAGGAAGGATTGTTAACACAATCTTTGGCGAAATGACCCTCCTCACCACATTTAATACAGCACTTGCTCCTATCTTCTGGGTTGCTGCATGCTTTCGCCACATGTCCATACTCTAAACATCTGAAGCATTTCTTCAGCTGCGCTTTTTCCCTGATTCTGCAGATTGACCAGCCGATTTTTATCTTTTGTGCTGCCAGTAGGTGCTTTGCTTCCTGTGCATGAAGGCTTATGATAGCTTTTTGCGTGCCTGCATATGCATGTCTGATGCTTTTAATGCATTCTACACTAAATAGACGCAGCTCTTCAAATTCTGAACGAATTGCCTGTGCTATATCCTCTTTCGTCGTTATATCGTCCAAGTCTCGCACTTCCACTGTAATTTCTTGTGTTAGAGATCTTATTTGTGCCTGATCTCCTAGTATCTTCACTATCTCCTCTCTATATTCCTTAGTACTTCCTGTCTGCGCTTTCTTTAGCTCCAACAGTATCTCACCTTTAGCTGTCTTTTTAATTCGTGAGACATTTTCCCCAAGCACTTGCAGGTTTTCATTCTGCTTAACCGCCCGAAGCATGTCTGCGTAAGACATGTCACCGGTTTTTGCGATAACTATTGCTTCTGGTCGAAGGCGTGGTACGGCGTTTTCCTTCTTCTTGTTTTTATTTTTTTGGGCTTTACTTGGTATCGTGATCCAGGTTTCTTCCCTTGACGCGTCCTTTTCTCCTCCCCCGAGATTTCTGCTTTCTCCTGCTTTCACACTTGGTTCGTCATGCGTTGTTTTAGTCCTTTTTGGAGGGGTTCGTCGCTTTATCTGCTTGTCACGTGGTCTTTTCGGTGTGACTTCAGCAGTCGTCTGTTCCATAGCTACTCTTCTTCCTATGTTAGCTTCCCTTTGTCGAATATGGTCGTCTTGTGCACGGTATTTCGATATTTCGGTAAGCAGTTCCCTCATGGGATTGTTGATAGTGCGCTGTGGCGGATGCATCATATCCGTTAGCTTTTGTATCATATCTCCAAGTTGATTCATATGATCACGTTGCGACTGTGCTTCTTCCAATATCGGGGTGTTCTTCTGCAGCGTTGGAGGTGATGATTTCGACCTCACTGGTCTTTGTGCGGAGAGCACCTTCACTGGCGATCTAGCCAAACGCGAGGCTTTTTTAAAGGGGTCTACTCCTGACATCGTACATTGACTCGTGACACCGCTAAGCTTGTTGCTGCTATTGTTGTTGTTGTTTGTTTTTTCATTTATTGTCTCCATTTATCAGTTTAACCAGCGCATCGTGTGCAGGGGGGCGGGCCGAAAAAGACAGGAACGGGTATACCCTCGGGGGCTATGCCCCTACCCCAGTTCCCTGAGGCCTGTCCTACGCTTTACCGGTTCCGGTAAACTCGGACGAACTGGCGCTCGCCCGGAGCAACGCAGTCTACTAGTTCTGCGCCCAATGTACACTTCCTGACCAGGGCCCGAAGGGGCTGGTTACTGATTCACATCGTGGCTGACACTTCGGCAGAGCTGACTCACATCACCCTCTCCACACCACCAGTGAAAACAGCTGGTGATGCTTCTAGGGACTCCCAATGCGCCCCGGTATGGACCGGTCTTATTTACAGCCGTACCTAACATGGTGAGCAGACGCTGACCAGGAAGCCGCTCACTTTGAGTCCGTCGCGCCTGGATTTTGGTCGGTCACCTATATTAGAGAGGCGGCAACTGTTCGCCTCTGTCGCAGGAGTTTCATCGGCTTGACTGGCTTTTATACCGCATCCTCCACTCCTGCCGCTCATCGTCGGGGGTTGCTTATTCGTTTTAACTTATTTCGCAACTAACCTGCTACTACAGGCCGTCCGACTATCCGCGACCTGCCGACCCCGCCGGTAGCTTAGAGCTCAGCTGGGATACCTGATCCCGTAGGATCTGAGACCTACCAACGGGACATATATACATGCATATGTATGTAGGTTTGTGTGGCAATGCCATACGCACATATATGTTCATATAGAGCAGCGCGAGTTATCAGTTTTGTGTAGGTGCCTCTTCCTTTATTCAATTAAAAATCAGTTTTTTGTAAGTGCCTTTTCCTTTATTCGAACAAAATCTAGAAACGTTGTTTCGTTGCTTCTATTTGCTTCCGTTTCGGATCAAAGTTCACGCTCGAATGATCATAGAAAAATAGCCGCTTCGCGATTCTCTCTAAAAAAATAGATGCTTAGTGATTCTTTCCTCTCTTCTCAGCATCTGTACAAATAGGGTAGAGAAGGTAACTCCACCCCCCTAAGTACCGAGTGAGTTCCGGAATGGTGACACATCTGACGGTACTAACAAAGGTGTCTTCCTTAAAACGTGACCCTTCTCTAGTCTAGATTAAGTATGGTTGGTAGTTTATTCGATTTATATAACATGAATAAGTATAGTATGTGGTTGTTAATTTGCCTTCTTAGATAAATACATTTTTCATTGCGTTCATCGCTTCTTCTATAAATACAGTGTTTATAACTATTAAATTACTTATCATTCCGACTTTTGAGCTTACACTGTATATTGTAACATAAATACAGTTTTCATTGCGTTCATCGCTTCTTCTATAAATACAGTGTTTATAACTATTATATTACTTATCATTCCGAATTTTAAGCGTATATATTGTATATTGTAACATAAATACATATATTTTTTTTTTTTTTTAACATTTAAATGGACTGAGCTTCTTGTTTCTTTACTCTTCTTTTAATTTTTGATTTGTGAATCTTCTGATTTTTGGTTGTGATAAAGGTTGGACCTTTATCTTGTAGTACTTGATGCTTTGTGAATCTTGGTGTAAGTTTATTTCTTCTCTTTTCTTTTCTAAATATTACATCATTATTTTCTAGCCTTTTCGGATCTTGCCTGTCGTTATTCAACTTATCGGTTCTAATTTTCATTTTTCTTTCAACTTTATCTTTAATCTCGGGATATATTACTCTCTGAAAATCATTAAGTTTTTGTATATAGTCATGTTCGTTGCTAAAGGTCGTCTGTTTGTTAAATAAATGTGGTCTACCGAAAAAATTTCATATGGAGTGTATTTAGTGGTAGAATGGATAGCATTATTATATGTAGTAAACGTTTCTGTAAGAATATCATTATGGTCACAATCCAGGTTTTTCTCCTTTTTTTATTTATTATAATGCGATAAATTTCTGTTAAGGAGGAATGTAACCTCTCAACTGGTGAATTGCTAGATGATTGTTGGAAAGACGTGAAATGTATTTGAATATTATATTGCTGGCAGAAGTCTTTAAATATTTTTCCCGCAAATTCAGCGCCTTGATCGCAGATAAGTTGTTTAGGAGTACCAAAGAGTACAAAGAAAGTGCTATGTTCGTAAATGCATCATGACGCGCATCATGACGATTGCATAACAAACAGAACGTTCAGAAATGCCAATATTGCAGCACTGCAATAATCAAGCGTTCAAAAAGACAACACTTCTATCAGCTGTCACTCATAATTTCTATCAAAAAATTGTTTACTGCATTTAGCTACGATGTCTGACGAAAAGTAAGTGCAAAACTGTTTTATTTTAATTTTTGTATTGAAATTTAGTTAAATTATGTTAATAATAATTGTATAAATTATTATTTTTAAATTTTTAGTGAAAATCTCAGTAATGCGGAGACACAGTTATAGCTGAGAGTACGGTATAATATGGAGGACGATTTTAAATCGGGTAGAAGGAAAAAAAATGTATTGTGGAAGAAAGTTGTGACCGAAGTTAAAAATGTAAATGAAAACAATAAAAATGTAAATGAAAACAATAAAAATTAAAATGAAGTTCATCAGAAAAAATAATAAAAAAATTATTCAAATAAAGGAAGGTGAGGTAAAGTAAATTTTTTATGATGAAAACATAGTGGTAAAATAGTTTCTTCTATCGATTCCATTGATATCATCTGAATCAACGGGTGCATCTTAAATTCCTTCGATTTCATTGTTGGTTTCCATATCGGCATGTGTTATTGCATCGTTAATATGTTCAGAATAACCTTCCTTATTTATGATAAAATTGTGTAAGATAGCACAAGCGAGTATTACATTAGATGTGGCTTTAATGCTCGAAGCTTCAATATAATTTAAAATTTTAAACTGTTTCTTAAAAATCCCGAAAGTTTGTTCTATAAATACTTTGTCTTTTAAAAGACAAACATTTGTACCTACAAATGTTTTTTTGACTTCAATACCCTTCTTTTTCTTAAATTTAAAGAAAATCTATCATTTCTTTGTTCACAAATTTCGTCTAGTGTTAGATTCAGCAAAATTTCCATTTTAGTATTATATGCGTTCAAAAATGCAAACAAATGTATCTGCAAATTGTCAAAAATTGTATAAGAAGTATCAAACGTCAAACTTGCAGTGTTGCTACTGTTGCTTATGCTGCAAGTCATGATGCATTTACGAATATAGCCAAGTTCTCATGGCTTTAATTATGTTCAGACCATCCCTTGCTGGAATGGTATATCCAGCTGCAAATTTTGAAAATTTGTCTATAATTGTTAAAATTATTTTGCCATTGATGCTGTATAAGTCGATGTGTAATATTTGCATAGGAAAATCTGGGATTTCTGTTTCTTGATAAGGTAGTTTTTGTGGCTGTCTATCGTATTTTAAGGTTTGACAAATATCACAACTATTAATTAATCGGGAGGTTTGAGTTTTAAGTTGTGGAGAATATATCTCCCTTTTTAAATGAGCTACCGTTTCGTCTATGCCTCTATGGTTGCTGTTTATGTGATAATTTTGTATTTCAATAATTAATTCTTCAATATTTTCAGTGCCTTTCAGTACTGTAATAGCTCTTACAATTTTGTAAAGATTTGTTGGTAAGAAAAATTCTTTTAATACATCTTGAATGATATTGAAAATTTCATCTGCAGCAAAAATAGCGTATACTTTATTTGGTTTTAATATTGTTTTCAATATTTCTGTTATTTTTTTATTATCAAATGAACTATCCGTGACCACTCTCCTGATTTTATTTTTGAAATGAGTTGATGTTATTATTTGAGAATCTGTATGGATTCTAAATATAATTTGCATATTGTATTCATTAATTGGCTTATTTACGGTCAAAATTGTGTTTGTCTTTTCATTGCAATTATTTGTTATAGAAATGTTGGTGTGTACTTCCGTTGAAATGCGACTAAGTGAATCTGCTACTACATTTTCAGAACCTTTTTTATATGAGATTTCATAATCATATTCTAAAAGTTGCAGTTTCCACCGAACCAATTTAGAATTAGGTTCTTTAAAATTCATTAACCACATTAGTGGTTTGTGATCGGTATTAATTTTAAATTTTTGGCCATGTAGATAAGGACACAAATATTTAGTAGCCCATATAATGGCTAACATTTCTTTTTCAGTGGTTGAATACTTTAATTCAGTATCTGTAAGTGTGCGACTAGCAAATGATTGGTTTTTCATTATTAGGTGTGCCTTGGGAAAGGACTGCTCCTAGTGCCACATTACTTGCGTCTGTCGTAAGAGTGAAGGGTTTTGAAAAATCCGGATATTCTAACAATGGATCATTACATAATAAGTTTTTACAATCTTCAAATGCGGATAAAAATTCTTTGCTAATTTTGACCTTTTAATTGTTGAGTTAGGGGTTTGGTAATCGTAGCGAAATCTTTAATGAATTTTTATAGTATCCAAGCAAACCTAAAAATGATTTTATTTGTTTTCTGGTCTTTGGAAGGGGAAATGATTTTATAGCACTAATCTTTTTTGGATTTGGTTTGATTCCTCTGTCCGTAACTACATGACCTAAATACTCGATTTCCTTTTTCAAAAATTCAGATTTTGCAGGTTGCAGTTTAAGGTTAGCATTATTTAATTTTTTAAAGACTGCTTTTAAATCTTTAATATGTTCCTGTAGAGATGCCGAGAATATTATTATATCGTCTAGATATATAAGACAACATTTTCCATTCAGGTCGGCCAAAACATTATCCATAACCCTCTGGAAAGTCGCTGGGGCATTTGTAAGTCCAAATGGCATTCTTACAAACTCAAAGTGTCCTCCTTCTATGGAAAATGCCGTCTTGTTTATATCTTTCGGATGCATCTCGATTTGGTGATAACCGCTAGCTAAATCTAATGCTGTGAAGTATTTAGCTCTGCCAATTCTATCTAATCCATCGTTGATGTTAGGCATAGGATATTTGCCTTTAATAGTTTTCTCATTTAGTTTGCGATAATCTACCACTAACCGCCATTTTTTTGTATTTGAAGCGTCCATTCTTTTTGATACTAGGAACGTTGGAGCACTCCATGGAGAATAACTATGTCTAATTATATTTTGTTCCAGCAGGTTATCGATTTGTTTCCTAATTTCTTGTCTTTCCTTTTGGCTATAACGAAATGGTTTAGTGTGAATGGGAATTTCGTCTGGGGTTCTAATCCTGTGCTTGATTAAGTTAGTGAAAGGTAAGGTATTTCCACCTTTGAAAAAAAGCATCGGAAATTCTAAGCAGAGTTTTTTGAGTTGAGTAATTTCCTCATTATTAAGGTGCTGAGTTCGTATATAAGTTTTAAAATCCTGACAATCGAATGTCGTTTCGTTATTTTCCTTTTGCATTAAGTTGACTTCAAAATAATCTTGTTCTCTGCAGTTTTGTACTTCTAAATATGTATCTAAGCAGAATTATTTTTCTTGGCTTGAAAAATTATGAACTTCCATATAACTAAGATTATTTTCGGCAGTATAAAGTCCACCTGATATTACAATGTCTTCGGAAATAGTTGTGGTTTCAAACAAGAAAATTCCGTCTGTGACGTTTACTGGTAGCTGAATAATCTTTTTTGATTCCTCTTCAATTGCATATATGGCCGAATTTGATCTCTCTTCTAGCTCTATATTTATTTTCGAAGTTTTTGTTTCAAGTTTCTTTAATGGAATGTTTACAATAGCTCTTATTTCTTGCAATATATCTATTCCGATAAGCCCATCAAAATATGGATGAAAATCAAATAAAAGAAATGAGTATTGTGACGAATCAGAGAATTCACTGAACAATGGAATCATAGTCCTGTTATGTAATTGGAACTGATTTAGTACTGTCTTGATGGCTATTGGTGTATGTAATTTAATTTGATTTTCTTTTTGAATATAATTAGGGTTAATAAAAGAAAAAGTAGCACCGGTATCTATAAGGAATTTGAGAGCTTTATCGAAAACCTTATTTACCATAATATATGGTAGTTTGGACTTGTTGTCTTTATTTATTAAGTATCCTGTCTGTTGTCTGAGGCTTTTTGTGGAAAATTTGCCGCCTCATTAAAATTGTGCATTTGTGCTTGTTGATCAACATTATTTATTGGATTTCTAGACTGATAGTTGGTGGTTTGTCTATTGAATTGTTTCTGTTGATTGTTATTGTTATAGTTATTATCTTTTGGCATAATTGCTAACATGTTATTTCTTTTGTAATTATTATCAATATTGTCATAATCGTTTATGACTACGCCTTTCATTATTTCCCCTAATTTGCTTATAATCTATACTTCTAATGTAATATTATCGGGCACCATATTCCTGTTTTTGCTCCAGTCTTTTCATATTCGTTTGAGCGAAAAAAGTTTATTTTTCTTTTAACGCCCATTCGAAGGCCTCTTGAAGGTTGGTTGGTTTTATGGATCTTATTGTAGCTCCTAATGGGCCCCTAATTCCTGTTAAAAATGAGTTGAGACATATGTCTGCAAACAATTTTTTTTTGTCTTGACCACGATCTGCTCCGATTCTGTAGTTTCCGCTATTCTAAATAACGCTAATTTAATCTCACCGACTTTGTCATATAATGTACGTAAAGAACAACCCTCCTGCACAGAATTGTGGAGCTCGAACATAAGAGTGGGTTCATCTCTCTTGTCCGCGCAATGTAGGATGAGAGCGGCCTTAATTTCTTTCCAATTAAGACTGGCTCCAGATTCTATGATGCCTTCGCTAGCCTTTCCTTCGATTTTATTTCGTATCGATCTTAAGAGTAGCTGACCATATGGCGTTCTACTAGTGTCCCTAATCAGTGCTAGAATTTCCTCCACATTGGTTATAAATTCGTTTAAAGTTTTGGGATTACCATCATATGTAGGCAAAAAACGAATTGCGTCAGGTACTTTCAAGGTTGATAGGACATCAAGTGGATTAACATTTCGCTCTCCTTGATTCGAAGGGACGTATTCTGATGAAGAAATCGTAGATGACTGATCGTCTTGTCTTGCGATGACCTCTGTATTCTTGGATATGCCGGTGTTGTTTCCGGTTCGACTCCTGGTGTTTTCTGCCCCTCTCATGGTAGCTTTTATCTGTTAATTAGGACCTACTATTAGCAATAAATATGTATTTTATATTTAAAATTTACGTGTAACAAAGCTAATGTATTTATATAAATATATTTTTGCATTTGGTACCTAATTTGTACATCAATATGTATATACTAATATGGGTTCGAACTTGTTTCAACTACACGTTAAAAAATTCTGAGCACATATAGTTGCCCCCAGCCTACATATGAGTCGCACTGAAATACAACACTAACTGCAACCGTCTCAAACATATTTTACGACACGTTCGCTCGGCTTGAGCACATATTATTGCCCTTAGTCTGTGAGTCGCACTGAAACACAGAACTAACTACAACCGTCCCAAACATTTTCCACGACACGTTCGCTCGGCTTGAGCACATATTATTGCCCTTAGTCTGTGAGTCGCACTGAAACACAGGACTAACTGCAACCGTCACAAACATTTTTTACGACACGTTCGATCGGCTTGAGCACATATTATTGCCCTTAGTCTGTGAGTCGCACTGAAACACAGAACTAACTGCAACCGCCCCAAACATTTTTTACGACACGTTCGATCGGCTTGAGCACATATTATTGCCCTTAGTCTGTGAGTCGCACTGAAACACAGAACTAACTGAAACCGTCCCAAACATTTTTTACGACACGTTCGATCGGCCTGAGCGCACATTGTTGCCCTTAGTCTGTGATTCGCACTGAAACACAGAACTAACTGCAACCGTCTCAAACATATTCTACGACACGTTCGCTCGGCCTGAGCGCATATTGTTGTTTTGCGCTGCTGCCCCGCACGTCGCTACACATCGCTTTTTGTTGTATTCATATAAATGTACATAGACAAAAATTTTGACGCTTCAATTGCTTCAACAAGAAAACGATATTTACAAAAGCAAAAAGTTTACTTTGCCCCACTGATATACATATACATATGTGCTTCACGCACCGCTCCAACATATTATTAGAAAAACACAGAACAACGGAATCCACACAAGCAAACTATTTACTTTGCTCACTGATATATGTAAGTATGTAGTATATACTTCAATCGTTTTTTGTTGTATACATACAAATGTACATAGGCAAAAAATTTGACGCCTGTTCGCACTGTACCGAATGATCCCGTTATCCCTGTGTGCTTCACGCATTGCTTCAATAAGAAAACGGAATTTACATAAGCAAGAATTTTACTTTGCTTCACTGATATACATATAGTATACTAGAGGACCCGTCCACGTTTCACTGTGGCTGAAAATACTACAACTACCATCTATGTATATGATTTCTATTAGTTGGATTATAACTATTAGTTAAGGAGATTTTGAATTTTTGTGAAGCAGCTTGTGTTAGTTTACAAAAAATGGATCATAATACATTTCGTGTGTCAATGAAGCATTGCTTTTTTTGTGAAAATACTATTGTATTTTGGCTCATGGAAATCCACCGATGAAAAGATATTTGCCAAGCTTAAAGAGGCGAAAGCTCTGGGCAAAGTGTGTGCCTCACAAGTTCATAATCCAACAAACACAACGAATAACTGATTCTGAGAAGTGTTTGAGTGCTCTTTAATCGTAATAAAACCGAATTTTTGCGTCGGTGTTTGACAATAGAAACATAGCTCCATCATTTCCCACTGAAGTCTAATCGACAGTTATTCTAGTGGACTGCACATGATGAACCGGTTCTCAGGCGTGGAAAGACGAAAAAGTCCGCTGGAAAGGTTATGACATCAGTTTTACTGAGCCAGTTATAATCTATTTCACTGCGTATTTGGTTGCTCTTTTCTACTATTCCAAATACTTAGCAATTGTATTATTTTTGAGGAAGAATCTGTTTAAAATTGTACGCATATATTCAAATGATTCCTACAAACATGAATTTTGAACAAATGCTTATGATTTGAAATATAAATTTTGTATTTATGAGTTTTATTAAATGTTGGTATAAAGAGGTAAAAGGTATCCTATGTCCTTACGCCGGTTCTAGGCTACCTCTCCACCATTTTTCAACCAAATCGGTTCAGCTGATCTTGAGTTATAAATGGTGTAACTAACACAACTTTCTTTTATTTAATATATAATAAATCAGGAAAATAGTGGTTTACAGTTCATACTTACGTTATGCTTAGGCACTGAAAATGGGAGGCTTAAGCAATGCTTAAATAACAACTGATTTTTGTTTTGAATTTGCTTTGAATTTTCAGCGACATCTTTCGTAGCGTAGGGCAAGTGTCCGTTCGTTTGCACTCAATAACAGCTTATACTTTTCCTTCAGTTCCCATAGGTGCTCCGACTCGCTAATGATGAAATTTTGGGTTCTTTTGTTGTTTTCATCAATTTTTGATATAATTTTCCTCGCAAATTTATGTATTGTCTGTTATAATTTAAATATTTCACACATATTTTTATGAATGACATTTGTAAAACATATGTTGCCAATAACGTTGCCATATATCATAATAAAATTTTATAAAAATGAAGCATTGACTGTGAACGCAAACGACTACTCAGTTTGCAACAATACTTAGCTAAGATTTTATTTAGGCACAACTTAAGTATGGACTGTATGCCATACAAAATTCTATACCTAAATGTAACTAAATGAAATTTTTTTTTGCATTTAGGAAATACATGCAGAAATCAACTCTGCGATTTCCTAAATTCCTCTGAAATCTCCCAAATTCGAGGAAGATTTACTGGAAAAGAGTGGCAGCATTGCTTATTTGTCTGACTATACATATGTACATAACTTTACTTATTTCAGGGATTGTATGTGATTTTTCCTTAAATTTAGAATATTGGAAGTCATAGATTCGTATAACTTTACCTCAAATAATATAAACTTCAAACAACGCATTTTCATTTAATATTTTTAGCAAGTGGCAGCTTTTGTTATGACAGCCTAAATCCATGAAAATTTAGAAAGAAATGTAGCGCCATCTACTGTAACATACCGCACTTACTCAATACCGCTGTTAGCGCCACCAACTGGTGGATAGCTCTTTGTAATAATAAACAAATAATTTGCAATAAATAAATAATGCGACTATAAGGAGAGTTATAAACTATCCTATCTTTCAAGTTGGACCAAACTGCACACAGTGTTAAAAATTTCATTAAAATCGGTTCAGTAGTTTAGGAGTCCATCGAAAACAAACAACGTGACACGTGATTTTTATATATTAAGATGTGTTTCACGCACCGTTCTAACATATTATTAGAAAAACACAAAACCACGGAATCCACACAATCAAATTATTTATGTACATTGCTTCACTGATACACTTGTATGCATGTATGTATATGTTCATATATATATTTTATCTCCTGTTTTTTATTTGATTGAACTTCACATCACTATTCTATGTGTTTTTACTTTAATTTGAAATACTTACATACGTACAGTTTATAATGTAGTGTCCGGACCGAGATGGAATAATAGGTATAATTACCGACTGCGCCAGTTACCAGTTTTGTGTAGGTGCCTCTTCCTTTATTCAATTAAAAATCAGTTTTTTGTAAGTGCCTTTTCCTTTATTCGAACAAAATCTAGAAACGCTGTGCCGTTGCTTCTGTTTGCTTCCATTTTGGATCAAAGTTCACGCTCGAATGATCATAGAAAAATAGCCGCTTCGCGATTCTCTCTAAAAAAATAGATGCTTAGTGATTCTCTCCTCTCTTCTCAGCATCTGTACAAACAGGGTAGAGAAGGTAACTCGCGCGCATATTATATTATTGATAAATGATAATACATTACCTTGATTTGAAATTTATTTCTACTTACATACATACATATCTACAGGATAGATGCGTATGAAAGTTTTAAATGATAAAAGGTGTGATTTATGTATATTTTTGTTGTAATATATTAAGTTTTTTAAGGCATATACATACATACATATATGAAATTATATTACATTATTAAATATAAGAAATATTTAAAAAGTAGCTTTTATTTGGACATTAACTACAAATAATACCATGAAAATAGCATAATTTAATAATATTGTTATCAATTTTGCATGAATTCATACAAACTCGCAAAATTATATTCATATAAATTTATATAATAGCATGTAAACCTATAAAAATATAAGCCAAAAGGCCAACATGCGTCTGTAAAAGCAATATATATTTCTGAGCACAATTTTTAAATGTTAATTAAAATTTCTCCTGCCGAGCCAAAAGTGGCGAAATCCACTAATAGAAAATTCATGGCTCTTGACAGTTCACACGCTTGTCCGTAGTTGGACCTTCTCTATAATACACGTTCTCTGCCTGTTCTGTGCACTTGTCAAATTCAACATCTTTCTAATTTGTCAAAATTTGAAATTTATCAAGCATTTGGTATTCCGTGTCTGAAATAAAAAGCTCTTTTCTTTATAAGTTGTTAGGATGTCAAATGCTCTTGACAGTAGTGCTCGTTATGAATTAAATATCTGATTGTGCATCTTGTTGTGAATATGGAAGATATTTTACTTTTGTTATTATTGTTAAACGAAGATGAAAATTGTGAGAATAGGAATCGCGCGAGTTTCATATATAAATAAGCCAGCAAGAAACAGTAAAACTGATAAATTTGCTGAATTTCTTAATGAAATAAATAGAACAACCGGAAATCAGTAAAATTGTAATATGATACCATTTCCTTTGCTATTATAAAAATCAACTTAAAAGATACAAAACAAAATCACTTTGTTAAGAATATTTCCAAGAATCTGTATAAACTATTAAGTTATGAGGTTATTCCCTTAATCAGCATTTAAGTAAAAATGATGTATAAGCAAGCACTTACTTTCTTGCAAAACATATGTAATAAGTATAATAAGTATTTATGATTTGTAAGCAATAATTCATTGCAATAGTAACTTTAATGATTATAATTAATAAAGTGAAAGTTCAGTCTGATTCCAATATCCAAATCACCTGGTTTAATTTCTTTAGGGTTAAACTCGGTACTAACTTTTTAAAAACGTTCGAACGCGACCGTGATATAAAATTAGCGCAGTCGGTAGGATCCTTAGAAAGTATTAAGGATATTAAGGATTCAGTGATACGAACCGTGTTCGAGAAACAACAAAAATTTTTTTTCCCTCCGGAAATCGTTATATCAAAAAGTTTTTTATAAATCCCAAAACTAATTCTGCGATTCTGTAGCCAACTCAGGAGTTGACCAGACCCTCCAGAATATAAATAACTATATAAAATAATCCGGATAGACACAATAATCGACACCACCGAGGGTGCAGTGAACATTAATTGTAAAAGAAAAAATTAAACCAAAACTTCAGAAGTGAAAACGACCTTAAAAAATTAAAAGGCGTTAATTCACCAGAACAAGCCGGACAGAAGGAAGCAACAGTAACAGAATGCACTCATAAAAACAGTAAACGACCTGCCGATATTTACGGGGACAGGCGATATTTCAATAAACTCATTCTTCAGCAGCATCGAATACCTACTATCAACAAAAAGAAGTGACGCGAACAAAATACTACAGGACCATCCAGGTAGAGGCGAAAACCACAATCATCAATATACCTCAACCAGATAACTGGCAGCTGATAAAGGAAATATTAAAACTGAGGTATCGACCCGAAGTAGAGCCTAATCATCTGTATAAGAAGATTGGTAATCTTAAGGTAAGTTCCGTTAATAAACTTATGAGAGAAATACAAAATATTAAATATAAGTCGGACGAACTGACAGTGTACTATAGGGGTGACAATTACATTGACTTAAGTAACATGGGCAGTTTGTTAGTAAATACAGTAAAGGAGATGACTCAAGGAGTCTTACTAGATAAAATTTATAAAGAAGGGAACCTAAATGAAATAATAAGAATAATGGCAAGTAGAAGATTTGAATATAGTAATATTAGGACAGAATACATGAAATTTAAAATAAAAGGAGATAGCTCAGCGGAAAAATATAGTAATAGGTATCCTGATCGAAGACAATGACATAATACAAATTATAGAAATAGAGAAAATCAAACTTCATACAATCAAATATACGGAAATGATATTAGACATAATACATCTGGTCAATTTAAGCAATACAATAGTGGAAGATTTAATAATAATTATAAACCCAATTCAGGTAATTTTCAAAGACCACAAGCGGTAGGGAACCCTAGACCAAATTTTAATTAAAATCAACCAAATCAATATAAACCAAACTTTGGTCAAAATCAATCCAACCAATATAGACAGAATTATGGTCGAAATAATCAATTTAAGCAAAACCAAGGCGACCCGATGGAAATAGATAATATCCAATTTAGTTCAATGAGCCCTCAATTGGCAGGACACCCTAATTCGCAGTATAACCAAGATCGCTTATACTCGAGTAGGCAAGGCCAGGTAGGATTTTCACGAACTGATATAGCAAGAGAAGAAGAAGTTAATAATAGTATTTTTTTTATGAACCAGCCTCGGAATCATTACCTAAAATAAAAATTAAAATTAATGAAAAGAATTATATTGCACTAATTGATACAGGAGCTAGTTTAAGGCTGATCAATAGCGAGATTGACGATTTTCCAAAAATTAAATTGAAAAATCCTTTAACATTTAGTAAAATTACAAATGAGGATAAAATAAATTATGAGGTGCATACATTGGCACCAAAAGAATTTAACTTACCTAGTAACGCGAGAACAAGATGGAAAGTTACACCATTAAGAGGACGAAAGTATGACTTTATAATAGGCATGGACATGCTTACTTTTCTCAATACGTATACATATACTAATGTTCAGTGAACATGTATTATTTTATTGCCCTCGATTTTCGAATACAAGGAAAAAGCTAAAAACCACACTCGGTGGTAGTTTTACGGTCTATAATTTAACGACACTCATGTGTCAGTCGACTGATAAATGGAAAGCAGTCAGCGAAGCGTCAGAGTTCATAATGTTCAACCTGAGATCTTTTCAACAGACTAGGCGTCTGTCAGTCCGCGCAATAGAGGAAATGAAATGTCTTAAAATTCGGCACTCCGGCTTTTGATGCTTCTACCTACTATAACAAAAAATAAAAAAAAGTACGTGTATATAATCTTACACACAGGTGCACCCAGTAGCTAGAAAACTGAAGAAAACAAGACAAAACGTTAACTTCGGCTGCACTGAAGCTAATATATCCTTCACAGGTGAATTTCATTTAGTAACTATCGGGTGATTTTTAAGAGCTTGATAACTTTTTTAAAAAAAAAAAAAACGCATAAAATTTGCAAAATCTCATCGGTTCTTTATTTGAAACGTTAGATTGGTTCATGACATTTACTTTTTGAAGATAATTTCATTTAAATGTTGACCGCGGCTGCGTCTTAGGTGGTCCATTCGGAAAGTCCAATTTTGGGCAACTTTTTCGAGCATTTCGGCCGGAATAGCCTGAATTTCTTCGGAAATGTTGTCTTCCAAAGCTGGAATAGTTGCTGGCTTATTTCTGTAGACTTTAGACTTGACGTAGCCCCACAAAAAATAGTCTAAAGGCGTTAAATCGCATGATCTTGGTGGCCAACTTACGGGTCCATTTCTTGAGATGAATTGTTCTCCGAAGTTTTCCCTCAAAATGGCCATAGAATCGCGAGCTGTGTGGCATGTAGCGCCATCTTGTTGAAACCACATGTCAACCAAGTTCAGTTCTTCCATTTTTGGCAACAAAAAGTTTGTTAGCATCGAACGATAGCGATCGCCATTCACCGTAACGTTGCGTCCAACAGCATCTTTGAAAAATACGGTCCAATGATTCCACCAGCGTACAAACCACACCAAACAGTGCATTTTTCGGGATGCATGGGCAGTTGGCCACCAAGATCATGCGATTTAACGCCTTTAGACTATTTTTGTGGGGCTACGTCAAGTCTAAAGTCTACAGAAATAAGCCAGCAACTATTCCAGCTTTGGAAGACAACATTTCCGAAGAAATTCGGGCTATTCCGGCCGAAATGCTCGAAAAAGTTGCCCAAAATTGGACTTTCCGAATGGACCACCTAAGACGCAGCCGCGGTCAACATTTAAATGAAATTATCTTCAAAAAGTAAATGTCATGAACCAATCTAACGTTTCAAATAAAGAACCGATGAGATTTTGCAAATTTTATGCGTTTTTTTTTTTAAAAAGTTATTAAGCTCTTAAAAAATCACCCGATACTAGCTGACCCCGCAGTCGTTGTCCTGCGTGAAATTATGTGTTTAGAAATAGAAAAGTTGAATTTATCATTTCACTTTTTTTCAATGTGTCGCAGCTTGATAAACAACATTTTCTGGTTTTTGTTCCGGTGTATAGAAAAGATGGTTTTCCAACTCGTGAGCAGGCCACGTATATCTGGCCGAGTGAAAAACATAGCATTTCCAAATGTATACCATACACTATGCGACTATCCTTGTGTCTCAAATGCAATTTTCACTGGAAACTGAATACGTTTGAACTGAAATGGCAAATCGTTAGAACTCAGAGGAATTTGTAGAATCAAGCATTCTGCCCCTTTGTATTCGATAGCTGCGTCAGAATCAGTCAGGTTCCATTACACAGTTTCGGCGCCTGAAGATTGTGGAACATAATAACGACAGATCCAACTTTGAGACGCGAATGATGCGGTGGCATACCAAGCCTATTCAAAGAATTTAGAAATTCCACGATCGATCAATTTGTATGAGCGCAAGTCCCCGGAATTTGACTTTGAATCTTCCAGTTTAAGTCAACAACATCGGTATTTTTGGCAGCTAACATTGCGCGTGCACTTAAGGAATTGTAGTTACGATAATTTGTCCAATGTCCGAATATTCGTGATGAGTTCATCTTTGGTGTATTGGTAAAGGGAAGATGGAATTGATATCAAACCACCGGAGGTATCAACCGGAATTTACCCATTTCCAATTCTTAGTGAATACGATGTAAAATGTCTTCGGCAATGTCATTTTTGTTCGTATTCCATAATTGACGCTAATCATCGCGAAAAGTGTGCGAACTTCATTCCAGTGATTATCATGTTCCAGCAATTGTAATTGTAATTGTATGTATAATATCAAGATATTTCCGAATAGAGCAATGTTCTCGCAAACGGTTCACTGACGAAAGTTGAGAAAAAACTCGTAAATGTTAATTTTGTTGCTGGGGGTGTTTTCTCTGTCTGTACTGTATTCTCTGGATTGAAATACACTCTTTGGTCATTCTCCAAATTAACTGCGAGACGCAAAACAGTCGGAAAACGTTCATGAATCGCAAAAGTAAATATCATACAAAGCGCTTTATTGCAGTTCACGTATCGACCGTATCGTTCAAGATCAGTAACCGCCATGTTGCTTCCTTTGGTGACGTATTTACACGCGTATTTTATCGATTACACCAAACTGCAATACGCAACATTGACATGACTTTTGAATGTGAATTAGACAACAGTGGCGAATATGGTAAGATCCATATGTTGTCGACTTCGATGTGTTGTTAACTTCGATATTCACGCCTCTAAATTGAATGCTAAATGTTCTGCCATTGTCATCTGGTGAGCGACGCTGATATATTGGATATCCATAATTTCTAGTTTGTGTTTCCGAAAGAAAAGCACCTGGATATTGTTTCGTACATTTATTGTCAGACATACAAACCGCGAAGTGGTATTGTGATGTCCGTAAGGTACATGAACCATATTGGTTTCGTATAATTCTGCTTCTATCTCTGGATCAGGAATTTCCGCAGAAATGATTTCATCAATTTGATTTGGTGTAATCACCATCCACCATACAAAGAAGAATATGTGCGTGCGGCAAACCTCTCTTTTGCCACTCAACAGAGTACATCCAGCATCTAACAGCACCACATATACGTTGCTTTAAGATAAAGTTTACATAACATCGCAACTTGCTTGCTGATTGCCCGCGATCCATAATTTCATTCGTATGTCATCGCATCCTGGGAATATTCGGTCATATGCCATGGGCTGTCAATATACATACTTACATATGTTGATGCCAAAACGATGCGACCTCTTCGTGGTATCGTAACAAATTTCAATCTGTAATTGAGCACTTTGTGTGAAACACACATAACGTGTTCACGGAATAAATTTCAATAATTTTTTTTTTTAATAACCGGAATAAAGAAAGCAAACGACAAATTTGACAATTAAAAAAAAAGTTTAAAAAAAAATTTTGTATGAAAAAAAGTTATTTTTTGGAATTGTCCAACTTTCCGACTTTTCCTCACGAAAAGCATACGGTTTTTTATTGCTAAACTTTCCTCGATCCACAGCGAACAACCTCTGAAAAATTTCATCAAGATTGGTTCAGCTGTTCTCGAACATTAGCGTTACTAACAGCATTCATTCGTTTGTATGGGAAAAAGAAAACGGCTCTTTTTAGGGGTTTTCTGGCAATTATTCGCCATAAGAACCATCCTTGAACCTCAACGAACATTTTAAAAAAAAGAATTGGCAAAATTGGTCCAGACGTTTTTGAGTTATGCGCCAGCATTTAAAATAATGTTCGTTTTTATTTCCTTTTTAAAATCGTATTTGAAAATTTATTTTCTTCATAATTTTTTTTTCGGAAAATTTTCCAGAATTTTCTTAAGTATTCTCCTTGTTTGGGCGGAGACCTGTCCGAATTGCTGGTAATCACCGAAATCGGTCCAGGCCTTCTCCAGTTATAAGCGTAGTAACTAACGTCACTTTCTTTTATATATATAGATGTGTTCAGTTTGTATGGAAGCTATATGCTATAGTAATCCGATCTGAACAATTTTTTCGGAGATTATATTATTACCTTAAGCAGTAATCCATGTCAAATGCCAAAGTTTTCCATACAAGCATTTGATTCCGATCATTCCGTTTGTATGGAAGCTATATGCTATAGTAATCTGATCTGAACAATTTTTTTGGAGATTATATTGGTGCCTTAGAAAATAATTTATATCAAATTTCGTGAATATATCTTGTCAAATGCGAAAGTTTTCATTACCAGCACTAGATTCCGATCGTTCAGTTTGTATGGCAGCTATATGCTATAGTAAGCCGATCTAAACAATATCTTCGGAGATTACATTGGTGCCTTATTTTGTGAATATATCTTGTCAAATCCAAAGGTTTCTATGCCAGCATTTGATTCCGATCCTTCAGTTTGTATGGCAGCTATATATTATAGTGGTCCGATATCGGACGTTCCAACAAATGAGCAGCTTCTTGAAGAGAAAATGACGTTTGCAAAATTTCAAAACGATATCTTAAAAACTGAGGGACTAGTTCGTATATATACAGACAGACAGACAGACGGACAGACGGACAGAAAGGCGGACATGGCTAAATCGACTCAGCTCGACATACTGATCATTTATACATATAATTTATAGGGTCTCCGACGCTTCCTTCTGGGTGTTACAAACTTCGTGATAAACTTAATATACCCTGTTCAGGGTATAAATATTGTTGGAGAAACCGATAAACACGAACACCTTGCACGATAGTTCTATAATAATTTACAAAAAAGAAATAAATGTAATAGGACACGACCTAAAGTTCAATGAAACAGATAAATTAGAAGATTTCGATATTATATTTGGAAAAGATTCCCTACGGAAAATGAAAGCCGTAATAAATTTATTTAAATACTCCGACAAATTCGCTAAAGTGTCGAATCACTCAAAAAGCGAAAAAGTGAGTTATGAGATAGAAGATAAAGAAATTCAAAAAAAAAATAGATAATTTAATTAAAAACAACTACAAAAACGAAAATTTACTATATACCACAACAATTTAGGCAGAAATTAAAACTGAAAGCAATAATCCAGTTTGTGTTAGGCAGTGTTCCTCTCCATATGCCGATCAAGATTTTGTTAAGAAAGAAATACAGAAATTATTAGAAAATGAAATAACAAAAGAAAGTAAAAGCCCTTATAGCGCACCAATATGGACAGTTTCGAAACAAGGATCAGATGAAGAAGGAAATAATGGCTATATATTTTCAGAAGTTAAAAAAAAATAACAATACCTGATAGATATCCAATACCAGATATAACCATGATTTTATAAAATCTAGGAGAAACAAGACATTTTACAACACTCGAGTTAGAATCAGGGTTCTATTATATAATAAACAAAGAAGAAAATAGAGAAAAAACGGCTTTTTCGGTTAACGGAGCAAACTACGAATTTCGCGATCATTTCACCACATTTTCAAAAAATATCGTACAGTACCACTGCATTTGCCTGACTAACATTCGTGTAACTTCAGGCTATTCAGCAAATGACCACACCGAGAACACCAACAGCCATCACCACTGAGGATTTTCCCAAGTGTATGATGACTGGAAGACTCGTTGGCATAAGTGTATTGCAGCGGGAGAAGATTACTTTGAAGGAGATGAAATGGATAAAATACACCTTTCAATTTGGTCACAGTTAGACCTCCGATGTCTTAATGCACTCGGCGGAATCATCCGATATCAGGTATATAAAAAACGTAAATTCACCCTTTAATTCCTTCAAAATGCTACAATTTACACACAATAGAACTACAAAAAACAACTACAAAGAAATAACAAAAATCCATTGTTGGCAGACATAAAGAAAAGACACGGAAAACTAGTAAAAAATTGTACCAACTGTACTGAAAATAAATATGACAGAAAGCAAATAATAGGAAAAAATATCAACTCCAAGCTTAGCAGGCACATCCACACAAATAAATATTTTTCAACTAAAGAAACAAAATATCTCTTAAGTATATGTCGATACTTTAAATATGCATATTTATGCAAACAATACATAAATCTTAGATGAAGTTATCAGCAAAATATTCCCACAGTGTAAAAAACTAATGTCAGATAACGAAAATGTATTCGTCGGAATAGACATGACAGCTCTGTTAAACACTCTACAAATACGACATACTCGACCAGAGGTCCATAATTTAACAACAAACGTGCAGATCGAACGATGGCGCTCTACACTATTAGATATGTATATGTACATATGTAGCTCGTTATATAACAGCAGACAAGAAGAGTTCACCTGACGAAGAAATATTTCAGGCAGTCAAAAATACAACAATACGACTCATTCAGGCAGTGAAGAAAAACCTATAAATATATTTTTTAACCGTGAAAAGTGTCCTCAAATCGCGGAAAGAAAAAAAATAAACAAAGTTATATTCTAGAATACTACAATAGAAACGGGATAAATCGAGGTTCTATGCCAGGACCATATTCGATCTGATAGAAGAGACAAATTCAGTAAAAGATACGTAAGACACGTAGTAAAAGAAAACCACGAGAACACAGTCATATACAAAAAGAGAAGAGTCGTCTATAAAGACAACATTAGAAATGTTCAAAGTAATAATATTAATACAACTGTACCTTCAAATACAAAGACTATAATACAAGGAAGAAAATTATTTAGTCCATATTTTTAACTTAACAATGATATTAGAACACTACGAAACCATAGTAGAATATTACTAATTTAGATAAAACAAAAGATTAACGATACAGTGATAAATAACAACAAAAAAAAATTATTACAAGTGAATTTAAAATTGTTGAAACAAAAAAAAATTTACTACAAGAAGTGCATTGTGAATTACTATATCCAACAACCGCTATTAATTGTGTAAAAACTAAAAACAGAGATCAAACAGGTATTCCGGTCATAGATTTATTGGAGTATTCAGAAACATTTATTGGCAGAATTTCCAACATATTTGTAAAAATATATGAACATCCTGTCATTATTAAAAACATATAACGTTTAATGTTACACCAGTCAAATATATCATGGAAAATTAATATTAGACCCATTAATAGCTAGTTGTGAAAATCAGTTTGTATTTTAGAAAGTAGCTCAGAATACAAATTTAACAAAATACAAAAGTTACATACTTTTATAACACCCTTTGAAGAACACCTGTAAGAACACCAGACTACGCTGTCCAAAAAAAGAGAACACTATATGCTATTACCATAGTTACTTATCCACTATCCGTCTAGAATGAAGTTGAGTCAATTTCGTCTTGATCATAAGATGCGTTGTCAATGACCATGGCTACCTAGTCTTGTGGCTTGAGAATCTTTGCTGGGTGGACAAGATCTGTGGAGTGAATAAGGGCATTTGAATGTTAAGTGCTCATTTCGAGAAGAGTTGTATCACATCTTCGGCCTTGCCTTGCCTTGCTTTGTAATCGGTTTTAAAGGTCGCCTTGTGCCTCCTGTGGGAGCTGGTTGTTTGGGGTTTGCCCCATTTGCATTTACCAAAAAGTAATTGTTATATTACGGCTTATCAAACTTCTTAATTCCTATAAAGCTCGTGCTGTTAATAGAGTTTGTATGTGTTACGTTAACGTTAATTCTGCTATCGATAATTCGATTACTTTCGTTTAGCCGATTTCGGCGCGAGTTATGTCAACTTCCCCATCCAAAGAGTTGTTCAATTCGCATCAAATAAATTGGGGCAAATTACAAACAAAGACTTTCAGTTGTTTACACAACGAAACTACAGACCGATCAAATTCATTGATTTTCGAGTTTACAAACTCAATTGTTTGCTTGCACAGCAACTTTGTGCAATAACCAAATTCATTTTGTTTTTTCTACAACAACCAAAATTCATTGATCACTGCAATATTAATTCGATACTTTAATTTTTGTTTATTTTAATAATTTTGTGCAACGATCGATTTCGTTGACTTAATCGATTTTACAAACATATGTATGAGTTCAACTAACGTTGTGCAGAGTCCACAGTCGCAAATTTAAAAACTTTATAAATACGAGTATAAGTAATTTTTGAAGAAAGTTTGTTAGTTCTTAAGCAGTAACCGAACTGTAAGTTACACAATAAATAAACATTTTTAAACTTAATCTTTCGTTTCGTTCGCCTTTAATTACAATAGTGGCGCGGTCGGAAATACGCGCAGTAATCAAAAGATTGCGTCGGTATACTTAATATTAATCCAAAGGTTAATAAGTCTAAAATACGTCGGTAAACTAGATATTAATCCAAAGATTAATAAGTCTAAAACTACATCGGTATACTAGATATTGATCCAAAAAATTTAATAAGTTAAGAAATGAAACAAGTGAAAGAAAGAGCCGTGGCGACTGAATCCAACCAACCCATTCACTTAACAGGTTCAGAACTAATAACGGAGTCAGCCAGAATAAAGGAATACACCGGCAAAGACTACGATTTGTCGTTTTTCATAAGGAAGGTAAAAATAATTCTCCTCCTTTTCAACAACAATTTGCCACTGCAATAATTCATCTTTGAGCGCCGTGTGAAAAATAAGATCCAAGGACCCGCCCTTCATGCAATAAGGACACTAGGACAAGAATCCACATGGAGACCTACCACAATTTGCACCACCAAGCAGTAAACCTAAAAACTATTATGTAAGCAATTATACCTGCCTGTCTACGGATCGAAAAGCCACCAACCATTTCGATTATGTTGTGATAGACAGAAGACACGTCTCCGGTGTTCTAGACGCGCGTACGCTCCAAGGTCCTAACATCGACTCGAACCACAATCTTGCTGCAGCCAAGATTCGCACCCGCCTCTGTGCAGCAAAAAGCGCACGTCAACAAACACAAGGAAGGTTCGACGTCGAGAAGCTGCAATCACAACAGACAACCGAACGATTTTCTACTCGGCTTGCACTCCTGCTCTCTGAGAGCACTCGTCAACAACTCAATATAAGAAAACTGTGGGACGGCATTTCAAACTCCTTACGTACCATTGGTTTTCGAAAAGTGCAAAAGAACAGCTGGTACGACGAGGAGTGCCGTGTCGCAGCGGAGAGCAAACAGACGGCCTACCTCGCAACGTTACGATCGACCACAACACGTGCGGGATGGGATAGATACCGAGAGTTGTAGAGGGAAGCGAGACGCATTTGCAGACAGAAAAAGAAAGAGGCCGAAATGCGTAAGTATGAAGAGCTTGATAAGCTGGCCGAATTTTCGAAAACTCCACGAAAAAATGCGGCGGCTTACAGAAGGTTTCAAGGCCGGAGCATACTCTTGTAGAACCCCAAAGGTTATCTAGTCACCGATGCCCAGAGCATATTTAAATTATGGAGGGAACATTTCCTCAGCCTGCAGAATGGCAGTGAACGTACAATGCCAAGAGAAGTTGAAACCGATTCCCCAATCGATGACGATGGAGCAGACGTTCCATTAACCAACCATGAAGAAGTTCGAATAGCAATTACTCGCCTGAAGAACAACCTGAAGAACAACAAACCGGCTGGGCCGAGGGATTACCGGTCGAGCTATTCAAACACGGCGGCGAGGAACTGATAAGGAGCACGCATCAGCTTCTTTGTAAAATATGGTCGGACTAAAGCATTCCCAAGGATTGGAATTTAAGTGCCCAATCCATAAAAAGGGAGACGCCATTGATATCATGGGCCTTAACACCCGCGCCGTTAGTTCTTCTTTCTCAAGACTGGACAAGGAAGCAAAGCAAATGGGTTTGGCAATGAACGAGCGCAAGACGAAATATCTCCTGTCATCAAACAAACAGTCGTCGCACTCGCGGCTTGGCTCTCACGTCACTGTTGACAGTCAAAACTTTGAAGTCGTAGATAATTTCGTCTATCTTGGAACCAGCGTAAACACCACCAACAACGTCAGCCTAGAGATCCAACGCAGGATAACTCTTCCCAACAGGTGCTACTTCGGGCTGAGTAGGCAATTGAGAAGCAAAGTCCTCTCTCGACAAACAAAAACCAAACTCTATAGGTCACTCATAATTCCCGTCCTGCTATATGGTGCAGAGGCTCCGACGATGTCAACAACTGATGAGTCGACGTTGTGAGTTTTCGGGAGAAAAGTTCAGCAAAAGATTTATGGTCCTTTGCGCGTTGGCCTCGGCGAATATCGCATTCGATGGAATGATGAGCTGTGTGAGATATATGACGACATTGACATAGTTCAGCGAATTAAAAGACAGCGGCTACGCTGGCTAGGACATGTTGTCCGAATGGACGAAAACACTTCAGCTCTGAAAGTATTCGACGCAGTACCCGCCGGAGGAGGAAGAAGACCTCCACTCCGTTGGAAGGACCAGGTGGAGAAGGACCTGGCTTCGCTTGAAATATCCAATTGGTGCCACATAGCGAAAAGAAGAAACGACTGGCGTGCTGTTGTTAACTCAGCTATAATCGCGTAAGCGGTGTCTACGGCAGTAAAGCAGAAGAAGAAGAATTATTTTTATAATCTCAGAAATAGTTTAGACAAATTAAACACTAAAGACGAACAAGATAATAATAAACCTTAAGAGTTTAAGCCTTTAATAAATGAGTTGCTAATTCTAAAAACATTTTGAAACGGTATTGAGCCAAATCTAGCAAGTATTATCGATAGTAAAAATATTACGCGTTTTAGAAGCGCATATTATTTATTAGAAGAAACAGGCATGGTAAAAATATATGCAGTTACCGACTAAACCTCGTACTGAGCAGTTGAGTTAGCGTCTTTCTCTGAGTTTATAGCTATTCATATAGCTCTCTTTTGGTGTTCTTTTTTTTGCACTACGGTCTACTTACTTAAGTAACGCGATTAATACTTATTTTAAGTGAGAAATATAATCCAATACTTATATCAGTGTATTATAATTTTTCCACTATGCCCCCGGCGGGCTTCCAGTTCGGGGACAACAGGTTTGCTGCGCTGGTCCAAGGTCCCCAACCAAAACGTAAAAAATCGTATCAAAAACTGCAAGATGCTTTTCCTGACTTACCGCCAATAAAAAGTGATGACCCAAAGTATATTGTGATTAAATCCGACGAGAATTCTACACCCCTTTCGAAGGTTTCTTGTTTTCGTGTTTACAATGCCTTACTTACCGTGAGCAAAGATATAAACAAAATTAGTGAATTACGCGACGGCAGCCTATTACTGCTAGTGAAAAATAAGCAAGTAGCAGAAAAGTTTATAAAAACGAAATGTCTTTTCAACATTGGCGCTGTTAGCGCTAGCTATCATCAACATCTTAATTGTAACAAAGGCATCATTTATGCACGATGTGCCTGAAAGCGAAATAATAGAAGGACTGAGTTCTTACGAAGTTTCCGCGGTTTATAAGTTCACTCGCAAAGTTGAAGGTGTTATAAAGCCTACTGGTGTTATGCTAACATCATTCAACAGTTATTCCCTTCCAAACAAAATAAACATCGCATGGAGGATGACCTCTGTGCGACCGTACGTGCCTAATCCAATGCGCTGCAGGTCATGCCAAAAATTGGGTCATACGCAAAAACATTGTAAAGGTTCCCCAACATGCAAAATTTGCAATTTCCCTTCTCCACACGATAATGACTGCATCCGAGTTATGTGTGCGAATTGTTCTGGCGAGCATCGTTTTTCTGACTATACGTGTCCAAAGTATATGCAAACCAAAGAAATTTTAAAAATAAAGACACTAGAAAAGTGCAGTATGCAGAAGCCATTAAAAAGTATAGAGAAAATACTTCCCTCCCTTCCCTCACTGCTAGCTTTGCACATGTGCTTCAACCTACAAAAGAGGTATCTTCTGTATCCACCACACCAACAAAAATTTCAGCCATCAACAATTCCACAAAAAATACTCATAGAATTGCCGACAATGACTTGCCTAGTACATCAAAACAAAACGCAGAGGTCACCTCTGCACCCAACTCATCAATAAACTAACTTAACTAGAAAAAATCACTCATCAAACGCCAACAACAAACATATTTCCATCAACAAGCCTGCATCGATCAGTTCAGACTACAACAACGTCTCACATTCAGCTAAAAATATCAGCGACAAATGTACCCAACAAGCCTCTTTCTTAAATCCCAAACTTTTCAGTCCAACAACAGCCTCTCTCATTTCTAACTTAAACAACTCCTTAAACTCGCTTATTAAATATACTGACTTCAACAACACTACTACCAACACTACCGTGCAGTCTAATCCACCTAATCACGAAAATCTCTTTCCAACAACAAGCAATTCCAACGATAATCAATACTCTACTCAACATACTGAACAAATAGAAATTGACTCTGAATAAATACGTTTAGCTTTTACTCTCTTTTGAACTAGTACTCAATTGGTGACACTCAGCTTCAACTGACTGCTCATACGAGTTGATATTCTAGCTCTCTTCTGTTTCCCTTTTTCTTTTTTTCCTACATAGATCTTATGATTCCATTATTGCAATGGAATTTAAACGGCTACACTAATAATTACAATGAGCTTCAATTATTAATACAAGATCAGGCCCCAGCTATTATACTCCTAAATGAAACTCACATCTCTTTCAACTTGTCGGCTTTTACTCCTAAGCAGTACATTGGCATGTTTCACAATCTTCTACATATTAGCACAGGTAAAAGAGGTATTGCGATTCTCATAAGAAGAGATATTCCACACAAAATTAATGCCATTCAATCCAACTTGCTGGCTATGTCGATCGAAATTATCTTAGTTAAAAAAATCACCATTATCTGCACCTATATTGCACCAGATGAACATTTTACCAGTACAGACATCCTGCAATTAATCAACCAAGCTTCTACTCTTTTAATTTTCGCTGGTGATTTTAATGCATGGAGTCCACTATGGGGCTCTCCAATAGCCAACAAGAGGGGCAAATGCATTGAAGACGCTTTACTTTCCTCTAACTTAATATGTTTGAATAACGGATCCGCGACACACTTTTCCACTCACTCCACTTTTTCCCATGTAGATCTTACAATGTGCACCGACACACTTGCCACAGAGTGCGAATGGAGTTACTCGATCACCTGCATGGAAGCGATCACTTCCCCATTGTACTAAAATTGCACCTAGGTTCAACAACTAAAAACCACAAAATAAATAAGGTATTCAAAACGGATTACGCTGATTGGGAGAAGTTTCAGACACATTGCGAGATAAATGGCAATAATACCCCAATATCTGACAACTCTAACCAAGAAAGTGCGAGGTTAACAAAAATTATCCGTTCAGCAGCGAATGTTAGCATCCCTTATACAAAGCCAACAGCAAGTTCAAAGAGTGTTCCTTGGTGGAATAAAGAAATCGCTGAATTGCGGGCAAAAAAAACAGACAGCTTGGTATGAATACAAACGCGCTCGATCACTAGTCAACTTAATATCTTTCAGGAAAGCCAATGCTCTTTTCCGTCGTTCCGCGAAACAGGCCAAGCGTAAATGTTTTCAGGATTTCACAAGCAAAATAAATCCTTCGTCTAGTCCTAAGTTAATATGGAACGCTTTAAAAACTTTCTGGAGTGCCTAGAAATCTAACCATTCAATGCGTAAAGGGGCCAACAGGTTTGGTAACCAATCCATCCGATATTTCCGAGTTATTTGCAAACCACTATTCTGAAACAAGCTCAGATATTTCATTCAGCACACAGTTTCAAACCTCTAAAACCACCACACTGTCCGACACTTCCTACTCTGTCTCCCCTCTTTCTTTTTCTGCTAAACAAATAGAAACCAGCATTTCACTGTCTGAATTCGAGTTCGTTGCATCTACCGTTAAGGGTAAGTCCCCGGGGAAAGATAAAATTTCTTATCCAATTATCAGACATATGCCAAAAAATCTCAAGCTCCGATTGGTAAAGCTTTATAACAAAATTTTCAATACTGGTGTCTACCCCCAATTTTGGAAAACGTCCTGTGTTATACCAATACTGAAACCACACAAATCCTCCGATGAACTTGCTAACTATAGGCCGATTTCCCTCCTTCCATGTATGGGCAAAATTTTGGAAAAGATCGTGGCTAACCGCTTGATGTGGTATGCTCAGCGAAACAAGTTCATATCACCGAATCAAGTCGCCTATAAAAAAGGTCAAGGCACGTTAGATGCTTTAATCCAACTAGACTACTTCATTACTAACGCTTTGTCCAGCAAAAACCACGTGTCCGTACTATCTCTGGACTTTCACAGAGCTTTCGACAAAATTGGAGCCCATCTTATTATTCGACAACTTAGAAAATGGAAAATAGGCCAGAATATGATACGTTAGTGACTTTCTCACAAACAGAAAACTCAAAGTCAACGTAAATAGTTTTCTTTCTTCAACACTCCCGCTTTCTAATGGTACGCCGCAAGGCTCACCTCTTTCAGCCCTCCTTTTTATCATTGCTTTCGATGATATTAGTAGGATGATAAAAAATTACATAGGAGTTGAGCACCAGATCTATGCTGACGATGTCCTAATCTACACAAAAGTCTCTGACGTTAATTTAGCTCAATCCTTATTTACCAATATACTCGCCAGAATTGAGACTTGGTCACTGGAGTCTGGTGCTTCACTTTCCTTAGACAAAACACATATCCTTCGTGTATGTAGGAAGCAAAATTGCAACGGTATTTCACTAACCCACAACCAAACTAACATCGAATGTAAAACACAGCTGAAAATACTAGGATTAATTTTTGACTCTAATTATAATTTGAATGCTCACTGTAAATATGTCAGAAAATCGTTAATGTCACGATTAAATATTGTTAAATATCTCTCGTCTAAGCATTCATTTATTCATCCGAACACACTAGTCAATGTTGTCAGAGCTTTGCTAACTTCAAAAATAGATTATGGGCTCCCCATCTATGGCAATTGCTCCAAAAGCAGTATCAACCTTTTAAATGCACCTTACCATTGCGCAATACGGCGAAGTCTCCGGGCCTTTCCAACCTCGCCAATAAAAACGATAATGGCTGAATCTGGTTTACCAACTACTCAAAATAAAATTATAGATTCTTCGCTTCAAATTCTTGCGAAAACGGCTGAGAACACCAACCCAATACTAAATACAACTATCACCCATGCCACGAAAAAAAGAAAAATTCCAAGAATACAATCGGCTATTTCGAGATGCTTAAGTTTCGCTGCAGAAAATAATATTTTACGTAACGCAACACGCATATTCACCACTCGACATCCTCCCTGTCTGATCAATGATAAAATACTACAGAATAAGCATATGTTTTTGTCCAATAAAAACACACCAAACGAAGTCTTTCAACAAACCTTTGCTGAACTGGAATCTAATTACACAAATAATGGCTGGAAGTTATTGTTTACGGATGGCTCCAAGTCCATCGATTCCACTTCGTTAGCAGTTGTCACTGCCACAGAAGAAATTATTTGCAATTGGCTTCTTCCCTCAACGAGCTCTGTATTTACCGCTGAAGGATCTGCTATCCTTCATGCAGTTAATTACGCAAAAAAAGACTAAAGGAAAGTTCCTCATCTGTACAGACAGCAAATCGTGTATGTCTGCAATAACGTCTCCTTCCAATCGCAATCCCATAATAGAAGTTATCAGGGACGCGGTCATTGGTGCCCCTCAGAAAATCCAAGTAATGTGGATCCCTGGTCATGCTGGTATTACAGGCAACCACTTTGCAGACCTCGCTGCGAAAAATGTAGCCAGGACTCCTGCCTTAACATACTTCGTCTCATCCAAGCAAGACATTCTTAACCTTATTAAGCACAAAAGGCATCAAAAAAACGCAAACGAATGGAAAGCATTTAAACATCACTACGCGGTCATAAACCCAGTCAGAAATCGTATAATCTACTCGTCAACAGTTCCAACTAGCGCAATGAAGACATATACTCGATTAAGGATTGGACACACTATCATAACACACGCCCACTTACTATCGGGTAAAAGCCCATCCATTTGCCCCCTTTGCGATGACACCGCTTCTATCAAACACTTACTCACACTCTGTCCGATGCTTCACCCAACAGCCCACAACTCTGGCAACATTGATCTCATAAAACTACTAAGTGAACCTTCAGAAAAAAACGTGATGCTTGTATATAGATTCTTAAAAACCAACGATTTGTTAAAATATATTTAAGCAACTTACATCTTTACTAACCCTTAGCATTTTTCACCTAGTTACAATTACAAGACGGCTGAAGGCCTCGTAGCCAGTGCTGCGTTTATGTATTTATATAATAAAACTCTTTTTGTTATATGAATTATTATAAATAAAATAAAATAAATAAATAAATAAAAATATACGACAGTAGGCCGAATATACAGAATAGGTTTATACCAAACAATAGACAACAGTCATAATACTTACTACAACATAGAGTTTCCCAAAATAATAACTTATAAACGTTTGCGGATAACAACAGCCATAACTTGGGACATTTACGTCAAAATAATAATAGTCTAAACAATAATTCAGGGTCATTTCGTCAACAATTTCCAAATTCACAACGAACTAATAAAAGCCAAAATAATAAAATAACACAAATGGAAGTGGACCAATTTGAACCCAATGATAGTGAATAGGTAAATTTTCAATATCATTCCGAGAATGTAGTTTACCGATAATCATAATAACAATAAATAACACAAGAATTAGATGCTTACTTGACACGGAATCTACCACTTCTTTACTCAAAAAAAATCTTTTACCACAATATCATGGGAAACGACTTATACAACCATTAACTTTCAACACTATTAACGGAATTTTTAGTATCAATGAGAAAATAATAACTCCCCTGCCAATCGAATTTAACGAAAAAAATTATATGTGTTGGAAATTGACTATTTTTAGGAAAAAAACGTTTTATGCTATAATAGGTCAAACTGTTTTAAAGCCACTCTCAGCAATTATTAATCCAAATGAAGAGTACGTCGAAATAAATAACATTAAAACTAAATTCGTTGAAAGTTGTCCATTTCAATATAGCGAAATACAAACGTTTAATATTGCACCATCCAATGAAGAAATGTTAGAAAAATTAACGAGGGAAGATATGAATACAGAGGAAAAATTCTGTTGGAAAAACTGATAAACCAAAATTCAGATTTATTCTTTGAAGAGGGGCATTCACTAACCCATACTCATGAGAACAACATGAGATAGTAACCACAACAGACAGACTAATACATTAAATTTTAAAATATACAGATATCCTCAAATCCACGAAGAAGAAATCAATAAGCAAATGAGATATATGCTGCTCCAGGGTGTCTTCAGAGAAAGTTCACTCCCTACAATTCTCCTTTATGGATTGTTCCGCAAAAATTGGACAATTCAGGAAAGAAAAAATGGCGGGTTGTAATTGATTACAGAGCCCTAAATGAAATAAGTGTCAGAGACAAATTCCCGATACCAAACATAGAAAATATGTTGGAAAAATTGGGCCGCGCACAATACTTTACAACAATTGATCTTGCAAAGGGTTTTCCCCAAATTCTCATTAAAGAGGACAGAAAAAACAGCTTTTTCTACACCCCTAGGACACTACGAATTCGTCCGAATGCCTTTTGGACTCAAAAACGCCACACCACATTTTAGAGGCTGATGAATTCTGTATTAAGGGACTACATAAATAAAACGTATGTTGTTTATTTAAACGACATCCTAATATTTAGTAGCACAATTCAAGAACACGAACAAAATATCCAGAAAATTTTCAATGCGCTACGAAATCATAACTTAAAAATTCAAATCGACAAATGTAATTTCTTTGCTAAATCTATGGAATATTTGGGACATATTCTAACTACTGATGGGATCAAGCCCAACCCAAACAAAATAGCAGTAATCCAAAATATAAAGTTGCCCGAAACCTCTAAGCAAATTAAGTCCTTTCTTGGTATCACAGGATACTACAGAAAATTTATAAAAGACTATACAAAAATTGCAGATGCAAAGACAAAGTATTTAAAAAAGGATATTAAGTTAGGAAAAAATTACCCACAATATATTGATGCTTTCTATAAGTTAAAACGACTTCTAATTAACACACCAACTCTTCGTTACCCCGATTTTAAGAAAAAATTTAAATTGTGTACAGATGCAAGTGAAGTTGCGATTGGTGCAGTTTTAACGCAAGGCAATCATCCAATATGCTTTACTAGTAGAACACTAAATGACTATGAAAAAAAAACCACAAGCCCCTCTCATACCATCTCTCGTGTAAAATTGTAGAAAGTTTTATTCCAATTCATTAATTGGTGATTCATTTGTGTACCGGAAAATGAAAGAATCCAATGGAATTTAAAATTGTGTTATATGGGAAATATAAGTAGTTGTAGTTCGATGTTATCCAATTTCGCATTGTGATATAGAAATTTTAAAGGATATGGTTGAAATCGGTCGCGCGAATAATGAGATATGTGATTTAAATTAAAAGTCGGCGGTGCCACGCCCATTGTCCGACTTTGACCCCGAAATGAATAGTTATGAGGTATTCAGTTATTGATTTATCCTGCTTTTAGTAGTTTTTAACAGTACTGTTATATGTGAAGTGAGCGGGGTTATGACCACATTAAACCTATTAGGGGGTAAGACCATGCTTGCTGTTTAAAAATTTTCAGGCCACATGAACTGATGTGTGCCAAATTACAGTTATTTTGTGGCGGGAATTTTTAAAGTTTGAAAAGCCAGCTTTAGGAATATGTGATGGTTATTTTTGAGAAACGAAAATTAGTTGATGAAATTTTAGTTTGAATGAAAATCCGAAAATTCCTATGTTAAATGTATGAAAACCTAAAAACAAATTAGCGACCCCTTAGAGTTAAGCTACAGCGCCTGGCTTGAGGGAGGATTTTTTGTTTGTCAATCACTAACATTTGAAGGGGTAAGAGTTGAAAAAAAATTCAAAAAAATTTTTGAAGCACCCTAATACATACATAAAGGATTTTCCTTGAATTTGAATTGTATATCCCACACAAGAACCGATATTTTCGGCCAATTTCAGTTAACTATAAATACTGGTGTTCATATTTCCAGTAGTGGGGGGCTTAAACAGTTTTAGTTCGGTTTGGACCATTTTCAGCTATAAAGTGGAATACTTTAATGTAATTATTTGTGGAAAGTGAAGGAATCAAGTGGAATTTAAAATTGGGCTATATGAGAAGTATAATATGCATTAGTACTTATTAAGCTGTTTATATCATGTTCCGACCGAAATTTTTCAGTGATTAGATTAGATTTAAGCGCTTCACTAAACTACCCTGTTCTCACTGCCGTTGGAGATTTATAAATTAGCTGTTTTTGACATTCAGAGATAAACACCAAAGTATTTATTAAAGTAAAATATTGTAATGTTGTACTTTGTTATAAAAATTTTCTTGTTTTTCTAAATATTCTGCACTCAATGGAAATAATTGAGGAATTCTTTGATTTTAACCGCCTAGCAATGAAACGTTTGCTGCATGCACACATATTACTCGAAATGGGTAATCTACATGGAGCAAATTCAACAAGGTATATTTGGATAAAGGTATACAAATATTGTATATAAATATTGGTAATATTTGTATTATAATGTTGTTCGTTTAATTATAATGTGTATATAAGTAATTCAGACTTCCGAATGAAGCGCAAATCTTCCAATCAATTGTGTATTATGTTGAAAGGCTTGAAGAAAAAACACTAACTACTGGAAGTCAATTCAATTATAAAAACGCACTGCTGTTGCTTTATATGCTTTTGCTGCTTCATTCTAATTGAGTTCTGCCACGATGTCTGGGGATATTTTAAGAAATTCCCAATGAACGAAATTAAATTTCGGGAGTATTTAAATGGTTTTGAGTCATTGCTTTCCTCAAGTAGGAGGAGCTATAAGTAATAAGTAAAATTTTTTACGGTGGAGTTTTTACATATTTTTAAGTTTTAGGTGGTGGTCATGCTGCTCGTCCAGCAGCAGAAAATGCTGTTGACTACTACAATTACGAAGGCAGTTCTTTTGGCTTTAGTAGACGCAAGGTAAGTTTTTTCATGAAGCTCGTTTAAGCACCTAATGTATTTCTTTAATGTTATAGATTTATATACATTTTATATACATCATCGTTGGTGGTCCAGGCCATTGTAATGATTTTTCAATATTTGAGGGTTCATCTTTAAAATGCCAGTTGGTAGTTTATTTAAAGACATGAGTAGACAAATATCGTCAGTTAAGGGGCACACCTAATGTGAAATTTTCAAAAAATCATTTTTTTTCATATTCGATAGGTTATACCTTTAAAAATAACATACTCAAATTTCAAATCGATATCTGAAACAGTTTTTGAGTTACAGCCATTTAAAAGAGTAGCCGCTCGGCAGTTAGATAACAATCACTTTACCTTTAAACGCGTTTTTCTCGAAACAGCATTTTCCGAATTTGCTGCAATGATTACTCAAAAACAAATGATCCGATCACTATCGATTTTTTTTTCACAAGTTCTATTTATAGTTCTCCGTACAATGACCTATCGATTTTTGATCTGATCGAAAAATCGAATTTTGGCAGGCCAAAACGACCAAAATTTTGGGTAAAATTCTTTTTTTTCCAAAATTATTTTATTTATTGGATATGCTTTTTCTTAAAGCCTAACAATAAGTTATAAAATCTTAAATCTATTTAAAAACTAGACAGACTCAAGCAAGTGATTGACCTGTTTATACGTCGCTCTTTAATACGCAGGCATATCTCTTCTTTTAAGTCGTGTTTGATCGCAGAAATGTACCAAAGCATTAGCAAAAGGGTTTGGGTGATTTCGGAGTTTAGATATATATTTGATTCTGTTATCTTCTACTTCTTTCCTTACCATAGGAATACCAAGGTCTTTATGGATATTTTCGTTACGCTTGTACCACGGTGCACACGTGATTGTTCTAAGCATTTTAGATTGAAACTTTTGTATTATATCAATATTAGTTGCACAGGTCGTACCCCATAGTTGAATGCCATATATCCAAATCGGCTTTATGACCGCATTATATAAAAGCACTTTGTTGTATATGCTAAGTTTGTAGTTTTTATTTAAAAGCCAATTTAAATTTGCAGCTCTAATCTTCATACATGTTATTTTACTAGAGATGTGTTTCTCCACGTGAGCCTTCTATCTAGGTGAATACCAAGATATGTTACTTCGTTCGTTTGAGATACTAAAATATTGTTTATTTTTACTGCCGGGCACATTTTTGGTCTAAGCGAAAATGTAACATGCTTACATTTCTGTTTATTCACTTTTATACGCCAGTTCGCTAG
This sequence comes from Bactrocera neohumeralis, assembly GCF_024586455.1. Taxonomy (NCBI): domain Eukaryota; kingdom Metazoa; phylum Arthropoda; class Insecta; order Diptera; family Tephritidae; genus Bactrocera; species Bactrocera neohumeralis. The sequence continues at coordinate 7,078,546 of NW_026089622.1, read as the reverse complement.
CCATTCTTCGACAGAACTTAAATGCTCCGCTAATATTCTTGATGCTACTATGTGGCATTTGTTACGGCTCACTATAGCTGTGTCGTCCGCAAAAGTTGAAGTTAATACATTATTGGCTGTTGGAAGATCTGCTGTATATATGATGTATAGTGTTGGGCCTAAAACACTGCCCTGGGGTACACCAGCCCTTATCAGTCGTTCATCAGATATGAAATCTCCCACTTTTACCATAAATTTTATATTTTTTAAATAAGACTCCAATGTTTTATACAATTCTAAAGGTAGAATTGGTTTAATCTTATATAAAAGTCCTTCGCGCCACACCTTATCAAACGCCTGAGCTACATCTAGAAATATTGCTGAATAGTACTCCCTGTGCTCAAATGCTTTCCTTATCTCGTTAGTAATTCTATTTACTTGCTCTATTTTGCCATGTTTCGCACGAAACTCGAATTAATGCGTCGGTATTATAATATTTTCGTGGAGGAAAGGATACATTTTTGATAGTAATACTTTTTTTTAAATATTTTAGAAAAACAGGGTAGAAGACTGATTGGTATGTATGAAAACGTCTGTGTTTAGTCTTTCAAGGTTTATCTATGAAGATAACCTGCTACTTTTCCCATGAAATGGGATAATATCGGAAACTAAGAATTGCATTGAAGAGCAAAACTACATCAATAATTGGCAACTAAATTAGCATTTTTGGGGTAATGTTATCATGTCCCGGCGACTTTTTTGGATTCAGTTCTTTTATGATTCCAATAATTTCAGAAGGTGAAGTCTTAAGAGACTCGAGCGACTCTTTACCTATGTTGGGTAAGATTGACAGCATAAAGTTGTTCTTTGGCAATTTGGGTTGAAATACCTTTTCTAGGTGATTTGCAAAGCAATTAGCGTTTTCCTCGTCACTTTGAGCCCAATTTCCTCCCAAGTCTCGTATAGGCATGTTAGAGTCAATTGGTGTCTTCATAGATTTTTGAGCTTTCCAAAAGGAATTTTGCTTGTTTGAATTCGGACACAGCTTATTTATATACATTTCGGTGTTCAATTCTTCCTCACGTTTAAGCGCTTTTTTTATTTTACGTACAGCAGCTTTTAATTGAAACTGAGTGGAAAGGGAGCGATATATCTGCCATCCTGGTCTTGCACGCCTTTTTTTGGTGTAGCTAAGACAGCTGCGCTGGTTATTATATCATTGACTTCTCTTATGCTTTCGTCAATATCTCTTCCTGTATTTATTTTGTATTCAATATTAATGTGGCTACTGACGTATTTTTTATATTTTAGCCAATTCGTTTTATAAGAAGTTAGACATGTGAGATGTTTTGCGTTGTAGTCTCCACCTGCTAGAAATCTTTGGCCTAGTGTTCCAAAAAATTTTTAAATTCGATTTCTGTAATTTTAAAACGAAGTGGATTATTCTTTTCTGACAGAAATCTGATAATCTCTAATTTATGTTGGTTAACACCGTTAGCATTCCATATACAGATATTTAGTAAGCTCATTTTTTACTTAATAAATTTTGCAGCATTTGATTTTGCGATTTTATTAAATCTTGGATCATGTTTTGCTTGGTAGACATAAATTGTGTCATACACTGTGTAAGATTTATAATCATAGTCTCAATTCCTCCATTTGGAGGATTTTGCGGCAGTTGCATTTGCAAATTATACCGGACCGTTCCTTTTATGTGGTCCTTCAATAGTTACTCTACTATGCAGCAAATATTTCAAATTATATATAGGATGTATTTCATTTTTTTAAGTTGATTAGAATTCGAATAATAGTTCTTGTTTTTATTTGACAAAAATGTAACAATTTCCATAAAACTTTTTTAAGTGTAGGACTGAATTTTTGTTTCATCTGTATTGCCTTTTTTCAAGGCACTATATGAAAATTGTTAGTACCTACAATTTCACTTAATTTAGCAACAAGAGTATTACTGCTCGCTCGCGCAGATATATTTGGTTTGGCATTTACGACTGTGGTGGTACCCTTCGCATCGAGTCTGAACCATTGCTTAGTATGGCAAATCTGTTGCCATTTAGGATTTCTGGCTTTTTACCATTTGGCGTGCCTGGTTGAAATTTTTTGGTATTGACCGCGGATTTAACTGGACTTAGTTTCCTTTTTACGTTAATATAGCGATCAATACCAGTCTGAACAGACGGCCCTTTTTTGCTTGGTACATTCTCACCTTGCATTTTTTTCCTTCGCTGTCCGGGTGCTTGCTGGTACCTGCATACTGGTTGCTGTCACCGCATTTGTTGTTGCCCGTTTGCTGTTCTCTGCTGCTTCTGCTGACTGCGCTTGCTTACTTGCTCTTCCGCTGATCGCTGCGATGATGAGTCATCGCCGTTCATTTTATTTTTGCCAGGAGTTGCTGTTGTTGGCTCGACAAAGCTAAAGTAGGCATTTAAAGAATGCCTGCGGCCTTGTTGGTGAGGCTGAGTAGCACTCATTTTTGATTGCTTGATTATGTTTCTTTTTTTGTTTCGTGCACGATTTGTTTATGTTTAATTATAACAACTTGTGTGCACTTTTAGCTATTTGTTTATTTTTTGTTTTTTTTAATTTTTCTTTGTTTGCGTTTTAATCACAGAATTCACGGAGCGAATTAAAAACACGTGCGTACACCTTGAACACTGGCTTCGTAATTCGTAAAATTCGACTATTTTTTTTAAAACGCCGCCATATTGTCAATCTTTGATTTTTTTTTATCGTAGGTCATTGTACAGACAATATTATCTAGTTTACCAAGATTTTTTTTTAGATTTCATCATTCAGGCCGGAATCATTGCAGCAGTGAAAGACCTTTGTTTTCTTTGTTGGAGATCGACTATAACTTTAAAAATATTTAATTTTTTTTTTCAAAAATTTCACTGTATATTCTTGAAACATGTGCAGCAAAAAACACACACCCACAAACACAAGGAACGTTTGACGTCGAGAAGCTGCAATCACAACAGACAACCGAACGATTTTCTACTCGGCTTGCACTCCTGCTCTCTGAGATCACTCGTCAACAACTCAATATAAGGGAACTGTGGGACGGCATTTCAAACTCCTTACGTACCATTGGTTTTCGGAAAGTGCAAAAGAACAGCTGGTACGACGAGGAGTGCCGTGTCGCAGCGGAGAGCAAACAGACGGCCTACCTCGCAACGTTACGATCGACCACAACACGTGCGGGATGGGATAGATACCGAGAGTTGTATAGGGAAGCGAGACGCATTTGCAGACAGAAGAAGAAAGAGGCCGAAATGCATGAGTATGAAGAGCTTGATAAGCTGGTTGAATTTTCGAAAATTCTACGAAAAAATGCGGCGGCTTACAGAAGGTTTCAAGACAGGAGCATACTCTTGTAGAACCCTCAAAGGTGAAATAGGCACCGATGCCCAGATCATACTTAAATTATGGAGGGAACACTTCTCCAGCCTGCTGAATGCCAGTGAGCGTACAATGCCAAGAGAAGGCGAACCCGGCCGAGCTATTCAAACACGGCGGCGAAGAACTGATAAGGAGCACGCATCACGATCGGACGAAAGCATGCCCAACGATTGGAATTTAAGAGTGCTCTGCCAAATCCATAAAAAAGGAGACCCCACAATCTGCGCCAACTACCATGGGATAAGCCTCCTCAACATCGCATATAAGATTCTATCGAGCGCATTGTGTGAAAGATAAAGCCTACCGTCAACAAACTGATTGGACCTTATCAGTGTAGCTTTAGACATGGCAAATAAACAACCGACCAGATATTCACCATGCGCAAAATCATGGAAAAGACCCGTGAAAGAGAATCGACACACACCACCTCTTCGTCGATTTCTAATCTGCTTTCGACAGCACCAAACGGAGCTGCCTTAATGCCGCGATGTTTGAATTTGGCATCCCCGCAAACTAATACCGCTGTGTAAGCTGACGTTGAGCAACACCAAAAGTTCCATCACGATCCTGAAGGACCTCTCCGAGCCGTTCGATACCAAACGAGGTTTCAGATAATGCGACTCCCTATCATGCGACTTCTTCAACCTGTTGCTGGAGAAAATAATTAAAGCTGCAGAGCTTATTCGAGCAGGTACAATCTTTTATAAGATTGTACAGCTGCTGGCGTATGCCGATGATATTGATATAATCAGCCTCTATACCCGCGCCGTTAGTTCTGCTTTATCCAGACTGGGCAAGGAAGCAAAGTAAATAGGTCTGGCAGTGGACGAGGGCAAAAAGAAATAGCTCCTGTCATCAAACAAACAGTCGTCGCTCTCGCGACTTGGCTCTCACGTCACTGTTGACTGTAATAACTTCGAAGTCGTAGCTAATTTCGTCTATCTTGAAACCAGCGTAAACACCACCAACAATGTCGGGCTGGAAATCCAACGCAGGATAATTCTTGCCTACAGGTTCTACTTCGGACTGAGTAGGCAATTGAGAAGCAAAGTCCTCTCTCGACGAACAAAAACCAAACTCTATAAGTCACTCATAATTCCCGTCCTGCTATATGGGGCAGAGGCTCGTACGATGTCAACAACTGATGAGTCGACGTTGCGAGTTTTCGGGAGAAAAGTTCAGCGAAAGATTTATGGTCCTTTGCGCGTTGGCCACGGCGAATATCGCATTCGATAGAATGATGAGCTGTGTGAGATATATGACGACATTCACATAGTTCAGCGAATTAAAAGACAGCGGCTACGCTGGCTAGGTCAAGTTGTCCGAATGAACGAAAACACTCCAGCTCTGAAAGTATTCGACGCCGTACCCGTCGGGGGAAGAAGAGGAAGAGGAAGACCTCCACTCCGTTGGAAAGACCAAGTGGGGAAGGACCTGGCTTCGCTTGGAATATCAAATTGGCGCCACATAGCGAAAAGAAGAAACGACTGGCGTGCTGTTGTTAACACGGCTTTAATCGCGTAAGCGGTGTCTACGTCAGTAAAGAAGAAGAAGAGAGGTGTTATTTTGGCACTTTTTTCAAGATCCCAATTCAATGTTGTATGGAAAATTCTGAAACAATTTTGCTAAAATTCCAAATGAGTTTTCAACAACACGGCGTGCTCTAGATAATCGGTAAATAAATATTTGCTACTCCACACTTAAATTGCAGCGACTATAAGGTTTCATTACATTTTCTAAAAGAGAAAATATGTCATCTCCAAAAGAACATAAGATAGAATATTCTCAGGAAGTGGCAATTTTTCTGGTTGTGGAAGGTTCAGAAGGCCTTCATCATAATTTTATTTAAATGTTGATAGTCCCAGAATCATAAGCTCTTGCATTCATGCCGATCTCTATATAATAGAGAAATAAGATCCGGATTTAAATATTTTTATTATATTCACGTTTTTTGCATCAATAGCACCTATGCAATGATTGTAATTCCATTTATTTTCAAAATCGGCTGCAATTATTTTCCATTCCTCTGCATTATTTGGGATCTGAAGTTATAAAAAAAACTTTGTATTTATTTTTCTTTCAGGAACCTAACACTAAAAGACAGAAGATCACAGAAAAGGATTTCTTGTTGAAAGCAGTTAACCTTTTGGATAAATCCGAAAGCAATCCAAAAACGGATGAAGTGAGCATTTAAGAAGAAGAATGGAAACTATCTTGGTCATTCCACCATCTATTGATAGCCCAGAGTTCCAACAGTATTAAATTTAAAACATAATACAACAGTTTTTGTAAATAGAAGTGTGTAGCTGGACTAACACCACATTTTGATCTCGGTATTGAATTTCCGTTTGTTTATTAAATCTTAATATATTTTATTTTTTATATTATGAATTTTTTACAAAGTAATCCTAGTGAATTGACCCGTCGCACAGTGGCATTTCGGCGGAAAAAATAGGATTTTTCCACTTTCCAGTTTCAAAACTTTAATGATTTTGTTTTGTAAAGAAATATTTGGATAAGAAAAATTCAACAAGGTTTTTTATAAAAAGTGAAATTTTATAGTTAAAAAAACTAACAGAAGTCGACGGAAAGTTATTCAATAAAATCAGATTAAAATTATTGTCCAAATAAAGAATTTTTTTGTGTGTAAGTTTATAGCTATGGCTTTTCTTTTATGTTTTAGTGAAAATATAGCACCTACTTGTTTAAAAAAAAAATTATTGAAATTGGCAAAGTAAGCTAATTTTTATAATTTTTCAAAAATTATACTAAAAAATATCAACTTTTAATTTTTTGATGGAAAAAAAATTTATGTGCTTTGCCTTGCTTAGCCCTCTTACTATAAAAAAATGAAAGTTCCGAGTCTGTACTTTCAATTAAAAAAAAAAAAAAACAACCGCCAATTACCGTCCCTTTTAGTAACATCGATTTTAATTTCACCAAGTACTGATGTCTTCAACAGACTTCTTATAACTTCGGATCTTTACATAAGTAGCTTAAGGCGTCATTCGAACAAAATTTCCTTAGAACTAGATCCCATTGTTAAAGATATGGTGCTTGCATAATATTACAAATAAAAACTAGCACAATTTTTCGCCTGTTACATATTCAATTAAAACATTGCATATTATATTGGATTTTTATCAAGGTAAAGGTATAAATAACGTCACTTTGCGTTTAAGTTTAATTTTTTTTCATCAGGAGAACTCAATTAAGAAGTGTCCCGAAGTTCAAGTCCCTAGGTCCAAAAATAAAAATTTTGGCAATTGCAGTTATATGGGAGGTGGGTGTGGCAGTGAGCGGTTTTCCAAGATTTTTTCAAAATTTCTTAATTTAGTCCAGAGCAGTGTTTCTGCAAAGTTTCATTGTTGTACGACCACTCATTCTATTTTTTTCCAAGAAATGTATGGAGCGGTGCCACTGTGCGTCGTATATGCATAGCTTCACAGGTCTCTAAAATAATTTTTTCAAAGCATTGGGCTGACACATTCGTTTTTTTACGTTATTTCTTTTGTAAGAAGTGCACCAAAATGATCCGCTTGCTTGTCGCACATATTCATTGTTCGAATTACGAAAGCATAATGGATTTGCATGTCGTCTATGGCGAAACGAATTCATACAAATCGCACACACATGTGTGTCGTTGGCCCCTTTAAGTCTTTCATACAACATAAATAATAGTTTAACGTGCTGGTCAAATAAAACACACCTATCAAGAGTATAAAAACTAACGAAAATCGTGATATACAGTATGTAGAAGCTGTGGTAATTTGTGGACCAATTTCACACATTTCGGAATCCGGAAATTTGAAATTTTATATAACTTTTAAGACAATTCTTCTTCTTCTTCTTAATTGGCGTAGACACCGCTTACGCGATTATAGCCGAGTTAACCACAGCGCGCCAGTCGTTTCTTCTTTTCGCTACGTGGCGCCAATTGGATATTCCAAGCGTAGCCAGGTCCTTCTCCACCTGGTCCTTCCAACGGAGTGGAGGTCTTCCTCTTCCTCTGCTTTCCCCGGCGGGTACAGCGTCGAATACTTTCAGAGCTGGAGTATTTCCGGCCATTCGGACAACATGACCTAGCCAGCGTAGCCGCTGTCTTTTAATTCGCTGAACTATGTCAATGTCGTCATATATCTCGTACAGTTTTTTTACGTTATTTCTTTTGTAAGAAGTGCACCAAAATGTTCCGCTTGCTTGTCGCACATATTCATTGTTCGAATTACGAAAGCATAATGGATTTGCACGTCGTCTATGGCGAAACGAATTCATACAAATCGCACACACATGTGTGTCGTTAGCCACTTTAAGTCTTTCATACAACATAAATAATAGTTTAACGTGCTGGTCAAAAAAAACACGCCTATCAAGAGTATAAAAACTAACGAAAATCGTGATATACAGTATGTAGAAGCTGTGGTAATTTGTGGACCAATTTCACACATTTCGGAATCCGGAAATTTTGAAATTTTATATAACTTTTAAGACAATTCTTCTTCTTAATTGGCGTAGACACCGCTTACGCGATTATAGCCGAGTTAACAACAGCGCGCCAGTCGTTTCTTCTTTTCGCTATGTGGCGCCAATTGGATATTCCAAGCGTAGCCAGGTCCTTCTCCACCTGGTCCTTCCAACGGAGTGAAGGTCCTCCTCTTCCTCTGCTTTCCCCGGCGGGTACAGCGTCAAATACTTTCAGAGCTGGAGTATTTCCGGCCATTCGGACAACATGACCTAGCCAGCGTAGCCGCTGTCTTTTAATTCGCTGAACTATGTCAATCTCGTCATATATCTCGTACAGCTCATCGTTCCATCGAATGCGATATTCGCCGTGGCAAACGCGCAAAGGACCATAAATCTTTCGCAGAACTTTTCTCTCGAAAACTCGCAACGTTGACTCATCAGTTGTTGACATCGTCCAAGCCTCTGCACCATATAGCAGGACGGGAATTATGAGTGACCTATAGAGTTTGGTTTTTGTTTGCCGAGAGAGGACTTTGCTTCTCAATTGCCTACTCAGCCCGAAGTAGCACCTGTTGGGAAGAGTTATCCTGCGTTGGATCTCTAGGCTGACGTTGTTGGTGGTGTTTACGCTGGTTCCAAGATAGACGAAATTGTCTACGACTTCAAAGTTATGACTGTCAACAGTGACGTGAGAGCCAAGTCGCGAGTGCGCCGAATGTTTGTTTGATGACAGGAGATATTTCGTTTTGCCCTCGTTCACTGCCAGACCCATTTGTTTTGCTTCCTTGTCCAGTCTGGAGAAAGCAGAACTAACGGCGCGGGTGTTAAGGCCGATGATATCAATATCATCGGCATACGCCAGCAGCTGTACACTCTTATAAAAGATGGTACCTACTCTATTAAGTTCTGCAGCTCGAACTATTTTCTCCAACAGCAGATTAAAGAAGTCACACGATAGGGAATCGCCTTGTCTGAAACTTCGTTTATTATCGAACGGCTCGGAGAGGTCCTTCCCGATTCTGACGGAGCTTTTGGTGTTGCTCAACGTCAGTTTACACAGCCGTATTAGTTTTGCGGGGATAACAAATTCAGACATCGCGGCATAAAGGCAGCTCCTTTTCGTGCTGTCGAAAGAAGCTTTGAAATCGACGAAGAGGTGGTGTGTGTCGATTCTTCTTTCACGGGTCTTTTCCAAGATTTGGCGCATGGTGAATATCTGGTCGGTTGTTGATTTTCCAGGTCTGAAGCCACACTGATAAGGTCCAATCAGTTTGTTGACGGTGGGCTTTAATCTTTCACACAATACGCTCGATAGAACCTTATATGCGATGTTGAGGAGACTAATCCCACGGTAGTTGGCGCAGATTGTGGGGTCACCTTTCTTATGGATTGGGCATAGCACACTTAAATTCCAATCGTTGGGCATGCTTTCGTCCGACCATATTTTACAAAGAAGCTGATGCATGCTCCTTATCAGTTCTTCGCCGCCGTGTTTGAAAAGCTCGGCCGGCAATCCGTCGGCCGCTGCCGCTTTGTTGTTCTTCAGGCGGGCAATTGCTATTCGAACTTCTTCATGGTCGGGTAATGAAACGTCTGCTCCATCGTCATCGATTGGGAAATCGGGTTCCCCTTCTCCTGGTGTTGTGCGTTCACTGCCATTCAGCAGGCTGGAGAAGTGTTCCCTCCATAATTTAAGTATGCTCTGGGCATCAGTCACAAGATCACCTTTGGGGCTTCTACAAGAGTATGCTCCGGTCTTGAAACCTTCTGTAAGCCGCCGCATTTTTGCGTAGAATTTTCGAGCATTACCCCTGTCGGCCAGCTTATCAAGCTCTTCGTACTCACGCATTTCGGCCTCTTTCTTCTTCTGTCTACAAATGCATCTCGCTTCCCTCTTCAACTCTCGGTATCTATCCCATCCCGCACTTGAAATGCCGTCCCACAGTTCCCTTATACCGAGTTGTTGACGAGTGCTCTCAGAGAGCAGTAGTGCAAGCCGAGTACAAAATCGTTCGGCTGTCTGTTGTGATTGCAGCTTCTCGACGTCGAACCTTCCTTGTGTTTGGTGGCGCGCGTTTTTTGCTGCACAGAGGCGGGTGCGAATCTTAGCTGCAACAAGATAGTGGTCCGAGTCGATGTTAGGACCTCGGAGCGTACGCACATCTAAAACACTGGAGACGTGTCTTCCGTCTATCACAACATGATCGATCTGGTTGGTAGTTTTTCGATCCGGAGACAGCCAGGTAGCTTGATGAATCTTCTTATGCTGGAATCTAGTACTACAGATAACCATATTTCGAGCCCCGGCGAAGTCAATCAGCCTCAACCCATTTGGGGATGTTTCATCGTGGAGGCTGAATTTACCGACCGTAGTGCCAAATATACCTTCTTTGCCCACCCTGGCGTTAAAGTCGCCAAGCACGATTTTGACATCGTGGCGGGGGCAGCCTTCCTAAGCGCGTTCCAAGCACTCATAGAAGGCATCTTTGGTCACATCTTCCTTCTCTTCCGTCGGGGCGTGGGCGCAGAACAGCGTTATGTTGAAGAACCTCACTTTGATGCGGATTGTGGCTAGACGTTCATTCACCGGAGTGAATGATAGTACCCGGCAACGGAGTCTCTTTCCTACCACGAATCCAACACCAAACTTGCGCTATTTTATATGGCCACTGTAGTAAATGTCACAAGGACCTACTCGTCTCTGTCCTTGTCCCGTCCATCGCATTTCTTGGACGGCGGTGATGTCAGCCTTTGTTTTTACGAGGACATCAACCAGCTGGGCAGCGGCACCTTCCCAATTAAGGGACCGGACATTCCAGGTGCATGCCCTTAATTCGTAGTCCTTATTTCGTTTGCCATGGTCGTCATCAAAAGGGGGGTCTCTCATCCGAGGCTGCTGTTGGTTTTTCATTGGGGTGAGCTTTTTACGTGGCAAACCCAGCGCACAACCCTATGTAGGGGAGGGTAGATTAACTTTACAGTATTTGAAATAATTGCACTTATTTTCTTCACAACATACAACTACATATTTATTGTTTACAATTTTTTTGAAATATTTAATGTCTATGAAACAAAGCTAGTATTTGAGTTTACTGCATTGTCATGTGTGTCATCAACGTAGTAAACAGAATACCGTGATACCTTTACTATGGTATTGTTACTACATGTCTGTCACCGGTATTACCTACATATGTACATATGTTCCTTTAAATTAAGACAAAATTTTTGAGTGTAAATAAAAGTTAAAAGTACAATACAGTATCTAAACAATTGGGGTACTCACAACCCGTCGTAAAGCATCGTAAAATTGTAAAATTATAAGTTTTTACACTTATATACAATCACCAACCATATTTGGAATAAAGTCAGCCGGATGTTGAAAACTCCTGATATTAGTTATGTGAAGGCTTGGTAAAATTTTCGTTTTATTTTACTCTTTTTCGAAATAGAAGTGGTGTAGTCCGACTTCACACAGTTAGTCAGTATCAGTAGAATGTCTCATATCTTATCTCGGAAACTGCTCCACGGATTTCGACCAAATTCAGTATGAGACATTCTACTGATACTGACTAACTGTGTGAAGTCGCACACATTTACCTAAAAGTAAGCGGTACCACGCTCATTGTCCAATTGCCTTAGCTCCGATAAAGCGCTTTCATACCAACTCGGGGCTAAAATTTAATGTCTCAGGCGTTTTTAGTTATGTTATTTATTTATTGCGTTTTTGGTAGTTTTTAGTATTTTTTATTTTTGTACGAAGAGTGGGCGGGATTATCATCCGATTTGTAGGTATGGTAATTTTTTCTGAGATACAATCAACCATTTAGAGGACGAGGCCACGTCCATGTTTTCTCTTAATTTTTAACCCACAGGTGGTCCTTGCTATACCCTGTGCCAAATTACGGCTTTTTATCTAAATTTAAAGCTTAGTTATGGCACTTTTAAGGTTTTCATTTAATAGCCCATCTACGAAGTCGTCCTCTTTTATGTACCAAGAAACTAGTGAACCAAATTTCAATTTTTTTAATTAATTTTAACTTAAGTTACAGCTTTCACGAAAATGAACTTTCTGAATATGTGATTTTTATTTTTGAGAAATGAAAATTACTTGGTGAAATTTTAGTATGAATGAAAAAACGAATATTCCTATGCCAAATGTATGGGAACCTAAAAAAAAAAATAGCGACCCCTTAGAGTTAAGCTACAGCGCCTGGCTTGAGGGAGGCTTTTTTGTTGTCAATCACTAACATTTGAAGGGGTAAGAGTTGAAAAAAAAATTCAAAATTTTTTTTGAAGCACCCTAAGCAACATGTTGCAAGAGTATACAAATATAATGAACGAAATTTTAGTTGTTAAAGGCTCAGGATGTTAATGTTAAGACAGAAAAAATTAAAAAACAGCGGCGAAAAAAACTATTTCTTAATAAGGATTCAGCCTATCCGCTCCTTGCATTGCTATTAATACTATATAACGGCCGTTTTAAGGCTCGTGAACGATGAATAACTGAAGGAATTGATGTAAATCCTATTTTCGTCTCAAAAGGCGTCCTAGTTTGGGATATATTGCATTTTATTGTTGAGCAATAAAAATACACTTATTTACAAGATTAGTCGCAAACAGTTCAAAATGGAGAACTTCAACACCTCAGGACACTTTTTCGAAAGAAATAATTTTTGATAGCAACGTGGATCCCAAACACTTGCTAAACAATTAGTCGATTTTTTTAAAAGACAATTTTACATAAGGACAACTGATTAGAATTATTAAACTTTCACCACCCGCTAAATTAAAATCTAAGGTAGCAGTAGAGTAATATAAAAATAAGAAGTATGCATCTTTTTGAAATTATATTTATTTAATTGTAGTCTACAAAAGGTAAAGGTAGAAATCAATGCATTTTAATTATCAGGATATATAAATGTACTTTTATTATGAATTTTGTGAATATGTTTATTCCGAAGATTGGGATGTATTAAAAATATCCTCCTTTTTATGTGCCACTTGCAAAATCTCTGGCACCAAAGTACAGGGTTTGTCCGGAAATTAATAGCACTCAGTCGATCTAAAAAAATGTATTGAACCAATCCTTTAAAAACTTTCAAAATAGGCTCCTTCTGTGGCGATGCAGCGCCGCAGGTGCGATTTCCAAGCATTGAAGATGTCATGAAAGGCATTATTCGCCTCTCAGAAGATTACCTCTTTGTCTAGGGATCATATTAAAATTTACATGATTACGTGATTACGTTATTCACAAATTGGCGGTCACTTTAATTTTAATTGGTTGTTTTTCAAATCCAATAGAAAACTGTTCAAGCTCCTAGGTACCGAATATTTTGACTCCGGTACCTAAAGTTGACTTTTGATCGAAAATGTTTGTCAATGTGCGATATACATATGTATCTATATAACTGAAATTAAGAGGTAATCCTTCTCTTATGTCTGTATGTCAAAAATGGGATTTTCGAATTTCGCGATGACTTGTACTGCATATAATGTATAAAATAGTGTATAAAATGTTCGGTTGCACCCGAACTTATCTCTTTCTTACTTGTTTCCTTTATTTTTATTTTCCATTTTATTTTGTAACCCGTAACCTTTTTTAAATTAACACACGTTTGGCTAGATTCGCAACACCTGCATCCATCTTGAAAGTCAGCATTCATTATTGGATAATATTCTACCAAATAGACCAGGTCCAGCAAGAAGTAAAAAAACATAGCACAGATACGATGGAGAGTCCATTCGGTGACGTTCGCAGCAACTGGGACTGATGTATGGAACGATTTGGCGCATTTAATGTTGAAAGCGTAGAAAATACAGCTTATGCAAGAACTGAAACTGCTCCTTTCCCAATTGACATTGGTTCACTCTATGGTCTCTTGAAAAGTTCCAAGAAGATTCGACGGTTTCGAGCCAAAATTGCCGCATTTGGGACGAAGAGTAACCCGAAGAGATTCAAGAACTGCCATTTCATCTAGAAAAAACAACGGGTTGGTGTGGTTTGTGGGCCGGTGAAATATATCGGTCCATATTTCTTCAAAAATGATGCTGGTGAGACTTTTTTCTACACATCGCATCAATCAATGGATTTATTGAGAGAACACTTCGGCTAGTCAATTGCCAACCAAGATCGTGTGATATCACATCGTTAGACTTTTTCTACAATTTTCCTGTGAAATATGTAAAGCCCAAAATCTGTTCGGACAATCGCGTTTTGATTCAGGCCTTGGACCAAAACATCTGACTTGACTTTCAACAGTTCTCAGTCAAAGTGCTCGAACTAGTCATCGAAACCTCGACTCAACGGATGTACCATCTGAGTCGTAGCCGCGGCTAATATTTCAAAGAGGTAATCTCAAAAATATAAATGGCAAAGAATGATCTTTCGAATGATAATTTTAAATAATTTAATTAAATTAGATGTATCTGTGTTTTTTATTTACAAAGTAGGGAACTTTGAAATGGATCACCATTTACATTGCATGTCCTCAAAATAAGTTGAATCTGATTGTATTCCATTCACAATTTCGTCCAACATTTCGCCACATTTTTTAATACGAATCATGCTACAAAAGCAAACTGTAAACAACACAACAATAACAATTCGATAAATTAACTGAAACTGTTAAAAGAATTACTGCTAATACGAAAAAAGCCGACGTTGGCACTTGTTCAAATATTACTTATTTAGTTTCACCAAATCTATTTTCAAATATATTGAACATATATCATATGTACATAAACACACTCATGCATTTAAATTCAATGCGTATCCAATAATGATCACAAAATGATAAAAACACAAGTCATAAATTTTCAGATGAGATAACATTTACACATGCACTAAACAGAGAACGTAGAAGAATAGAGAAGGTTCACGGCGCGGAGAGCGTAAAAAATATTTTAGGCTAACAAAATGCGATGAGCGTGTTTCACCACAGCAAGATCAAAAGGAGAAATTTTAACAGTGGCGCATGAACAGAGCTGAGCATTTAATGAAAATTATGCTCAGAAATATACATTGCTATTACAGACGTATGTATGTTGTTGGCCGTTTGCTTATATTTTTATACGTTTACATGCCATCATATTAATTGATACTAGTAATAACCCCCGATAATCGGGGGACTCCGTTATTTAAAATGAAAAAAGTAAAAAAAAAATGTTTATAAAAACTCAATTTATTCAAGTACTTCATGGAAAACTACATTCGTAGTGGTTTTATTTTGGTCGTAAGTCTTAGCTTTGATATCTTGAGAAGATCGTACTCGACTCAATGCGACATACAGCTGGCCATGCGTAAAACAATCCTCCTTGAGGAAAACACCAACTCTTGCTAGAGTCTGCCCTTGAGATTTGTTTATTGTTATTGTGAATGCTACAATTATTGGAAATTAAATTAATTAAAATAAAAGGAAGTGTTGATTCGCTGGGCTGTAAATTTATACGGGGCAATAAAATTTGTTTCCCTTGTGATTCACCGGTTAAAATTTCGACCTCCAAACAATTACAATGTAGTGCTTTTACTATCAAGCGAGTCCCATTGACCGACCCTTCATATGTATTAAGATTGCGGATTAACAACACAACTGTTCTAACCTTAAGCCTTAACTCATGAGGCGCTACTCCACTGAAATTTAGGGAGTTTAGAAATTCTGTAGGGAATACGACATGCTCTTGAGGATCTTCAGAAACGACAGTATCCACGCTATAATATACCCTTTCTTCACCGGTCAACATATTTACTATTTCGCTATTTATTATGGTACAGTTATCATTTTTTGGACACAAAATTGCCCGATCCTTCAAATGGTGTTGACTAATAACACCAGACTGAGGCTGAAATACCCAATCCACTAAATTTTCATTTAGTAAAATTATCTCTTCTGGTATATTGATTTTCGACTCTGGAGAGAGCTATCGACCTTCTCCAACACGCAAAAGAAAACTGTTGTATAAGGATTCTTTAGAACGCATATTCGTTGAGAGTTTGAGACACCTAAAAAATTTCCAAAGTGAGCACCGTTTCTGGCTTAATTAGAGAAACAGAAGATTCAGTCAAAGGTAACTGAGAGGCAATCCCTGTCCAAGCCACGGATATCACCTTCTGTCTGAAGCTACGAATATGGTGAATAATACTCTTATAAAAAAAGTTTTGCCAGAGCCGCCAGGACCATCAACAAAGAATGCCTTTACGACATAGTTGCTACTGGAAATTGCATGGGTTATATGGTCGAATATAATCTTTTGCTCATGATTAAGCTGTTCCTTTAGTGTTTGCGCGTAAAATACTTCATCATCTATATTATAATTCTCAATTCCTGTGTCTTCAGTGGTAAGATCATCTGCAGGTAACCCGAAGTCTTTTAAAGATGTGTTATGTGATTGGACAATGTGACTAATATTTCTCAATGCTAAAAGCTCGCTGGTGTTTTCTGAATTATTTCTTAAAAAATCTACACAAAGATGCAATTTAAATTTTCTCCAGAGCTCTATTGGTGAGGTTGGTTCTCCAAATATGCAAATCATTGCAAACATACGTCTCAGTTGCACAGGCATTTTAAAGACAGATGCTTCTTAAAGTGCAGCGGTGCACTCTGTGTCATCCGCTAGCAACTTTCTCTTTACTGCTGATAAGCCCAATAAGAAGAGAGATGTTCCCTGTTCACGGTTAATATATCTGAATACGACCTCGGTCCTTTTAACGAAGTTAGTAATAAACGTAAAGCAAAGAGTTCCCGATTTTTTGGATCGACCGTATACACTCTACCAATTGCATTACTCGGACGTTTTCTTCTTTGCCATGAGCGCGACGCATCTTGCCAAGTATAGTACTCAGGAATTTGATAATACAACAAAGTATTCGCAAATGGATCTATCGCATTCAATTTAAAATATGCGGTTAAAGTGGTATCTCGGCATCGAGCAAGGGTATCAGAAATCGCAGCATTATTATCACGAAAATAAATATTTTGTGAGTCTGTAAGGTGAACGGCTAGAGCTTTTACCATGTGCGACTTTTCTTGCATTGAAAATTCCAAAAGCCTCCAACAGGCTTCAGGCGCGCTAACATATCGAGCGCCTATAAATGTAGATATTTCATCATGATTATCCACGCGATCAATTGGGTGTTCAATAATTTGAACTGTTGCGCAATCATCTCCTTTGTAAATATGTTTGTGGAGATATTTAACGCTTTTTATCGATGAACATATTTCGACATTAATATGGGCACTGTATTTTTTGGTCAGATATTTGTTGTATGGGACTATCCATCGGTTGTCTATTTCAATTAAATGTTTATTGGCACGAACAACTATTTTATTTCCATCATTGCGGCGGCGATATTGAGGATAGCCGTTAACGTTTGAAAGCGTATTAGCATGAAAAGTTTTCGGATAGTTTTTGGAGCAAATTCCCGTATCAGTCATGCGGGGCCATGATGGATTAAGTACTCCACATGGGCCATGAATCATACATTTTGAGACTATTTCATACAACTCAGGCTCTGCCTCCTTATTAGGAGTCTCAGCGCAAACAACCAGGTCAATTTCAGAAGGCTCGTGAATAACATCTTCTTCGTGAAGTGCTACTAAGATGTGGGCATGTGGTAGACCCCGTTTTTGAAACTCAATGACATTTAGGTAGTATTTCACCTTTCCAAACACATTCCTCTGGGAAATATCTTTCATAAGCTCATTGAGCTTCTGCTGAAAAACCCGGGCTATCAGTTCTGGACGCATTTCCGGTCCCTGGTATCTCTCAATATTCTGAATGACTTCTGGCAATTTTGGGTTGCATGTAAAAGTTATGAAAAGCGACGGTTTTCCATATTTTCTAACCATAGCCATAGCATCCTGGTAATGCATGTTCATATTTCGAGGAGAGACATCAAAACTTGAAGGAAGTACAACTATACGACCAGGACGAACACTTTCCATATTTGCACCACGCATTAAGTAGTCATGCAAACCAGCAAATATTTCAACACGTAGCTCTTTCTGATGAGTTCGCAGAAATGCCAGACGTGCTCCTTCAATTCTGACATATTGGGCAACTAAATACTGTTGCCAAAGTTTACCTGACGCATGAAGCAAGCTGAAACCTTCTCTTATCGCCATACGGTAAGCAACAAACTGCAGTTAATTTAAATCTACATTCCGTTCGATAACCCTGTTCATGCAGAAGAGTTTCATCATATCCTGACTCGCCATAAGGAAACAAAAGCGGATATACTAATGGATCACACAACCCATGTAGCGTTGAGACAAATAATAAATTCTGCATATCAGATTTCCGTAAAAATATTCGCAAATTTCGATTTCCAGGTGGTTCACCATCCTCTGTTGTGAAAACGGCCGCAATTTCTGAGCAGTTTGGCAAATTATAACGTCGATCAGCGATGTTAAAAAGTAGCATGCTAATTCAGCGAGCATTGCGATTTTCTTCTCTGGCCCTCTGTTCCTCTTCGCGTTCAACCTGCGCCATATGCTTATACTCATTTGCCAAGGGGTTAATATTTGAAAGCATTTCGTGGATTTCTCTCAGCAAATACCTATCGCAGTTTGAATTATGTTGTGCCCTTATATCAGTTGCTTGATCCGTGTCAAGAATAAACAGCTGGGCGTAGGAGGATTCTGAAGTTCCGATCCATGTATTCGGAAGCAATATGGTCCGCGCCCTGTAGGCTCCGCAATTTTCGCTTCGAATGATGCAAAAGCGAACGAACTATTTAGCTGCCGAATATTCTCCAAATAGTGTCCCCGCCAAGAGCTCAAATCATTTTCTAACACAGCTTTCAAAAACTCAGGTACACGTAATTCTTGAAGTTTAACTTTTCCGCCATGACAACATGTCGTAAAGCCATTTCTTACCTAGTAACAATTTCAACCAAATATTAAGGCAATAAGTATGTACATATATACATATATTACGAATATAAAACAATGAAAACTACAGGTACCTTTTCACTTCCGAAATGTTTTGCTTTACAGTGTAAACATATGTATATTAGATAAACCCCCAAGCGAACTATACTCCGGAAGAACTACGGAGTTTAGGGCAGCTTTGAAATAACTTGCCATAGATCCTGCATGACTACGGCTCTAATAAAACAGGCCAATTCATATACATACATACATTAACAATTAAAAATTCCGTTTTATCTATAACATTCACCTCTTCTCTTCGACCTGTTAAACTCATTTTTCGTCTAATTCGCCTTTGGTTTGGCATTTTATTTTTAATAATTAATCTGAATCTGAACTGAAATTCGATGTAGTTTGTATGTATTCGCTGGTAATAGCCGCCTTGACTTTTGGAAGAAAACTGAACTGACTCAAAGCTTACCTAACGCAATAACACTTCTAATCAAAAAAACGCCGAGAACAATATTTCTGTTAGATTTTGCAATTGCGTCTTCGCCCATACATATGTATATACATGCATATGTTTGTAAGTATGTATGTGTGAATATAAAACAAAGTAGAGTGCGCATGTCAAAGCGCAGTGTTCCTTAGCTCGTACATACATATTCGTGCAACATAGAAGAGAGCGCATGTCAAATCGTAGATAGCGCCTTAGCGCATGCATATGTATGTATGTACCAGTGCACATGCAAAAGCAAACATTTGTAATTTGTAATATTCGTCATTCTCTTATTGCTCGTCTATATGAGGTAGTGTGGGGGGTTAATGATAGGGTTTTTGGTAGGTATGAGTGTTCCAGACTTAGTAAAATTAAATGGTGGACGCATGAGGCGAAAGTTTCAACGCGCCCGGCGGTCCAATTCTGATAGGCTGTCCCAGCTTAGGTATGAATTTAGTTGTGCGGTTAGGGAATATAAGGAGATGCTGGTGAAAAGTAAAGAGGAAGAGTGGAGGAGTTTTGTGAGAGAGAATAGGAACGACCCCTGGGGTCAGGTCTATAGGATCTGCCGGGGTCGTAGGAGGGAGGATATTACCTCTCTTCGCGTCAGTGACACTCTGTTGTCGTCGTGGAGAGAGTGTGCGGGGGTCCTGTTAGGTGCGTTCTTTCCGAGGTCGGAGGTGCTGGTACCTCAAGCACAAGAGGTTCCAGTCCCTCCATTAGATGATGGGGAGTTGGGGTACGCCTTTGGCCTGGTTAGGTCTAAACGGTCCCCAGGTTTTGATGGTTTGAACGGAGAGATGTGTAAAAGCTTATGGAAGTTCATTCCGGAATACCTGGAGGCCATTTATAATAAGTGCGTCTGGGAGGGATACTTTCCACGCGAGTGGAAAAGTGCTAGGGTTGTTCCTCTTCTAAAGTCCCCTGATAAGGTCAGGAGCGATCCTCGATCTTATCGGGACATCAGTCTCCTTCCAGTACTTGGAAAAGTGCTGGAAAGGGTCATGGTGGAACGGCTTCAGGAGCTAACGCGGGGTATGTGGTCGGATAGGCAGTTTGGGTTTAGGAAAGGACGCAGTATAGAAGATGCGTGGTTCTTAGTACAGAATGTTGTTAGGGAGAATGTCAACAAATATGTCCTCGGCATATTATGTGTGTGTGAAAGGATGTGTTTTACTCCACACTTGGCGAGTGTAAAGGAGCGACTGCAGGCAACTGTAGGCAAAATACGACGGATTTTGAGGAGCGATTGGGGTCTCGGACGTCGTGCTGTCCGCACCATATATCGTGGCTTGTTTGTGGCCTGTGCCACTTATGGAGCCCCTGTATGGTGGGAGACAGCCACGACTGTCTGGGGGTCTCAAAAACTCCTCTCAATCCAGCGTTGCATGATGCTTGCATGTTTGCCTGTATGTCGCACCGTCTCTACGGATGCGATGCAGGTCTTGTTAGGTGCACCCCCTCTTGACCTGATTGTCATACAGCGTGCTGTTGCATTCAGGTTAAGAAAGGGGCTTGAGTGTGTCATTGCTGCGGAATGACTGGATTTCTGACGATGATGTGGAGAGGGAGGGATATCTAGGGAGCAAGAGGCTCCTAGATGATAGGGTTAGGTGTAGGTGGCAAGAACGTTGGGACAATAGTCCTAACGGCCGAGTGACGTACGAGTACATTCGGGACGTGGGGTTCGTTGTGGATAACCCAGACTTCAGATTTTGTCTGAGTCTGGGTTTCCTGCTTACGGGGCATGGGCCTCTGAATGCATTTTTGCATCAGAGGCACCTTTCGGAGACGTCGGGGTGTTTTTGTGGGGCGGGGTTAGAAAATTGGTCGCATTTGATTGCGGAGTGCCCGATGTACTCGGACATTAGGGATTTGGGTGGTATGGGGATTAGCTGGACTGATGGACAATTAGATGTTAGTGGTGTGATCTCCACTAGTCGGAATACCGAACAGTTAGGGTCGTTTGCGCGTGAACTGTTTAAGCGGCGAAGGCGGTTAGCTGGAAGTTAGGGTTAGTTTCTGTATGATTGGTGTGTGTAAGTGATGTGTGTATGGGGTCCAACATCTGGCCACCAGTCCAGAGCCGTATGGAAGCTCAACTGGTAGTAGTTTCGGCTACGATGTCTGACCGGAGACTTAATTCTGGTACCACGGGGAGCAGGAGCCCTTGGAGTTCGCTCCAACCTGCTCGTGCGGACTGGCCCCTCGGGGAGTATCGTGGTGGTTGTGGTTAAAACCCAAATCGCGGGAAGAACTGACTTTGTCAGTTGAATGTGGAGTTGCATTGCAACCGGGTGCCGGACCCAAAGCACGGCAGAGGTTTTAGATGGGCCTCGAACCCTACCAAGGTGGTTAGTGTGTCCATTCCACACTGCCAATTGGTACTGAAAATGCTTTACATTCTCGGGGCGCTGATCAACGCATTGATTTGATCCGCTGTGCTTTTGTGCGCCGTGGAGTAAGGCTGTCGTCAGCAGGTGCCCACGTAAAACACACCGGACGTTGTCATAGATAACTTGATTAGAATCTATTTTCTTGCTCTCTCGCTTGTCAGCTGGTAGGACACTATGATCTGTTTTCTGAGCTGGCAACAAAACACAATCAGGGTGCCGTCAACCAGCAGTTAGTGAAAAAGGCGGGATGCCAGAAGAGCAGCGCTATAATTACTTGACGAAATTAGTGTGAAATGAAATTTCATTGAACTCTGCGAACATATTTTGGCAAAATGAATGGTTATGTAAATTAATTAATGATTTTGCATATATATGTAAGTAAGTTAATATTTTTCAGCAGTGACATCATTGGCAAATGTTATAAAAAAAGGCGAGTTTTGACAGCTCTCTCTGGAACCAAAGAGTCTCGTATCAAGTTATCTATGCTTATTGCAGTGGGCGGCATGAGAGGATCTGTCACTGTGTTGGTAAGCACGAAAAAAAAGGAGCCCAGTGAGAAATTGGAATTAAAATTAAGCAAATTTTATAAATAATTATTAGCATAAAGAAAATTAACAAAATGCCTTTAAGGATATATTCCCTATTATCTTTAAAAGACTTGGAACATAAAAGGCATTGCATGGCAGCCAAGGCATTTAGAATCATAAAATATTTCTCGCAGGGCACATTTGGTTTTGCGCTATAGTCTTGCGTGATGTTAATTCGTTGCTGGCTCGACAACGACTGAACGATAGAGCGTAAGCGTACGTGTGAAGTTAGTTTTGCAAAATTTTGCTATGAGATGCCGACCACTGGCTTATTGTCATTTTGCTACCGAGCAGACAACATTGTTGTTGTTAGATTTCGTACTTGCGCCTTCGCGTATGTGGGTATGTGTGTAACGAAAGCAAATGACAGAAACATTTGTAATTATTCATTCTCTTACATATATGCTCTTTTCTGTAGAAGCGCTGCTTATATTAGCTTAATGTAAAAATTGAAGAACTTTAAACGCAAATATATCAAAAGTGGTTCAATGAATTTAAAATCTGTAAAGTTTGTGCAAAGTTTCAGATCGCGCACTTTAATTTGATGTATTATTTGTCCCTGTACGTTTTGTAGATCTCTGGAAATAAGCGCCTTGTCTTAGAATAATATATAGATGATTATCATTTTGGATATTTTTATGAATTTATTCTAATTAAATTATGCTATTTCCAAAACAATAATTGTAGTTAAGTACGAAAAAGAGCTATTTTTTAAATATTTCTTTTGTTTGATACTATAACCCAGCAAAACTTGCGTGACCGAAACTCCAATACATTTACACAATTTTTACTTGTCACTAACACTCCCTCACAAATCTTTGAAATGAGTAAGAAGTCAATCTATTGTGTCTTTTGTTTGTTTTATATTATAAGCTGCTCAAGCGCTGAACACATAGAGAGCGACAGACTGCAAACTACATCTGTCAAATATTAAAATACACACGTTCTTATGGACACTGTTATTTTGACAGCTGCACGACTACACGACTGCAGGCCGACAGTTGTCGTTCTCGCTAACTTCAATATTCTCCTGTATTTGCCAACGACAGTAGAGTTGACAGTAGAATGGAAGATAGAGAGATGAGGTAGAGTGGTGATGCCACTAATATGTAAAATGTAAAATTATTCACAGCTTTAACAAACTTGAAGTTATTTTACAAATAAAAGCATAAAATAGCTATATTATAGCTCTATTATATCATTTGTAATAACAATTGATAATTTAAAGCAAAAATATTGACCTATTTACTTATTTTTTGCATAAAAAATTCCACTTTGAACAAAATATTAAAATTTCATTGAAGTGAAAGGAATTAGTATGGCCACAACGAAATTGTGTACATACAAAATGGACAACTGCGTTGTTTTGTGTACATGCCGGCCATTCTGTTGTTGTTGCTTCTCAAAATGTACATGTAGTAAGATGAACAACGACGTTTTCAGTTCACTGTCGTGCTGCTGCAGTCTGTCGCAGTCATTGTGTTTACCACTTCACTCAACAGATGTTAAGCAAAAATAAAACAAAAGAAGACAAAAAAATTTTTTAGTCGTCACCGCTTATTGAAAACGATGGATGTGAAAGCGTACAGCATGATACCGTGAATTTGACGTTTGCTTGTTCGTTGTGACAAATTGAATTCGAAGAAAAAAGAATTCGGTTACAAACGCGTCGATAGTTGAGAATTGTGCAGATTTGTGTTTGTGCATATTTATTATATTTAAAATAAATATTTAAACCTACGGATATTATAATTGTGTTTCTTTAACTTTTGTGAATATTTTGTGTCTTCAAGATAATATTTGGAAAAAGGGTGAGTAAAACAAATACTAATTCGATATGAAAAAAAATACATTTAGTACATATATGAGCCGGAAAAAAAAGGCTTTTAACTTAAGTGTATTTTTCACTGTAATTATTGCATTGTCCCGACGGTATTTTATTGTATTATGTTAAGTTATTTAAAATGAATTTTGATGCTGACAAATTTTTATTTCTTAATCAGATGGGTTCACCAGCGCTTTTTGATGAAACCTATTTGGAGGAATGCCCAACAACGTCTTCGACTTCGTAAAAGGTACATGTAAAATTGTTATTTCAGTTTTCAATTTATTTTTACGCATTTGTATTGTAGAAATTGATTTTTAATTACATTTTTTATAGATTCTTTCATCACTTGTGAACTTGCAAATTTCGAGCAACAAATGCGGAAGTCCATCGAAATGAGCCACCATAGATTTAAGCAAAAAAAAAAAAACATATAGGAAGCGAAAAGCTGAATGATAAATGTAATATTTGAATATTTTTTTTGATAGAAGTATATTTATATATTATTATTTGTATCTATGTATTAAAGAATTTATAGAAATAATTTTTATATTATTAAAAAAATGTCAAAAGATGATATTATTAAAATTAAAAAAAAAACAATAAATTTTATAAAAAAAAATCTTTATATTTTTGAGTTTCGAACTTAAGGTTGAAGGAATGACAAGCGAGTGGTTTACCAACTAGGCTATTGTAGAATGCACCGTCCCGCTTTCCTGAAAGCAGTTTTGTTGAATTATCCCAAATTTAATGAAAGTGTGAGAAAGAAGGATATAGTTTTATTACAGCAGAAAATATGTGAGCCAGAAGGTGATACAAGATCACATGTACATATACAAAAGTTTTGGGAGCTTTTTTGATTCGCCCTTAAGAACGTGATAGGAAAAAGTGACAATCAAAACGGCACGCGTTACCGGCATGCCACCAGGCAACATGACCGTCACTGTTCTAACTGGGAATACATATAATTTCATATGTGAATATGTTTGTATATATGCTATATACATATATATGTACATATATATATGACATACTATCATAATATCCTAAAAACAATAATATTGTATGTAAATTACATTTCTTCACTTAAATTTTCGTACGCATCTAGATATTAGCGCATAGTTACATATACTTATGTATATGTACATATGTACATACATATGTATGTAGAATTCAAATTCACATCGTGATATTATCATTTATCAGTGAAAAGTGTGCGCGCACTGCTCTATATGTTCTACATATGTACATATGCATATGTGTACGACATTGTCGAACAAATAATGTATACACAAACCAACATATAAAATAGCATCATACGTACTTATACATATGTGTACACATGTAAATATGTGCGTATAAAATTCCCACACAAATAATGCATACACAACATACATACACATATAGATATGTCACCCGCAAAAATTACGAATATTGTTCTACAAAAACAACAATGGGTTTAAATAGCATCAGCGGCGTCACAAGTCAATATGGCAGCCAAACAGTCGATGCTCAAATTTGTAGAAAAACACCGAGCGACAATATTTTCATTCATGAACGCAAGCGCACTTTCAAGAGGCAAACTTGCTTCATTCATAAAAACAAACACCATTACATCTCCCCGAGCATGCCTTTGCCTACAAGCGTCTTTTCGCGACGATGGCAAAAGCTAAAATTCATAAATTGAACAATTTCTGATATTTGTATGAGAAGGAAAAAGTGACAACCCCGCCCATATAAGTATTAAAATATATTAGAATAAAATTGACAACATAGTTTATTTGTCGATTATCAAGTCAAGAAATGTGTCAAAGAAAATATTCAATGTTCCTCTGATTTATGTGTACAGTGATTCCCGGTTAAATAGTGCTCCGCTTGAATGAAAATCATCCCTCTTAACTGCCTATATCTTGCTGCATCTCACGGTTTGTTTTTTAAAATACATAGAAACTATTGTTTTAAGTGCCACTCGATTAAGTATCCGCACTCGCTTATGTGCCATATTAAATTTTTTTCTATCAAACCACAAAAATCTGTATCTTGATTGTGGCACATAATCGGGATTGACTATATTTGTCAAGGAATGTACAAAATATTGTTATGCGGCTTGCAAAAATCTGCGTCGATATGTATACAAGCTCACACACGAACATACATATCTACGCTGGTTTGTTGGAGAAGCTGGTACAGAGGCAAGGGAAGCAGTGGCAATTGGCGATCGTTCGGCAAATTATTAACGTGTTTCACAACTTAACATCAGGGGACACGAAAATAGCAGAATTGAGCATTTGCAGTGTTAAATGAGAAAAATAATGATAATTCCAATGTTAAGGAATGTACGCTTACAGATTGCCTTTTTTTACTATGCGCAAACGATGATGCATATAATTTATAGATCGGTCTTACATTAATGTATTTGTTATGAAAGCACATAAGTATGTACATATGTATGTATGTATATATTTTAAAATTGAGCTATTTTATGATGAATTCTATAAAATCTTTGCAAATATATAATTCAATAAGATTTGTATTACTACCTAAATATGCATTTGATATAGGTTTGGTACGACATACATATTGTTCATGCGACTTCATGGTATCTCGCCCCACAACACAACATTCATCCCACAACATAACATTTATCACATAACTCACACTCATCATACAACACAACATTCAGCACACAACCTACACCATCATACACGCAACCCCACACAACAAACTAACCACACTACACACACACCACACGTTATCGTTTCACCACCTAACCGATCAAAAGGGATTGGTTAGATGGGGGTGAAACCAATTCGATTTCTACGCCCGTAAACTTTGAACGCGTCCCGCCAGCTCTTGAATTTTTCATCGAAGTTGTGGTCTAACAGCAGCAGCAGTGAATATAAATAAAAAATAAAAAATATATATGTGCAAATATATCGGGTGATTTTTTAAGAGCTTGATAACTTTTTTTAAAAAAAAACGCATAAAATTTGCAAAATCTCATCGGTTCTTTATTTGAAACGTTAGATTGGTTCATGACATTTACTTTTTGAAGATAATTTCATTTAAATGTTGACCGCGGCTTCGTCTTAGGTGGTCCATTCGGAAAGTCCAATTTTGGGCAACTTTTTCGAGCATTTCGGCCGGAATAGCCCGAATTTCTTCGGAAATGTTGTCTTCCAAAGCTGGAATAGTTGCTGGCTTATTTCTGTAGACTTTAGACTTGACGTAGCCCCACAAAAATAGTCTAAAGGCGTTAAATCGCATGATCTTGGTGGCCAACTGCCCATGCATCCCGAAAAATGCACTGTTTGGTGTGGTTTGTACGCTGGTGGAATCATTGGACCGTCTTTTTTCAAAGATGCTGTTGGACGCAACGTTACGGTGAATGGCGATCGCTATCGTTCGATGCTAACAAACTTTTTGTTGCCAAAAATGGAAGAACTGAACTTGGTTGACATGTGGTTTCAACAAGATGGCGCTACATGCCACACAGCTCGCGATTCTATGGCCATTTTGAGGGAAAACTTCGGAGAACAATTCATCTCAAGAAATGGACCCGTAAGTTGGCCACCAAGATCATGCGATTTAACGCCTTTAGACTATTTTTTGTGGGGCTACGTCAAGTCTAAAGTCTACAGAAATAAGCCAGCAACTATTCCAGCTTTGGAAGACAACATTTCCGAAGAAATTCGGGCTATTCCGGCCGAAATGCTCGAAAAAGTTGCCCAAAATTGGACTTTCCGAATGGACCACCTAAGACGCAGCCGCGGTCATCATTTAAATGAAATTATCTTCAAAAAGTAAATGTCATGAACCAATCTAACGTTTCAAATAAAGAACCGATGAGATTTTGCAAATTTTATGCGTTTTTTTTTTAAAAAAAGTTATCAAGCTCTTAAAAAATCACCCGATATATATACATATATGTATTTAATAAAAAATATAAAACATTGTGAATATACTTAAGTGTCAGCCTGTTGAAGTTTTCCCCGAAAAGAAAAATATATAACTGATTGAATTTTTGCTCTTCTACTTTTAAATTATAAATCTTTAACTCAAAGGCTAAAAGTAAGTATACTCGGTGAAACTAAGTGTAGCGAACACATATGTATATTTATATACATATATAAATATTTGCTTTGGTCAATAAACTTTTCGATATCATGTTAAAAGACCAAGCGGTCGCACATTTGCCCATATATAATTATGTGTGCATGTAAACAAATATAAAAGCCCATACGCATAATGTTTGTAAATTTGTCTACATGCAACAAATGTATGTAAATATGTACATTCAATGCTTCATGCGAAATTTCCGTTGACGCGAACAACCAATGGCGAAGCTCATATTGTTTGCTTTCATGTCAAAGAGTCAATTGCTGAACACAATGAGCGAGACAGACTGCAAACGACACCTGTCAAATATTAAAATACACACGTTCTTAGGGACACAGTTATGTAGTTGTGCAGCTGCCTCAATAACTGTGTCCCTAAAAACGTGTGTATTCTAATATTTGACAGATGTCATTTGCAGTATGCTTGTGCATTATTTGTTCGGAAGTGTATCTATATAAATTATGTACACATATGTAAGTATATATGAATGTATGAACATGCAGATTAATGCGCGCACATGCAATTTAATGATAAGTGATAAAATCATGATTTGAATTTCTGAACGCGCACATGCGTATATGTCAGTGGTCGGCATGAGAGGATCTGTCACTGTGTTGGTGAGCACGAAAACAAAGTAGCCCAGTGAGAATTAAAATTATGCAAATTTTATAAATAATTAAGAGTATAATGAAAATTAACAACATGTCTTTTAAGGATATATTCCCTATTATCTTTGAAAGACTTGGAACATAAAAGGCATTGCATGGCACCAAAGGCATTTAGAATCATAAAACATTTCTCGCAGGGCATATTTGGTTTCGCGCTATAGTCTTGCGTGATGTTAATTCGTTGCTGAGCGCGACAGACTGCAGCAGCGCGACAGTGAACTGAAAACGTCGTTGTTCATCTTACTACATGTACATTTTGAGAAGTTACAACAACACAATGGCCGGCATGTACACAAAACAACGCAGTTGTCCATTTTGTATGTACACAATTTCGTTGTGGCCATACTAATTCCTTTCACTTCAATGAAATTTTAATATTTTGTTCAAAATGAAATTTTTTATGAAAAAATAAGTAAATAGGTAAATATTTTGCTTTAAATTATCAATTGTTATTACAAATGATATAATAGAGCTATAATATAGTTATTTTATGCTTTTATTTGTAAAATAACTTCAAGTTTGTTAGAGCTGTGAATAATTTTACATTTTACATATTAGTGGCATCAAAACTCTACCTCCTCTTTCAACCTTCCATTCTACTGTCAACTCTACTGTCGTCCTACTGTCGTTGGCAAAAATAGGAGGATATTGAAGTTAGCGAGAACGACAACTGTCGGCCTGAAGTCTTGTAGTCGTGCAGCTGTCAAAATAACACTGCCCATAAGAACGTGTGTATTTTAATATTTGACAGATGTAGTTTGCAGTCTGTCGCGCTCTATGTGTTTACCACATGAGTGTTAAAATATTTAATAAATATCTATTTATTTGGGAGAAGGTTCGCACAAAAGGGAAATCGCGAAGAGCGCATTTTTTTAGCTCTACCTTTACACACCTACTTGGATCCCACAACTCACAATCCACACAAAAAGAAATTTCTGAGGATTCCACCTTGAGGAATTTACGAGTAATAGCTGCATTAGTGGACTGCTATAGGAATAGCTGAGGAAATGTCAGCTAAACCTAAAGCAGCACATACCATTACTGGTAAAAAGGAGGTACATAGTCATAAGGAGCAATAAGACTCTCCGATCACCTGATCGACAATGCGCTCAGACGCTAAAAGTTGCTACACCAACTACACAAGAAGTGACTCCAACAAACACGGTTTCGCACGATGTGACTGAATTAAATAGCGTCACAATGCTAACTAAAAAGGCTAGCGCAGCCGATCTGCCAACACAAGGCACCACTAGCAGCGAAAATGCAATAAGTGTGAGCGAAGGAGAGAGCGCACTTATTGATCTGGGCATACTAATAAAAGAGCTAATCGCGCTCACCCATGACCAAAAACAAAGGAATGTTAACCAACACATGCGTAACATAATCGACAAGATCTCGCAACTTCAAAAACAAGCAGTAGCAGAGGTTAGAGAGTCGTCGACTCACCCAATCGCCCAGGCGAAAAGAGGTCGCAGTACACTCACTGAAGAACCAATGGTGGAGGAGCAGACCTTACAACGAAACAAACGGTCATGCATCAATTCGCCAATAACCCGAGCAAGAACAATTTTAATTGGTCAGTTCAAGCGATCAATAGTAAGTTCTCAAATGTTTGAAGCTAAGGCAAAGTCGCCAACACAAAGCACATTAAGCACGCAGCCAGCGAAAGGACCGGATAATAAGGCAACAACAAATAATCCAATGGAGGAACAGTCGAATGTAGTAGCTAAGAAAGCCAACCGTAACACAGCAAAATTACCAAAAGCCACAAGCGATATTAATTTAAAAAAATGGGGACCTTTCCTATGCGGAGATTCTAAGGAAAATCAAGTCCGACTCAACTCTCAGCGGATTCGGAAATAACGTCACTAAGATACGTAAAACGCAAAATGGCGAAATGTTGCTACAACTAAGCGGGACAGCGATCCCAACCGACTCCCAGGAGAACATGAAGAAGTGTCTAGGGGATCAAGCCCACATTAAACTTCTGACCCAGGAGACCCTACTAGAGTGTAAAGACCTTGATGAAGTTACAAGCAAGGAAGAAGTTCTTTACGCCCTACAGAGAGAATTAGGTAACCCTGAACTGACGATCTCAACAATTAAGAACTTAAGAAAGTCCTATGGAGACACCCAAACAGCTCTCATTAAGCTCCCGGTTGAGGCAGCTAGATAGCTTCTACTGACTAGAAAGCTGAAAGTTGGATGGGTAAATTGCCGTATTCGAGATTACAGACAACCACAGCGGTGCTTTAAATGTCTCGATTATGGACACACAGCAAAAACCTGCACAAATGAGGACAGGTCCAGACTCTGTAGAAGATGCGGCGAAGGGGAGCACCAGGCAAAGGACTGCAACAACAAGCCAAAATGCCTGCTCTGCTTGAAAGCCGGTTCAAAGGAAATCGATCACTTTACTGGAAGCGTCAGGTGCCCAATATACAAGAAGGCAGTTCAGCAGGTAACATGAGGTTTTTACAACTGAACGCAAACCACTGTCAAACGGCTCATGACTTATTAAAACAGTCAGTTGCCGAAAAGAAAATTGATGTGGTTCTACTAAGTGAACCATATAAAATCGGACAAGGCGTAACTTGGATAAGTGATACTCGAAATAAAGCGGTTATATGGAAATGTAACCCTAACTTTGCGCAACTGGAAGCACCCTTCTCTTCCGATGGTTTTGTACGAACAACAGCTAATAATATTAATATACATATATAGCTGCTACTTACCCCCTAGTCTCAACGACGAAGAATATCGTCGTATTATCGACAACCTAGTGGCCGATGCCAGATGCAAAACGAAAGTTATAATAGCTGGTGACTATAATGCCCGGGCTATCGAGTGGGGATGCAAAACAACCAACAGCAGAGGAAAAACCTTACTAGAAGCTTTTGCTTCTCTTGATCTGGAGCTGTTAAATGCTGGCAACCAATGTACATTTAACAAAGGTGGCAGACAATCGGTGATAGACCTAACGTTTGTACACTCGAGCTTGGTTCGCAAATCTCCCTGGGAAATTAGTGATCACTTCACTTTTAGCGATCACTATGCAAATAGTAGAAATAAATACCACACACGAACGACAGCGTTTACCGACCCTAAAAAGGAGTAACTGGCGACCCACAACGTTCGACCCAGACCTTTTTGAAGAAGTCTTTAGACCAACTACTCTTTCCGACAATTTGTTGTCGGCTAACAAAGCTGCTTCCTCGATTATGAGCTGTATTAAGAGTGCATGCTATGCTTCAATGTCTAAGTTCTCTCGACGCAAACACTATTCCTCAGTGTATTGGTGGAATGAGACGATCGCCAGATTACGCAAAGAATGCCAGCAAGCAAGGCGATTATACCAAAGGTCACGTGGTACACCTGAATACACCACTCTCCAAAAACACTTTAAGGACAAAAGGAAATTACTAAAACAATCAATTAAAAAAAGCAAGCAGGAATGTTTCCTTAAATTGTGCGACGATGTTGAAAACAACGCTTGGGGACTCGCTTATAAAACTGTAATGGGAAAACTCCGCACTGGCAGGCAAATGCCAACCTCCCCCTCAATTGAGAGAATAGTTTCGGTCCTCTTTCCTATCCAACCCCCACTCCATCAGGAGATCGTGAGATCGTGAGAGAACCACAAACCCAAGTTATTCCGGCTGTTTCCAATGAAAAAGTCCGAGAAGCATGCCAACGGTTAAGCCCAGCTAAAGCCCCGGGACCAGATGGAATTCCGAATATAGTCCTAAAAACAGCGATTGCTAAAAATATAGACCCCTTTCGAACTATGTATAATACATGTATCCAGGAAGGCCGCTTTCCCACCATATGGAAAAGACAAAACCTGATATTATTGCCGAAACTTAACAAACCAATGACCGAACCATCCCACTTCCGGCCTCTTTGCATGTTAGACTCCGCTGGAAAGATTCTCGAGCGGATCCTATACCAACGGCTAAATAAGGCAATCGACGATGCCGGTGGGTTATCACCCAACCAATTCGGATTCAGGAAGGCAAGATCCACAATTGCAGCTGTAAATCTAGTAAAGACCCTGGCTGAACAGGCTATACGTGGGAAAAGATGGAAAGGAGGCACAATACAGTACTGTATGGTTGTAACCCTGGATGTAAAGAATGCCTTTAACTCGGCATCCTGGCACAGCATATTGAGGGCACTAAAAAGCTTCTCCGTGCCTCTATACCTATACAACATAATAGTAAGCTATTTCGAGGATAGAACTTTGAGCTACAACACAAGCGAAGGCTCTAAAAAATATAAAGTCTCTGGTGGAGTACCCCAAGGATCTGTTCATGTGCCGCTACTATGGAACGTTCATATTATTGGGTTCGCAGACGATATCGCTGTCGTGGTTATAGCAAAACACATACACGATATAGTTTCGATAACCAACAGAACATTAGAGTTAATAAGCGATGGGCTCGAAACTAACAGACTAAACCTAGCGGAGAGCAAGACCGAAGCGGTACTCATTACTGGCAGAAAAGTCCGTGAAGTTGCCACGTTCAATACAAAGGGTGTAAGCATCACGACACAACCGGCAATTAAATACTTGGGAATCATACTTGATGCAAGGATGTCCTTTAGGGAACATTTAGCGTACACAAGCGAAAAAGCTACAAAAGTGTGCAGAGCCTTGACCCGGTTAATGCTCAATACTCGTGGGCCAAAGCAAAAGAGAAGACGACTATTAGCTGGTGTACTAAAGTCAGTCGCGCTGTTTGGCGTCCAGATATGGGGAAAAGCCCTAGAGGTAAAATCACATCGCCGTGGCCTTTTTTCGATATATGCTACTTGCGCGCTAAGAGTATGTTCTGCGTTCCGCACAGTATCGGAAGATACTGCCCTAGTTATTGCAGGCTTACACCCTTTAGACCTCCTGGCCAAGGAGATTCAATGCTGTACAAATGACAAGTTACCGCACAATACGTTAAAAGAAATAGCAAGGGCAGAGACAGTGGATCAATGGCAAAAACGCTGGGAGGAAAGCGGAAACGGGCGGTGGACATTCCGACTGATCTCCAACGTCGAACCATGTTTAAATGGACCACACGGCGAGGTAGATTTCCACTTAACTCAATTTCTCACAGGACATGAGACGATTCGGGCACGAAAATAACGACACATGTGATTATTGCGGAGGCGATTACGTCGAAAATGTGGAACACACATTTTTCTATTGCCCAAAATATAATTATGAGAGGCAACTCTTAAAAAATGCTTTCGGTGTAGACCCAACTCCCGATAACTTGGCAGCATTGGAAATCTATTACATTATCACAGCTGAGTTAGACACTACAAAAAGGAAAAAATGTAAACAAACAAATTTTTATTAGAGCAATGAATCTAATTTCTGCTGAAAATCGACTTCCCAAACGAAAAAATGCATCCATTATTTCCATTATATGGAATATATTTAAAAGAATATGGCTTTTATTACAAAATACTATGTGACAATGTTTTCTTTTGATAAATATTGAACGATGTAAATTCTTGAATGGCAAAAACATCTGTTTTTAATCTTTTCAACGGCAGTAAGAACACTGTTTGGTTATGAAATGCTTAAATGTAATCTAATCTTTTAAATTTTCGGTCTGAACATGGTATTAGAGAAATGGAAAGCTGCTTGCGAAGCTGCAGCCAGGGTTATGAAATCCCAACGTGCCAGCGTACAGCGGCGGAAAAGAGAGCCGATAAATGTAACGGACAACCACGACTCAAACACACAAACATTGACGTGACGGGAAGGGTTGGCGACGAACAATGTACGAGGGGGGTTATCAGACCAACAGAGGTGGGGCCAAGTAAATGCAACTTGTAACTAAATGCATTTTGACCATCACGTACGCATGAGTGTCACTCAACCATCCTCCCGACGTAATAATTGACGGTGGTACCGGGGGGAACGGTACATGACGGTAGGAGGTTTAGTTCGGATTAAAGTTCCACACTGACATGGGGTCCAGGCTTTCGATGCTTCCTCCACGTATAACAAAAAAAAAAAATCTAAATAAAAAAAAAAGAAGAGAAAAAAGAGTATAAATATTTATTATTATAGTATATATGTAAAAATCAAAAAAAAAATATTATTAAATATGCAAGTCTAAATTGGCTATAAATATTACTATGCATGCAAATTAATTTTTGTTTTGGATTTCGTGGGCTACTACGGGCAACTGCCCATGAGCAACTCCCGTGGGCAACTCCCTGTGGTCAACTGCCTCGTTTTTATACTCTCGCAACAAAGTTGCTAAGGACAGTATTATAGTTTTGTTCACATAACGGTTGTTTGTAAGTCCTAAAACTAAATGAGTCAGACATAGGGTTATATATACCAAAGTGATCAGGGTGACGAGTAGAGTTGAAATCTGGATGTCCGTCTGTCCGTCCGTCCGTCCGTCCGTGCAAGCTGTAACTTGAGTAAAAATTGAGATATCATGATGAAACTTGGTACACGTTTTCCTTGGCTCCATAAGAAGGTTAAGTTCGAAGATTAGCAAAATCGGCCCACTGCCACGTCCACAAAATGGCGGAAACCGAAAACCTATAAAGTGTCATAACTAAGCCATAAATAAAGATATTAAAGTGAAACTCGGCACAAAGGATCGCATTAGGGAGGGGCATATTTGGACGTAATTTTTTTGGAAAAGTGGGCGTGGCCCCGCCCCCTACTAAGTTTTTTGTACATATCTCGGAAACTACCATAGCTATGTCAACCAAACTCTATAGAGTCGTTTCCTTCAAGCATTTCCATATACCGTTGAAAAATGGAAGAAATCGGATAATAACCACGTCCACCTCCCATACAAAGGTTATGTTTAAAATCACTAAAAGTGCGTTAACCGACTAACAAAAAACGTCAGAAACACTAAATTTTACGGAAGAAGTGGCAGAAGGAAGCTGCACCTAGGCTTTTTTAAAAAATTGAAAATGGGAGTGGCACCGCCAGCTTATAGACCAAAAACCATATCTCAGGAACTACTCTACCGATTTCAATGAAATTCGGTATGTAATATTTTCTTAACATATTCCTGATGACATGTACGAAATATGGGTGAAATCGGTTCGCAACCACGCCTTCTTCCAATATAACGCTATTTTGAATTCCATCTGATGCCTTCTCTGTATAATATGTATGTATAATATATACATTAGGAAATGAAAATACAATTCGATTCTCAAAGTACACAAATTGATCTAATCTAATTAATTTTACAGCAAAATAAAAAAATATGTATGTAAATTATTATCACTTTATCATGCGAGAGTATAAAATGTTCGGTGACACCCGAACTTAGCCCTTCTTTACTTGTTTTTATTACCTTTTCTTAAATACAATATTTTGCTTAAGCCTAGATACAAATATTAATCTTACATTCTAGGAAGTATATCTACAATCCACATGAGAAAGGACATATGTTACAAGTTGAAAGATTCATCTTACAATCTATGAATTACATTTTGGGACCACTTAAGGCGGACCGTATTAGCAAAGTACAAGGTTTCATATTTCGTTCTAAACTACACGTCCAATCCACTTATGACGGAATTTCTATTGCATATCTCACATATTGACCGATATTTGAGGTAAAAAGTCAATTATAGGTACTGGGGTCCACATATTCGGTACCTTGGGTCTTTTTTTTTTTTGGTTGGTGAAAATTCTCAAGCGTTTTTGAGAAATAAAATTGTTTTGGGATACGTGTTTGTTTAATATTTTTTGTTTTTAAAGAATATTCGCTTAACACAATTTAATCAATTGCCTGTACCGGACACTTGAACTTACGGAAATTGCGACGGCGAAAAAGCGGAAAAAAGAAATGCGTGCGAATTCTATGGTAGACTAATAACAATTACTTCTTTATTCCATTTCATCTAGTTGCTTAGCCTAAATCTTAAAACTAACGGCTTAAACCAGTGGTAATGTTAATATGTATTACAGAAAAAGGGGTAAGTATAATTTCGTTAACTATTGTAAAAGATTACGTTGACGTAAGTAAGGTGAGTAATATATTAGTATTACAAATGGATTATTAAGGTAAGTATACAATAATATAATTCAATATTTTATAAATTTTCTAATTCAATTTACTTAATTTTAGTTTTAGGTTTAAATACATACATATATATTTTGTCGCTTGACGCAAAAGTTGGATTTTAACAATTTTTTGTCATAAAGTGGCATACACTAAAAGCATTATTCGTGCAAGTTTTATTTGCATTATATTAATTACTTCTTGATTTCTGTACTAGAAAGTAAAAGAATCAAGTGGAATTTAAAATTGTGCTATATGGGAAGTAGGCGTGGTAATAGTCCGCTTTCGCGGACATAGAAATATGAAAGTAATGCCACATTTTAAATTTTATCGAAATCGGCTGTCGAGTCCTGAGATATGTGATTTCACCAAAAAGAGGGCGGTACCACGCTCATTGTCCAATTTTTCTACGGTCTATATTCCTTGTAATACGATCACGGCAGTAAATTTTTACGTTTCTGGCGCTTGAGTTGTGGATTTATCGCGCTTTCAGTGGTTTTGAACAGTACCGTTATATGGAGAATGAGCGGGGTTTTCATTCGATGTCATTCATTTTCATACTATTGGTAGGAGCTCTTGCAATATACGTATGGGCGAATTCTGTTGCTGATTAGATTTGCACATTAAACATTTTAGAGGGCGGGGCCACGCCAACTTTTTTTTGTTTTTTATTGTATCCACAGGTGCTCCTTGCTACTGCGATCCTCTATACCAAATTACAGCTTTGTATCTTAACCCGAAATAACCCACGCATAATGTCATGTTACGTTTTCATAAATAACTTGAAAGCTACACTACAAAACTACAAACTACAAACCGTTTTCTTATGCGAAAAATTTGCAGCTTTCCAGAATTGTGAAATTTGAATTATTGGGAGTTCAATTCGAGTAATTATCGTATCTGAAAATAAGTTGACGAAAGCAAAGGTGAAAAAATCTCGTTTTTCGATATGGCATGTCGGTAAGTGCTTTTATATAATGCTTATATTTCGACATACTTAAAAATTAATAATACCAATCGATAGCTAAATAAATAAACCATAAAATGTGAATTCAGTTTGGTCAAAAAATAGTTGGTTTTTACTATTTTTTTAGATTTTACCTTAGGCGTTACCATATGGTAACCGTGGGTCGCCTAGGGGACAGGTTTTTTATTCGTGTTTCATTTAATTTTTTGTGATTTTCTTTGAATTTTGGATCGCGTACGAAGTATTTTTATGCTTTTATTAAACAAATGTCTGAATATGTTCTTATTTTTTATATGTTTTATTTTGCTTCGTGTTTATCGTTGCAATAAATGCTTGATTTTATTGAAGAGCTTGACGAAGCATGTGGATGGCAATATATCTGGTGAAGATGATGCGGAAGACGAATCTGGGGGAATACCAGATAATGTTTATCCCGCTCAGCTTAAAAGCGGATGTGAAGTTGTAATGGCTAGTGGACGACGTTAACAAAATTTTGATGAAGATGAAATTGGAGGCATGTTTGAAAACAATATTGCTTCATATTTACATAATAATAATTATCTTGTATTCTTTAGCTCCAAATATCGAAGATTTGCCCGTCGTTATTGTGGAAAAAGAACATAAAAGTATGGATTTTAATGGTCAACCTTCAGCACCCAATTGTACATCACCAGACAGAAAGCGGTTACGTAGAGTGACACCAAAATCTTCAAATGTTTCACTGCCACAAAGTAATAAACAAACAACATTTCAATGGATAAAAGATGATGCGTCATCTTTTATTCCCATTTTCCCAGATGCAAATTACGAGGATTGTCGTTATTTAATACCGCATCAGCAATTTGAAAAGTTTTTCGATGATGAATTATTGGGACACATTTGCGAACAAAGTGCAATGTATGCGATCAGACAGAATAGACCTAACCCAAGCATAACAGTCGGCGAACTTCGAGCATTTATTGGCATATTGGTCATTACGGGATACAATTACCACGCCAATTTCAGAAATTTATGGAGTCAAGATGAAGACATTCGCAACAGCTTAGTGAGTAACACAATGCGTCGAAATAGATTTCAGGAAACTTAGCAAAATCTTCACTTCGAAGACAACTCTAATGCTTCTTCAAAAAACGGCGACGCCAATCCCGATAAAATGCGGAAATTGCGACCATTGACTGATCATTTAAAAGCAGAAATGATTGATCATTTTCATGCCGAACAAAATCTATTCTTTGACGAAAGTATGATTTCCTACTTTGGCAGACACGGATGTAAGCAGTTTATCAAGGGCAAACCATTATGTTTTGGGTATAAAGTTTGGTCCCTTTGCGCTCCATCGGGCTATATGGTGAACTTCGAAATTTACCAAGGAAAGAATCCTCGTGCAAACGAAAATTATGAAGCGAAGTTTGGAAAATGTGCTGCTCCTTTGGTCAGTATGGTTGACGATTTTCCTGATTCATTGAAAGTGTTGCCGTTTTCGTTTTATTTCGAAAACCTTTTCACTAGTTATCCTTTCTGAAAAGATGTGGATATAATGCCACAAGAAAAGTTTTAAATCAATGGATAGAGGTTACTCGGAATCAATTGTTATGAAAAGTACTGGTATTCGTTTGGTGAAATGGAAAGATAATAATGTTGTCTACTTATTGTCTACCACTTTTGGTGAGAATCCTAAGTCAATGGCACAACGTTATTCAAAGCAGAGTAAATCCCGAATAAACGTACCCCGTCCTTGTGCGATCACTGAATATAACAAATATATGTGTGGAGTAGATCGTTTCGATCAAAACTTGGCCCAGTACCGCATCGCATACAGGGGAAAAAAGTGGTGGTCTAGCATATTTACCTGGCTGATAGATGCTTCTATTCATCGAAAAGAGCAACCAAAAATGACGCAACTTGAATTTCGACGACAACTTGCCGTATATTATTGCAGACATTATGGTACCAAAGCCAAATCGCTTGGTCCCATGACTTCTCACAGATATGCCCAGCAACTAAGTCGCGTAGAACACACTCTCCGGTACGATCAAACTGGGCACTTTGTAGTGCCATTAAATCGTAGACGTTGTGCGGGTGAAAATTGTAGCGTTAACGGGCAAACAGCATGTGGAAAATGTAACGTTGGACTTTGCGTCAAGTGTTTTGCAGACTACCATACCAAACCATAACTGTATTCCCATAAAATTTATTTTTTCTTACTTAAAATTTCAATAAAAATGCATAAAACAAGATTTTTCGAAGATTTTATTTCAAACAGGTAGAGCAAAAAACCTGTACCCTAGGCGATCCACGGTTACCATATGGCAACGCTGGTTTTTCACATTTTCTGGAAAAGTTATATAGTGAATAGTAAAACGGACATCAATTTCGTGCTCAGGAGGTCAAAATACATAAGTCTACTTTATTTCAGCAAAATCTGAAAGAAAAAAAGTTCTGGGCAGTACCGGGTTAATTTAATGCTTAGTTGAGGCACTTTATATGTTTTCAGTTAATGGCGATTTTGTGGGCGTGGCAGTGGTCCGATTACGCCCACCGACGAACTAAATTTTTTTTGTACTAAGGAACCTACATACCAAGATTCATCGAGATATCTCAGGTTTTACTCAAGTTACAGCTTGCACGGACAGGCAAACTTTTAAACGGATGCCAACTTTACTCGACATGCTGATCATTTAAATGTATGTATATAACCCTATATCGCTTAGTTTTAGGTGATACGAACAACACGCTGGTTGTTAGAGTATAAAAAGGATTATACCGTCATCGCAACATGCATTATCGTGTGAAGAGTAAGGCAAAAACTGTGAGAATATCATTTCTCTTGATAAATCCCGTGATCGAAGGCCAACAACAAAAATAGAGTTGTACGCGAAAGAACTGAAGACGCCTCGGTGATGGACCAACTTGTTATTTTCTTCAATAGCGGCCGAAGAATTTCTACGCGAAAAATTAAATATATGGATAGAGTCATGTGCAGAAGTTCACGCAATTGAGGAAAGTTCTCTGATCGCCGTTCACTTCGGACCGGCCAGAAACGATTCTCTTACATATGGCTCAAGCAGCTCACGACTTCCGGTCTTTGACCAAGTTTCCTTTGGGTAGCCTAAGAACATCCTTGTGAAGTCGAGCTACAGTGAGAAGGCGAAACATCCCCCACAGGTTTGTGCGCTGGGTTTGGGACCCGCCACGTAAAAAACACTACCAATGATTTGAGGGCATACACCTGGAATGCCCGGTCCATTAATTAGGTAGGTGCCGCTTCCCAGCCGGTTGATGTCCTCGTCGGAGCGAAGACTGACATCATCGCCGTCCAAGAAATGCGTTGGATGGGACAAGGACAGAGGCGAGTAGGTCCTTGTGGCATTTAGTATAGTGGCCATATAAAGGAGCGCAAATTTTGTGTGGGATTCGTGGTGAGAGAATCCGTCGCCGGGTACTGTCATTCACCCCGGTGGATGAACGTCCAGCCACAATCCGCGTCAAAGCGAAGTTCTTTAATATATCGCAAATATGCGCCCACGGTCCGACGGAAGAAAAGAACAGTGTGACCACAGATGCCTTCTATGAGCGCTTGGAGCGCATCTATGAGAGCTGCCCCCGCCACGATATCAAAATCGTGCTTGGCGACTTTAACGCCAGGGTGGGTAAAAAGGTATGTTTGGCACTATGGTCGGTAAATTCAGCCTCCACTACGAAACATCCATAAAAGGGTTGAGGCTGATCGAATTCGCCGGGGCCCGAAATATGGTTACCTGTGGTACTAGATTTCAGCATAAGAAGATTCATCAAGCCACCTGGCCGTATCCGGATCGAAAAACCACCAACCAAATCGATCATGTCGTGAGACGTGCGTACGCTCCGAGGTTCTAGCATCAACTCGGGCCACTGTATTGCTGCAGCGAAGATACACACCCGCTTTTGTGCATCAAAAAACGCAAGTCAACAAACACAAGGAAGGTTTTGTTGTGGGAAGGCATTTCAAGCTCCTTACGTACAGCAGCAACAGAAACCATTGGTATTCGCAAAATGCAAAAGAACAGCTGGTTCTACGAGGAGTGCCGTGTTGCAGCGGAGAGAAAACAGGCTGCCTACCTCTTAACATTACGATCGACCACAACACGTGCGGGATGGAATAGATACCGAAAGTTGAGGAGGGAAGCAAGACGCATCTGCAGACAGAAAATGAAAGAGGCCGAAATGGGTGAATATGAAGAGCTTGGTAAGCTGGCCGACAGGGGTCATGCTCGAAAACTCTACGAAAAGATGCGGCGGCTGACTGAAGGTTTCAAGACCGGAGTATACTCTTGTAGAACCTCCAAAGGTGATCTAGTCACCGATGCCCAGAGCATACTTAAATTATGGAGGGAACACTTCTCCAGCCTGCTGAATGCCAGTGAACATACAACGCCATAAGAAGGCAAACCCGATTTTCCAATCGTTGACGATGAAGCAGACGTTCCATTGCCCGACCATGAAGAAGTTCGAATAGCAATTACCCATCTGAAGAGCAGGATTTTGTTTACATTGTTCAAGTGTACGAACGTGTTTTTAATTCGCTCCGTGAATTCTGTGATTAAAACGCATAAAAGCAAAAATTAAAAAAGACAAAAAATAAACAAATAGCTAACAGTGCACTCAAGTTGTTATATTTAAACATAAACAAATTGTGCACGAAACAAAACGTAAAAACAAAACAAGGAAAAATAATCAAAAATCAAAAATGAGTGCTACTCAGCGTCACCAACAAGGCCGTAGGCATTCTTTAAATGCCTACTTTAGCTTTGTCGAGCCAACAACAGCAACTCCTGGCAAAAACAAAATTAACGGCGATGACTCATCATCGCAGCGATAAGCCGAAAGAGCAGGTAAGCAAGCGCAGTCAGCAGAAGCAGCAGAGAACAGCAAACGGGCAACAACAAATGCGATCAGCCGAAAGAGCAAGTAAGCAAGCGCAGTCAGCAGAAGCAGCAGAGAAGAGCAAACGGGCAACAACAAATGCGCTGACAGCAACCAGTATGCAAGTACCAGCAAGCACACGGACAGTAAAGGAAAACAAAATGCAAGAAGAGAATGTACCAAGCAAAAAAGGGCCGTCTGTTCAGACAGGTATTGATCGCTATATTAACGTAAAAAGGAAACTAAGTCCAGTTAAATCAGCGGTCAATACCAAAAAATTTCAACCAGGCACGCCAAATGGTAAAAAGCCAGAAATCCTAAATGGCAACAGATTTGCCATATTAAGCAATGGTTCAGACGACGATGCGAAGGGTACCACCACAGTCGTTAATGCCAAACCACCCCCAATATATTTGCGCGAGCGTAGCAGTAATGCTCTCGTTGCTGAATTAAGCAAAATTGTAGGTACTAACAATTTTCATATAGTGCCTTTGAAAAAAGGCAATATAGACGAAACAAAAATTCAGACCTACACTGAAAAAAGTTTCATGGAAATCGTTAAATTTTTGTCAAATAAAAAAAAAAATTATTATTCTTATCTAGCTGTAAGGGCCTAGTTGTTGTAATTAAGGGTATAAAGTCCGCCGTAGACTCCAGTGAAGTCAAAGAAGCATTTGAAGAATGCGGTTTTGGTATTAAAACTGTTGTAAACATATTTAATAGAAACAAAGTACCACAGCCAATGTTT
Organism: Bactrocera neohumeralis; assembly: GCF_024586455.1. Taxonomy (NCBI): domain Eukaryota; kingdom Metazoa; phylum Arthropoda; class Insecta; order Diptera; family Tephritidae; genus Bactrocera; species Bactrocera neohumeralis. Next base: position 7,035,053 of record NW_026089622.1, on the reverse strand, counting down.
AAAATTGAACTGTTGCCCAATTCGAATCTACTTATAAAAATGAGACCCATCCTATATATAATCTGAAATATTTGTTGCATCGTAGAGTAACTGTGGAATAACCACATAAATGAAACGGCCCGGTACTATGTACTAACTGCCAAGAATATGGGCATACTAAATCATAATGCACTCTACGCAGTGTTTGTGTGGTATGTGGTGATTTACATCCCACTTCAAAATGCACCCTTAAGAAAGAAGAATTAAATGAAAAATGCAGCAATCGCGGAGGAAATCACACTGCTAACTACAGAGGTTGCCCTGTATATAAAGTTTTGAAATCGAAGTTGTCACAGGGCATTCAAGCACGTCGTAACCAAATGTTACAAACACCGCGTAATGAAATTATAGCAACCTCAGAAAAAAGATCAAATCCCATTACTTCTAACAATAATAATATGCAAGGAAGCTGTGCAAATGTGGTGAAAGGCAACACTGTGCAAATGCAACCGCCGCAAAATCCTCCAAATGAAGGTATTGAAACTATGATTATAAACCTTACACAGTGTATGATACAATTTATGTCCACCATGCACAACATGATCCAGGATTTAATAAAATCTCAAAATCAAATGCTGCAAAATTTATTAAGTAAAAAATGAGCTTACTAAATATCTGTATATGGAATGCTAACGGTGTTAACCAACATAAATTAGAGATTATCAGATTTCTGTCTGAAAAGAATATAGATGTAATGCTTATTTCAGAAACTCATCTAACAAATAAAAATAATTTCAATATACCGGGATTTAGGCTATATGTTACAAATCATCCGGATGGAAAAGCGCATGGTAGCACGGCAGTGTTGATTAGAAATCGTTACAAGCTACAACACTATCACTAAAAAATCGGGGTTGTGACTTAAACCTTACGGCTATATACTGTCTACCTCGTTTTAAAATTACAGAAATCGAGTTTAAAGACTTTTTTGGAACACTAGGTCAAAGATTTCTAGCAGGTGGAGATTACAACGCAAAACACACGTACTGGGGCTCACGTCTTATTAATCCGAAAGGACGACAGTTGTACTACACTATTATGAATAAGCATAATAAGCTGGATATAATATCTCCTGGTAAGCCGACATACTGGCCCAGTGATAGAAGAAAAATACCAGACTTAATAGATTTTGCTGTAGTCAAAAATATAGATAGATCGCTTATGACAGCAGACACATGTACAGACTTATCATCTGATCATTCTCCTATTTGAGCCAAAAGTTCCTCTAACATCATATAAAACTAACTAGTTGAAGTATAGAAAGTATATCAGCAGCCATATCAATATTGATTGTAAAATAAAAACAGAAAGAGACTTTGATGAAAATATAAGAGAAATTAATGACCTAATAACTAGTACAGCTGTATTAGCAACACCAAAAAGAAATAATAAACCAGTTGGTTTTAGAAAGATCACCAATAATGAGATAGAGAAACTTGTAAATGAGAAAAGGCGAGCTAGGCGGGAATGGCAGTTAAATCGCTCCCCTTCAACTCTGCTTGAACTGAAATCTGCTGTACGAAAGTTAAAAAAAGCGCTTAAACGTGAAGAAGAACACAATACTGAAAAATATAAAAAAAAAAAAAAATGGGTCCAAATTCTAGCAAGCAAAACTCCCTTTGGAAAGCCCAAAAATCTTGCAAGCCACCAGTAGTTTCCAACATGCCTCTAAGACAGATGAATGGTAATTGGGCACGTAGTGATCAGGATAAAGCAAATTGCTTTGCAAATCACCTAGAAAAGGTATTTCAACCCAATTGCCCAAAGAACAACTTTGAGTTGCCAACCTTGCCTAATACCGCAAACGAGTCGCATGTGTCTATTAGGACTTCCACTTCTGAAGTTAGTAGAATAATAAAAGAATTAAACCCAAAAAAGTCACCAGGATATGATAATATTACCCCAAAAATGTTAATTGAGTTACCAAATATTGCCGTAGAAGTGCTCTCTTTGATCTTCAATGCAATTCTTAATCTCGGACACTATCCTAATTCATGGAAAAAGTCGCAGATTATCTTGATAGACAAACCTGGGAAAGACTTAACACAGCCGTCTTCATACAGACCAATCAGTCTTCTATCCTGTCTTTCTAAAATATTTGAAAAAGTGTTGCTATCAAAAATGTCTCCTTTCCTCCACGAAAATAATATAATACCAATGCACAAATTCGGCTTTCGTGAAAAACATAGCACGATAGAGCAAGTAAATAGAATTACTAACGAAATAAGAAAAGCATTTGAGCACAGAGAGTACTGTTCAGCTATATTTCTAGACGTGGCTCAGGCGTTTGATAAGGTATGGCATGAGGGCCTTTTATATAAGATTAAAAATATTCTACCTTCAGAATTGTGTAAAACATTGGAGTCTTATTTAAAAAATATAAAATTTATGGTAAAAGTGGGAGATTTCATACCTGACGAAAGACAGATAAGGGCTGGCGTACCCCAGGGCAGTGTTTTAGGCCCAACACTATACATCATATATACAGCAGATCTTCCAACAGCTAATAATATATTGACCTCAACTTTTGCGGATGACACAACTTTAGTTGCCACATAATAGCATTAAGAATATTAGCCGAGCACTTAAGGTTTGTCGAAGAATGGCTAGCCAACTGGCGTATAAATGTGAATGAACAAAAGTGTAAGCATGATACATTTTCGCTTAGACCAAAAATGTGTGCGGAAGTAAAAATTAATAATGTTTTAGTACCCCAAGCGAATGAAGTAACTTATCTTGGTATTCACCTAGATAGAAGACTTACGTGGAGAAAACATATATCTAGTAAAATAACTTGCATGAAGATAAGAGCTGCAAATTTAAATTGGCTATTAAATAAAAACTCCAAACTTAGCCTAGAAAACAAAGTGCTTTTATATAAAGCGGTCATAAAGCCGATTTGGATGTATGGCATTTAACTGTGGGGCACGACCTGTGCAACAAATATAGACATAATACAAAGGTTCCAATCAAAAATGCTTAGATCAATCACGTGTTCGCCATGGTACATGCGTAATGAAAATATCCATGAAGACCTTGGTATTTCTATGGTAAAGAAAGAAGTAGAAGACAGCAAAATTAAATATATATATACAGCAGCACAGCAGCGGGGGCCGATGGATTGCCGGCCGAGCTATTCAAACACGGCGACATGCATGCGGCGGACGAAAGCATGCCCAACGATTGGAATTTAAGTGTGCTCTGCCCAATCCACAAAAATGGAGACCCCACAAGCTGCGCCAACTACCGTGGGATAAGCCTTCTCAACATCGCTTAAAATGTTCTATCGAGCGTGAATTCGTTCATTTCAAAGCTGCTTTCGACAGCACGAAAAGGAGCTGCCTTTATGCCGCGATGTCTGAATTTGGTATCCCCGCAAAACTAATACGGCTGTGTAAGCTGACGTTGAGCAACAGCAAAAGCTCCATCACGATCCTGAAGGACCTCTCCGAGCCGTTCGATGCCAAACGAGGTTTCAGATAAGGCGACTTCCTATCATGCGACTTCTTCAGCCTGTTGCTGGAGAAAATAATTCAAGCTGCAGAACTTATTCGAGCACGTACAATCTTTTATAAGAGTGTACAGCTTCTGGCGTATACCGATGATATTGATATAATCAGCCCCTATACCCGCGCCGTTAGTTCTTCTGGCAGTGAACGAAGGCAAGACGAAATAGCTCCTGTCATCAAACAAACAGTCGTCGCTCTCGCGACTTGGGTCTCACATCGCTGTTGACAACTGTCAATGTGTTTAACGTGGGTATCTGCCTACGAAGGCTCAAATCCACGGTGCTATCTATTGCTAGTAGCACATAGATCAAATTAATGCGTTGATCAGCGCCCCAAAGTGTAAGTGCATGCACAACACTACACTCTGGAAGAAACCAAGGTATGAGTGCCGCCCCACACACATACACTTTGGTTCCAATCGGTTCGGGTGAAAACCAAAGGAAACACCCTAGCCACCTTGGTCGGGTTCGAGGCCCATCTAAAACCTCTGCCGTACTCTGGGTCCGGCACCCGGCCGCAGTGCGACTCCACATTGGACAATTGCCCTTCCTGCATTTAGGCGTAAACCACAGCCACCACGAATCTCCCCAAAGGGCCAAGACCCAATGAGCAGACTGAAGCGAACTTCAGGGGCGGCTGCTCCCCGTGGTACCATGTTTTAGTCTTTGGTGTGACCTGTAGCCCAAGCTTGCGCTTAAGCTACTGCCAGTCGAGCCCCCAAAAATTCCGAGGAATTCTTAAGAACCCGACTGTATGATTTTTTTGTTATCCCTTTCATTTTTGTGTTTGTTATATAATCGCAAACCCATTCAATGAATTGATAGTATTTCAATATAGCACTTTTCTGACATCTCTCACCATGCCGACATTCAATAAACCAGACATGCGAATGTCGGACATAGTGCATTTGGATTTTAGTCGCCTCATACGACAGGCATGCCTTACCGCGGGAATATTCTTATCTCCCTCCCCGCAGGGAGATCGCTGTTGACAGTCATAACTTTGAAGTCGTAGATAATTTCGTCTATTTTGGAACCAGCGTAAACACCACCAACAATGTCAGCCTAGAAATCCAACGCAGGATAACTCTTGCCAACAGGTGCTACTTTAGACCGAGTAGGCAATTGAGAAGCAAAGTCCTCTCTCGACGAACAAAACCCAAACTCTATAAATCACTCATAATTCCCGTCCTGCTATATGGCGCAGAGGCCTGGACGATGACAACAACTGATGAGTCGACGTTGCCAGTTTTCGAGAGAAAAGTTCTGCGAAAGATTTATGGTCCTTTGCGCGTTGGCCACGGCGAATATCGCATTGGATGGAACGATGAGCTGTACGAGATATACGACGACATTGACATAGTTCAGCGAATTAAAAGACAGCGGCTACGCTGGCTAGGTCATATTGTCCGATTGGACGAAAACACTCCAGCTCTGAAAGTATTCGACGCAGTACCTGCCGGGGGAAGCAGAGAAAGAGGAAGACCTCCACTCCATTGGAAGGACCAAGTGGAGAAGGACCTGGCTTCGCTTGAAATATCCAATTGGCGCCACGTAGCGAAAAGAAGAAACACCTGGCGCGCTGTTGTTACCTCGGCTATAATCGCATAAGCGGTGTCTACGCCAATAAAGAAGAAAAAGAATTTAAGCTTACTTATTTGAAATATATTCCAGATTTTTTAGAAAATTTGGAATAAAAAGCACCATAAGAGCAATTCACTGCACGCATATTGCTATCAATATAGTTTGAATAGAAATCAGCTGTTTCTATTTACATTATATTATTCACCACACGTGTGGGGAAAATTTTTGCGAATTGAAGCTTTTACTTTTATCAAGATTGGCACAGAGTACCAAAATATTTCTTGCTTGACAAATATTTGAGTTAATTTTGAATATTTTATTAATTTGTCAAGTGCACAGAATAGGGGTGTTAGTATTTGGCTCGATTCCGATTACTTTGGCGGAGGGGTAAAACAACCGAATTTCCGTATAAATAGGGTATGTACGGTTAAGGGAGCTTCTCCAGAGGAGGAATATCTAAAAATAATATAAAAATAACTAATATTTTTTAAAAGATTCAAGTTTAAAAATTCAAAAATTTGACCTAAGGACACATGTTAATTCTCTATGTTTCGCTAAATTGTTTCACGTTTTTGCTCTGTATATTTAAATAAACACTCCTAAGCATTGAAATATGCTCACATTTCACATTTATTTTGCAATTTTTTTTTCAGCTAAATTTAGTACATAATTTAAAAATCACTTATCAAATTTATGGCTGAAAAGTTTAAAGTGTTTATATTTACGAGGAAAACCAGCTTTGCCACTCCTTAAAAACCAAAAGTGAAGGATTTTTTAGGGTTTCACAGCGCTTTCTTTGTTTATACTCTGGAGTGTATCTTTTTTCTTTATTAACTTTAAAAAAAACTATAAAGATTTTTCAAGCGAAAATTTAATATGTGAACACTTATCCATACATATGTGATTATATGAATAATATGTGATTTATCTATATAAATAAAAATGAATTGTTGTTCGTTAGTCTGACTAAAACTCGAGAACGGCTGGGCCGATTGAGCTGACTTTGGTTTTAAAATGTTTGTCGTAGTCCAGGGTAGGTCTAAACGGTGAGCAAATAAGGAAAAATTACGAGTAAGATAGAGTAAAACGACAATTCCATTTTCCCATATAAAAGTTGACCACTTACTTGCTGTCAAACATTTGACGGTATTTGTACTCTCAGTTCCACTCGAATTGAAGAACGCATTAAAACAAGACTTTTGAATCGACAACATAATATCAACTTTGCTCATAACATCGTGTATTTAAATTTCAATTTCAAATTTCAAAATATATAAATATAATTAATGTGTTGACATGTTTGATGGTGCCAACCTTACAGTGTTACCAACTCTCAAAAATACTTTTATTATAATAACGGGGCATCTCTGCCTGTGCAGACTCCACATTGCTCATTGCTTACTAGGTATTGAATACTACATAGTTTGCCATATATCGTAAGCTAGAAGCTGTCTCTTCAGCAGTTTAACAGCGCAGTTTTCATTTATATGAAAATTTCGAAGAGGCAACATATTCCATTTCCACATATGCCGACGGCATTTTAATTTCGGTAATATGAAAATTAGAAGAGCGAGTTAAGACGGTTGTGTTATATTATAAAAATAAAGTACATTTTCAAAATAACATTTAATATTTAGTTTAATATTGTTAATTTATAGAAATATTATGGAAATTGGGTTGTGAAATCTTAAACTTAATAAACTTATACAAGCATAAATCAAAATATCATTTCTCATTTTAAATTTATTACTTTAACCCTTTCGCCCCTACTGGGACAATATGTCCCAGCAAACTTCAAACATGTGTATAACTTTTAATTTTGGTCCAATTACGCATTGAAATGTACCCAATAAAGCCTTGAAGACTTCTTTGGTGATCAGTAACCGCATTCCGTTATTATTGACATCAATTTCCCGTTACCGAATATTTTGCACAGACATTTCGCGAAATTTTATCAGTCACGCGTTGTATTTCAATGTTAAACGTCTATCTGGTTCAGTTTTTATTCGTAATATTCCGCTTGCTTTACGGTTTAGGTGTGAATAAAGATAATTCCTTCGAAATTGGAAACAAATTGGATTGAAAAAGGTAAGTTTTTTATATTTGTAACTACATTGGGACATATAATCCCAATAATGCATTTGTTTGGGATAATAATATCCCAATATTTGCTTATACCATTAAAAGTCTACAAGGAAAAAATTGGGTGAGAACGAAATTGCTGATTATTTTTTACAAGAGGATAGCGACGATATGGCCGATGATTTTAGTGCCTCTGAGTCTAGCTATGAACCATCGGATGACGATGACGAAGATGCGGAAGTTCCTGTAGCAAACGCTAAATATGTAAGCAAATCAGGTGATGAGTCTTCTTCTGAATCGGAGTTGGATGACGATGACGGTCAAGTTTTAGAAGTTGTATCATGCATAAAAAAACATTCCCAGCAGCGCGAAGTGAAAGTAGTGCGCAATCCATAGACGAGTGTATGGCAAAATTCAAGGGTCGCTCAAGTTTGAAACAGTATATGCCTTTGAAGCCAATAAAGAGAGGGATAAAATTATGGCTGCGCTGTGATGCCAAAACAGGCTACACTTATGACTTGAATGTATATACTGGAAAAGACACATCCTCTAATCTGAAAGGAACTCTGGGAGAACGAATTGTAGAAAACTTGACAGCAGACATTCTTGAGCAAAATGTTGTTTTAGCGTTTTATAGGTTTTTCACCTAACGTTAGCCGAAAACAAAAAGATGGTTCTAAATTAGAAGTTGATTGTCCACTAGCTATTGCAGACTACAATCGTATAACGGGGGGCGTAGACTTATCAGATCAGAAGGCTGCAATATACGACATGAATCGTAAGTCGCAAAAATGGTGGAAAAAGGTATTTTACAAGATTTTTATGCTAGCTGTGGTTAACGCTTGGATTATATTTACACAACGTCAACGCCGTAAAATTTCGCTCATTCAGCTGAAGGAATAAAGCACAAAAAGCTCTCAACACGTCAATGTGGGGGAAGACCAGCAAAGCGATCACGAACTGAACGTCTAAATATTGGCGATCATCTTCCTATTGAACAGCCTTCTCGTCGCCGATGCGTTCATTGCACTTCACAAAATAAGGAAACCAGAACCAAATACGTCTGTTCTGGATGCAACAACGCTTTATGTTTTAAATGTTTTGCTTCTTTTCACAAGTGGCTTAAATTTGTAAAAGGAAAAATGAATAAACAGTGAAATCCATTATTTTTTATTAGAAGTTGATATTTAATTTTTTGTTCCTTTTGGTATTATTGGGACTTATGCGTCCCACCTATAAATGTTATTGGGATTATATATCCCAGGATAACCGTAAGGATATCCGATTTTTCAGGTATGCCAAACATCGTATATTTTAGTCATACTACAGTATTTGCTGTCGTAATGATGAAAACCCCGCCTGATTTCGAAAAAAAACTCAGGGGTGAAAGGGTTAACTAGCTGACCCCGCAGCCGTTGTCCTGCGTGAAATTATGTGTTTTGAAATGGAAAAAAGTTGAAATTATATTGTGTCGAACATGATTTATTTTCGATTTTCTACATTTTTTTTTAATGTAGTGCAGCTTAGTAAACATAGTTTTTTTATTTCTGTTCTGGTGCGTAAATAACAGAGGAGATGGGTTTCCAACTCGTCAACACCACACATTATCTGGCCGTGTAAAAAACATAGCATTTCCCGATTTCCTTGTGTCCTGTTGATAGTCAACGCAAAGGCAATTTTCCCTGTGAATAATTTTCTAACCAGTAGATACAATGTCACGCACATTGGGAATAAAAGTACCGGGTTAATTTAGTAGTGTGATATAAGATATAATTTATTAGGTATTTATATGTATTTTTACAAAGTTTATTTTATTATCATTAACTGTGTATTCAATTATTTGGGTAACCAACATAACACGAGCGTATGTAGATAGCGCGCCAGATCGCTATTGACGACAAGCTTCCTGTAGCGCGCAGGACGTGTGTTGTAAACGTAGTGTGAGTGCTTACGCGGCGCAGTGTGGAAAGTTGATGGTCGAATTGTTGACCTGCGAATTGTATGAGACGAAGTGTTGTTCACGCGGCGTAATGTATGAGCGAAGTGAGTCTGCTTTCCTGATGCCCATCCTTTTTGTTGAGTGGGTTGGCGTACAGATGTGTTGAGTTGTGCAGTAGTGCCATCAACTGTGGTGAATTACACTGTAGCATTAGGATGCGCCAGTTTTACCGGGTAGAGGGGGTGGATGCTTAACTCATTTAAACATCCTGGCATACTGCTGGTGGAGTAGCCGAGGCGCAGAATACATTCTGACAGCAGAAGTATTTGATGAAGGAGTTGTAATATACTTACATTGATCCGGTTGTGCAGAAAACGGATTTTGATTTAAACAAGACACATGTCTTTCTATGCATTTTAATTTGCGTGCTTGTTTGAGTTCGCTTCTTTGACGACTCATTATTAAGGCTAAGGTATTTGTTTGCTTTTATTAATTTGATTAGCGGTTATTTAAGATTTCTTACTCCATCGGTTTGGTATACTGGTTGTTTATTGTTTGCCTTTTCTGTATTATCGGCAATTGTATGCATTTTATTCATTATCGGCTTATGACTCCACGCCTGGCTCAGATATGGCCAGAATGGGTACTCCTTAGCCCTGGATTTAGGACTGTGAACCATAGAGGGATCTTGCGAGGGAGTGGCCGTGAATAGAGAACGGCTTCAATTCGTGGAGTAGATAATTCTTTATATTTAATTTGAAACTTTGTATAGCTGATTTCCATAACTCATCCATATGAGGAGCGCTTGCATAGATGCGATAAGAGCGATCTTTGCTTTTTGTAAGTGTAGGTACGTCACTTTATCGCATTGGGAATATGGTGATTCCTTAACTTATTTTTGAGATTTTATTTACTTTTGAAAATGTATGAAAGTGTCGATTTTTCGACTTTTTGATACAACTGTGCTATATTTTATGTTTTAGTGCGTATGCACTAATTTGGCGTTTAGTAGCCCGCCGCCGCTCTAGGATTTGTTCAGAATTGTTTTTTTTTTTTTCCATTATTGGCGAAAGCCATCCTGCGGGGCCGAAAAGATGTATGTATATGCTTTTAATAATTTGGATTGTCAGAGGTAACTCTGACTTTGTTTTTTATACCTTTATGTGGGGTATTGCAAAATTGTGGCTCTAGTGGTTGTCGTACGACGTACCGGCCATTATTTGATCGAGTAGTTGTGGCTTTAGAAAAGTCCTCACAATACTGATCTTCTTTAGTTTTGTTTAATATTTGGGGAAGTTTCCCTATATCTTGAAATTTCCTAAATTGTGAATTTAGGCATTTATTTGGTTTTTTCGCAACTTGAGTTGATGTGGTGGTAGCTAGTTCTGTAACTAGTCCACTTTGTGTTTCGCTGTGTAGCGTTTGAGATTTGTGTGCCTTTGAGCAGCATGGTGTCTCTTGGCAATTTTTAGTATTTTGGCTTTCGGGATTTGCTTTTGTAATTAAACCCGCTGTTCTTTTTTTATATGCGCTCCTTTGAGGTGAGATGTGATATGTGCTGTTATGAAGCATTGTATGATGTCTTTTATGACAATAGAAGCAATTATATTTGCTTTTGCAATTTTTAAGATTGTGTGTATGGGACAAGCAGTTTGTACAGAGTCTTTTTGATCTGACAAAGTTGTTCCTTTCGTTAATATTTAATGTTTTAAACTTCTAGCAAGTTTTAAGCTTATGCCCTCTTGTGCATAGTTCGCATGACGTGTATTTTTTCTGTTCGGATATGAACGAGTGCGTTTTGTGAAAGCTTTTAATTAAATTTTTGTTGCTTCTAGCTTGGGGTCTATTGAAGCTTATATTTTGGTCGTGTTTCATGATCTTAGTTTTGATTCTTTTTTCTTCTAATCTTTCCGCAATTTCATATTGGGTGGTGAGAAAATCTTTCATTTGTGGCCACGTTGGGCACTTTTTTCGTGATGAGAGCGATTGCTCCCATAGAAGTAACGACTTTTCTGGTAAGGCGGCGGTGCAAATGTTTACCAGAATAGGATCCCAGCTGTCTGTGGGGATATTAAGTGTCGATAGAACCGACAAACAATTAGAAACAGTGGATTCTAGTTTAATGAATTCTACACTTGTTTCTTTCTTAATTTTAGGCAAGTTTAATAGTGTCGTTACTTGCTTATCGACCAGTATTCTTTCGTTTTCAAATCTAGCTTTTAGAGCTTCCCAAGCCAAATTGAAATTGTCGTCATTTAATGCGAACTGTTTAACTATTTCGCCTGCTTGACCTTTTGTTTTATATCGGAGGTGATACAGTTTTTGTGCCTTTGATAGTTGTGGATGGTTGATATAAACGGCTGTGAACATGTCCCGGAAGGACGGCCATTCTTCATAACCTCCGTAAAAGGTTTCTGTATCACATGCACGCACCTCGAGTTGGATGCCTGAACTTGCCTCTTGATTGTCTATTTGTGGCAGCTCTACTCTACTGTGGGGAGTAGGTGCAATTGCTTTAGTGAGCTTTAATTGATCGGAGATCATAGCTTTCGTTTCTTCGTATTGGTCCAAGCAGTTTTCGTATATGGCGTAAGCAGATAATTTAAAATTTTGTGGTAGATCTGAATCGTCAGATTCTACAATGGCGTCATGAGCCGTTTGGAGGCGAGTCCAAAAATTTTTAAGATTTTGACTTTTGATTTCCAGTAGCGATTCAGAGTTTTCTTGAATCGATAAAGAGGCAAATCTAGTGCAGCATCTTGTTAATCTGTCACTTTCTGAAATGAATTTAATAGCCTGTTTTGAGCGTGTAGCTCCTGCAGGTGTATTTTGATTTGTTGCGTTATTAACCATTTTTGTTTTATTTTATTTTTTATCTGTAAATAATTAATTTTTTTTGTAAATATGGCAATAGGATATTGCTTGAAACCGAATATTCTTTTGGGTAAATAGAGTTTTGAATTTCGATTATCTTGTTTATTTTATTAACGTTTTATTTTTTGCTATTTACTTGCGATAGAATTAATTTTATTTTAATTTTTTTTTTTTTGCTTTAATTAATTTATAATTCTTATGTCCTAATGTTGTGTAATAGGCACACCCTATTAAGTGGCTTGTATGTACATGTTTTTGTGCAATTGATAGCTCGTCAAAGAGATCAATATGCTTTGTGCCTAAGTATGCACGAATTGTTAGTATGTATTTCTGAGTTATATTCTTAAGCAATTGAGAGCTCGTTAGAGAGATCAATTCGCTTTTTGTATGCAATCCTGCTTGTTTTTGTTTGCCAAAGAACAAGAGCTATTGCCGGATAGTTGCCAATATGGACTTTGAATATTTGTTTGTACTAATACGTGTCACAGGCAGATTCTTTGCCGTATGTTTGTATATAAATGTTATTAAATTTTTCTGAAAAGGTGAGAGCGGGATTTAAAACGGAATTGAAAAAGTTTTTTATATTTTTTCGTTGTGCTCTTATGTATTAGACCAGCCGTCTGTTATGCAATATAGATATATACATATGTACATACATACATATATATCTGCGTAGGTTATATATATTTTGTTTCTGTTTTTATATTTGGTTTTTTATTTTCGAATATTTCTTTTCGCAATTGTTTATGGAGTTATGCTTGTGCACTTATATAGGTTTGTATATATGTATGTATGTAAATTTATCCGTGATTAATTTATTTTGCTCTCTTTTCCAGTTATATTTTCGATTTGCCTTCGCTTTTTTGTTTTGACTTACTCCTGGTTATTGCTTTATTGAGCATAAGGAGTATTGTTGGAAAATACTGCAAGTATGCAAATAGAAAATAGAATTTTGAATTTTTGTGTTTGTTAAACAGAAGGCAGTGAGTTTTTATTTAATAAAGTGTAACTTCAAACAGTTTTGCATATAAGTAAGTAAAAGTGTTTTTGTTTTTTCATTTTGTTTTTTATAATTACAGTTTTTGCGCTAATAAACTGCAATCTTTAACATACATACATATGTACATATATGCATAATGTGATTTAAAAGGAAAGCAAACGATACGACTCACTTTATTCTTCATCAAGGGTTTTTTGAGGGGATAATATACATACGATGGAGGATGGAGTCATGTGTAGAAGTTCACGCAAGTGAGGAAAGTTCTCTGATCGCCATTCACTTGGGAGTGGCCAGAAACGATTCTTTTACACATGGCTCAAGCAGCTCACTACTTCCGGTCTTTGACCAAGTATCCTCTGGGTAGCCTAAGAACATCCGTTCGAAGGCGAGCTAAAGTGAGAAGGCGAAACATTCCCTACAAGGGTTGTGCGCTGGGCTTGGGACCCGCCACGTAAAAAAACAATACCAATGAAAATGTTAAAACAGCCTCGGATGAGAGACCCCCCTTTTGATGACGACCATGGCAAACGGAATAAGGACTACGATTTAAGGGCATGCACCTGGAATGTCCGGACCCTTAATTGGGAAGGTGCCGCTGCCCAGCTGGTTGATGTCCTCGCAAAAATAAAGGCTGACATCACCGCCGTCCAAGAAATGCGATGGACGGGACAAGGACAGAGACGAGTAGGTCCTTGTGACATTACTACAGTGGCCATATAAAGGAGCGCAAGTTTGGTGTTGGATTCGTGGTGGGAGAGAGACTCCGTCGCCGAGTACTATCATTCACTCCGGTGAATGAACGTCTAGCCACAATCCGCATCAAAGCGAGGTTCTTCAACATATCGCTGATTTGCGCCCACGCCCCGACGGAAGAGAAGGACGATGTGACCAAAGATGCCTTCTATGAGCGCTTGGAGCGCGCTTATGAGAGCTGCCCCCGCCACGATGTCAAAATCGTGCTTGGCGACTTTAACGCCAGGGTGGGCAAAGAAGGTATATTTGGCACTACGGTCGGTAAATTCAGCCTCCACGACGAAACATCCCCAAATGGGTTGAGGCTGATTGACTTCGCCGGGGCCCGAAATATGGTTATCTGTAGTACTAGATTCCAGCACAAGAAGATTCATCAAGCTACCTGGCTGTCTCCGGGTCGAAAAACTACCAACCAGATCGATCATGTTGTGATAGATGGAAGACACGTCTCCAGTGTTTTAGATGTGCGTGCGCTCCGAGGTCCTAACATCGACTCGGACCACTATCTTGTTGCAGCTAAGATTCGCACTCGCCTCTGTGCAGCAAAAAACGCACGCCAACAAACACAAGGAAGGTTCGACGTCGAAAAGCTGCAATCACAACAGACAGCCGAACGATTCTCTACTCGGCTTGCACTCCTGCTCTCTGAGAGCACTCGTCAACAACTCGGTATAAGGGAACTGTGGGACGGCATTTCAAACTCCTTACGTACAGCTGCAACCGAAACCATTGGTTTTCGGAAAGTGCAAAAGAACAGCTGGTACGACGAAGAGTGCCGTGTCGCAGCGGAGAGAAAACAGAGATCGACCACTACACGTGCGGGATGGGATAGATACCGAGAGTTGAAGAGAGCGAGACGCATTTGCAGACAGAAGAAGAAAGAGGCCGAAATGCGTGAGTACGAAGAGCTTGATAAGCTGGCCGACAGGGGTAATGCTCGAAAATTCTACGAAAAAATGCGGCGGCTTACAGAAGGTTTCAAGACCGGAGCATACTCTTGTAGGACCCCCAAAGGTGATCTAGTCACTGATGCCCAGAGCATAGTTAAATTATGGAGGGAACACTTCTCCAGCCTGCTGAATGGCAGTGAACGCACAACACCAGGAGAAGGAGAACCCGATTCCCCAATCGATGACGATGGAGCAGACGTTCCATTACCCGACCATGAAGAAGTTCGAAAAGCAATTGCCCGCCTCAAGAACAACAAAGCGGCAGGGGCCGACGGACTACCGGCCGAGCTATTCAAACACGGCGGCGAAGAACTAATAGGGAGCATGCATCAGCTTCTTTGTAAAATATGGTCGGACGAGAGCATGCCCAACGATTGGAATTTAAGTGTGCTATGCCCAATCCATAAAAAAGGAGACCCCACAATCTGCGCCAACTACCGTGGGATTAGCCTCCTCAACATCGCATATAAGGTTCTATCGAGCGTATTGTGTGAAAGATTAAAGCCCACCGTCAACAAACTGATTGGACCTTATCAGTGTGGCTTCAGACCTGGAAAATCAACAACCGACCAGATATTCACCATGCGCCAAATCTTGGAAAAGACCCGTGAAAGGAGAATCGACACACACCACCTCTTCGTCGATTTCAAAGCTGCTTTCGACAGCACGAAAAGGAGCTGCCTTTATGCCGCGATGTCTGAATTTGGTATCCCCGCAAAACTAATACGGCTGTGTAAACTGACGTTGAACAACACCAAAAGCTCCGTCAGGATCGGGAAGGACCTCTCCGAGCCGTTCGATACCAAACGAGGTTTCAGACAAGGCGACTTCCTATCGTGCGACTTCTTCAACCTGCTCCTGGAGAAAATAGTTCGAGCTGCAGAACTAAACAGAGAAGGTACCATCTTCTATAAGAGTGTACAGCTGCTGGATATTGATCTCATCGGCCTCAACACCCGCGCCATTAGTTCTGCTTTCTCTAGGCTGGACAAGGAAGCACAGAAAATGGGTCTGGTAGTGAACGAGGGCAAAACGAAATATCTCCTGTCATCAAACAAACAGTCGTCGCACTCGCGACTTGGCTCTCACGTCACTGTTGACAGTCATAACTTTGAAGTTGTAGATAATTTCGTCTACTTAGGAACCAGCATTAACACCACTAATAATGTCAGCCTGGAAATCCAACGCAGGATTGCTCTTGCCAACAGGTGCTACTTCGGACTGAGTAGGCAATTGAAAAGTAAAGTCCTCTCTCGACGAACAAAAGCAAAACTCTATAAGTCGCTCATAATTCCCGTCCTGCTATATGGTGCAGAGGCTTGGGCGATGACAGCAACCGATGAGTCGACGTAGCCGTAGGTATTTTGCTGCATTAACTATATTAAGAAATAAAATCACTCACGATGCTAATGACATCTTGTCCAACCACGGAACAGTCCTAAATTTTGATGCTATTCTACCACGATTAGATTTCGCTTACGCCGATAAGCGACCAGCTCATATAATCGAGCAAGAAATGAGTATTCTGCGTCAAGGCAATTACTCTATAATTGAATATTATAATAAGGTTAATGAGAAATTAACCTTGCTAATAAATAAAACCATAATGACTTACGGATCAGATAGCGCCGTAACTAAGGAATTCAATGCTAAAAATAGGCGGGATGCTTTACGCACATTTATAACGGGACTAAACGGAAATTTAGCTAATATACTATTTTCTCTATCGCCAAGCGATTTACCAAATGCTTTAGCAAAAGCACAAGAGTTAGAGTCTAACAATATGCGAGCGTCCTTCGCATTACAATTTGGAAAAAACCAAAACAATTCAAAACCTAACAATAATAACGGGCAATATACTTATAATAACAACAGATTCAATAATGGTAATTTGAATAATAATTTACGGTTCCCACAAGTCCAACCGCAAAGAAATTACAACCAAAGAATGGGTTATCAGAATAACCAACCACGACCTACACCAATGGATGTCGACTCAAGCATCCATACACGCAACCGTATGCTGCAAAAGCCAACAACATTTAATCAAAACAATTTGGAAAAAAGGCCACATGGAAGTACACAACAGAATGTGCAGCCACCGACTAAGACACAGCGCATTAATAATATTAAGGAGGATCATTTTTTAGGCCAAAATTAACTCTGCCATATATATTTCTAGATGACAGGGTTACTGGTCAAAACTTTAAAATATTAATAGATACAGGAGCAACTAGTTGCTATATTAAATCGGGAATATACAAAAATAAAAATAAATTGGATATACAAAAGAGAGTAAAAACAATTAATGGATTTTCGATAATACGCTATTATCACATTATCACATTATTCGGTAAAAAACAAATATTCTACGAAATTGAAAATTTGGAAGCAGACCTATTAATAGGATACAAATTTTTGAAGGACATTAATGCGGTGATTAACTTGGAAAAAAAGAAGTTAATAATAAATAATGAAAAAGAGGAGGATATATTTAGCTTAGGATGCGAATATGAGCATCAGAAAAGCAAGGATGATTTAAAGATCGTTAAGGAGGACGAGATTACTTTGGAAGCAAAGACTTCTAAAGCGCCAGCCGACGGAAATACCGGCAAACATAAAAAAATAAATACTGTGGAGCAGGAAAGCTCTACAACGCCAGCTGAAGATTTATACCAACATAACGAAAAAAATAATTATGCAAAAAATATTGTGGAACGAAAAAGTTCTACGACGCCAGCCGATGATAATACCGGCAAATTAAATAAAAAATATATTGTGGAACAAAGAAGTTCTACAACGCCAGCCGATGATAATACCGGCAATATAGAAGAGGAAAACTATGTAAACAAAATTACTTTAGAGGAAAAGTTCTCTAAAGCGCCAGTCGAAGGAAATACCGACATAAACGAAGATGAAATTGAAAATTTAAGAGAGGAAATTAGAAATGAAATATATAAAATACATTCTTCAATAAATATGAATTTACCGTTTCGAACTGATATAAAAGCGGAAATAACGACAATTGTTGAAACTCCTATATGGAGTAAACAATACCCATATCCTCTTTCTGCTAATTCCTTCATAAACGAAGAGGTAAAAAAAATGATGGAAGATAAAATAATAAGGCCAAGTAAGAGCGCATATAATTCACCAATTTGGGTTGTACCAAAAAAAGGTGTAAATGAAGACGGTACGCCGAAATTGCGAATGGTAATCGATTATAAAAAATTAAATGAAGTAACAAAATCGGATAAATATCCGATTCCGGATAGCAATATAATACTTTCAAATTTAGGAAGTTCGAAATATTTTTCCACAATAGATCTGGAATCGGGTTTTCACCAGATCCTTATTAAAGAACACGATATTGAAAAAACTGCATTTTCAGTAAATAACGGAAAATACGAATTTTTAAGAATGCCATTTGGTTTAAAAAACGCGCCTAGTATATTTCAAAGGGCGATGGATAATGTTTTAAGGGACTTTATTGGAAAATTTTGTCACGTTTATATTGACGATATAATCGTATTTTCAAAAAGCTTCGAGGAACATAAAAAACATTTAAGTATAATAATAGAAGTTCTAAAAAACGCAAATATGAAAATTTCATTACAAAAATCTAAATTCTACCAAGAAGAAGTAGAATTTTTGGGATATATTGTTGCAAAGAATGTTATAAAGACAGATCCAAAAAAAGTTGAAACAATTTTAAATTTTCCGGTTCCAACAACTTTACGACAGTTACGAAGTTTCCTAGGAATGATTGGATATTACAGGAAGTTTATTAAAAATTATGCTAAAATAGCAAAACCATTAACAATACATTTATCAGGTGAAAACGGAAGAGTTTCACAACATATGTCCAAAAAAATTAAAATTAGATTGGAACAAGAAGGACTTTTGGCAATTGAGAAAATGAAGTCTATATTAGTAGATCAAGTCGAATTAATTCAACCAAATTTTAACGAAACATTTATATTAACGACAGACGCATCAAATGAAGCTATTGGTGGAGTCTTAAGCCAAGGGGGCAAACCTATTACATTTATATCTAAAACATTAAATTCAACAGAAAAAAATTATGCGACTAATGAAAAAGAACTATACGCTATCGTATGGGCATTAAAAAATCTAAGAAATTATTTATACGGAGTTTCAGATTTAGAAATTCATACCGATCACCAACCACTAACATTTGCAGTCTCACCTAGAAATCCAAATGCCAAAATGAAAAGATGGCATGCTTTAATTGGAGAATATGGAGCAAAAATTATATATAAACCAGGTAAAACAAATGTGGTAGCAGATGCTCTATCACGACAATTTCTTAATAATTTATCCGACGAATCGTCAACCACAGTAACCCAACATTCAGCTGAAAGTAGTGATCATACTCAGATACCCGAGACAAAAAAACCATTAAACCAATTTAAACAACAAATTTTACTAAGTAAAAATAGATTTACAATACATGAGCAAATTCAAGAATTTGGGAAAATTAGACATTTAATTGAATACGATACTGTTGATAATTTAATCACAATATTAAAGGAATACATCAAACCAAATATAGTTACGGCAATACATTGCTCAATAGAGGATCTGTACGAAATACAAGCGAAAATAAGAGAAACATTTACTAATAAATTCATATATACGAAAAATTTTGCAATTGACATAACGAACAGAGAAGACCAAGGAATTATAATTGAACAAACGCATACACGAGCACATAGAAGTTACCAAGAAAATTTGGATCAAATTTGCAAAAAATATTATTGGCCTGAAATGAGAAAACAATTCAAAGAATATGTAAGGAATTGTGACATATGTAATAAAAACAAATATGATAGACATCCTATAAAAATACCAATTGGAGAGGTCCCAATACCTACAGAGGAAGGAGTACAGATACACATGGATATATTCTATGCGCAATCTTTAAAATTCATTACGTGTATAGATAGCTATTCCAAATTTTTGGTTATTAAGCAAATCGAAGATAAGATTAATTTAGAAGATAAAGTGTTAGAAATATTACAAAGCTTCCCTAATATAAAGAAGTTAACAATTGATAATGAACCAGGATTCACTACGGTACAATTTAAGTCCTTGATGCAGTGACTTCAAATAGAAATATTTTTTTGTAACCCAAATCATAGTACCACGAATGGTCAAATTGAGAGGGTACATTCAACAATAATTGAAATTTCACGATGTATTAAACAAGAATATAATTTAATAAGCTTTTCAGAATCAGTATTTAGAGCTGCCCAACAATATAATAAAACTATACATTCGGTAACTAATGAGAAACCATTTGAAGTACTTTATAATAAAGTCTCTCATGATATTTTACCAGACAAACTTTTATCAGCACAAACTAAGATGCTAGAAAGACACAATAAAAATAGAATTAATAAAACATATTTATGCGGAGATGTTATATATGAAAAGATTACAGGAGAGAGAAATAAACTAAATCCTAGATACAAGAAACAGGTAGTAAAAGAAGACTTAGGGAATAAAGTTAGAATTAACTACAGGAATAGAATAGTACATAAAGATAATATTAAATCTTAATCATATATTTTTAGAGGATGATACCCCTAATTATTCTAACACTAATTACCAATACAATGACAGACATTGTGGACTACACAAGAGAAGATTACGTATTATTAGAAGACGGAGATGTAGCCCTGTATAGTGACTACGGAGATATTTTCCACATCACTAATTTAACATACTTTAGAGAACTTATAAGTTCAGACACAAATTATTATAATAAAAAACTCAGATATAAAAATTTTGAACAAAATAATGAACAAGACAAGGCATATATTAATGATTTAGACACAGATCCAGAAATAGAACTCATAGAAACTTTATTAGAACAACTACAAATTAAAGATACAAGATATAGGAGAGGAATAAATGAAATAGGTACATTATGGA
This sequence comes from Bactrocera neohumeralis, assembly GCF_024586455.1. Lineage (NCBI taxonomy): Eukaryota > Metazoa > Arthropoda > Insecta > Diptera > Tephritidae > Bactrocera > Bactrocera neohumeralis. The sequence goes on along the minus strand of NW_026089622.1, from coordinate 7,014,363 downwards.
AGTGGATAGCAGGAACACCAGACCATGACGACCTAGTGTTAGTAAATAATAAATTAAACGAATTAATTAACAATAATAATAAACAATACACAACAAATTCTAAAATTTTTGGAATTATTAACCAATTAACTGAAACAATCAATAACATTAATGAAAACTCAAATATTAAAATTCTAATGAAACGGAAAAATCAATTCCTAATAACTGAATTACAAATATGATTAATACAATAGCTATAGGAAAAATAGGAATTTTGAACCCGACAATTTTAAATTTAGACGAGATTAAAAGTATAATTAAGAATGAACATGGACGATTGACAATAACTGATATAATAGATATTTCAAATTTTAAAATAGTACAAAATAAAGATGTAATAGTTATATATATTAAGTATCCAAAAATTATATATGATTGCAAATATTATGAAGTAAGAGCAATTCCACAAAAAGATGGTAAATTAATAATTAATAATGAAATTGCAAAATGCGAAAAAGAATATATAAATATTAAAAATTGCAAAAGAGAAATGATAAATACTTATTGTAAAATTAATAATAAAAATACTTGCCTATCAGATATTTTGTCCAATAAAAAAGGGAAATGTAAAAAAATTAAAGAAAAACATAAAGACATAGATATAATTAAAGAAGGAGCAATATTAGTCTCTGGAAATCATACTATAGATGACTCTGCCATAAATGGAGTTTACCTTGTAACATTTGAAAATTATACAAATATTGATAATATAACTTACGAAAATATTGATTGTAAAATTTGGAATTATTTAAAAAATAATCATATTAATAACTTTGAAATTATAGAATACATTGAAACAAAAAACAAAGAATTTGAATTTGAAAACATAAATATTTTGAGTGAAAGAATTAAAGAATTTAAAAATCATTCACTTTTCTGGTACATAATTGTAATACTTGTACTATTAATAACAATATACATAATCTATAAGATTTTAAAATTTAAAAAAAATATATAAAACCAATAAGCAAAGCAAAAAATTAAAATTTCAAGAATTGTCATATAATGCTATTTTAGAGAGCATTTACAAAATATCAAAAAATGATACTGAATCGGGGACGATTCATCTTAGAGAGGGGGGAGTTAACGGCAGCAGCCACACAGATACTTAACGATAAATGTAAACAAATTGTATCTTCTCACAGTATTACTGCTTGGTCAGCAGAATACTTTAATTAATAAGAAATCAATATATCACTTGTTTTGATAAGTAAGCAAAATCCAATATTCCATTATTTGTTTTGATAATGAGAATAATTGGAAATCCAATGCTCTGGCATTTCATCACTTAATGTAATGCCAAAGCATCTTTAGTAATAAGCATAGAATTATAAGAATATAAATATAAGTGCTTTTACCAATAAAGATCAGTGTATAATCGGCAAGCGTATTGAGTGATCATCTTGATGATCAAAGCGCACCATATATTGTCACTCAAACCAACACTTTGTTTAATTTCTACCGCGCGTAGCGGAACGGAATATATTTTTTTAATACTTCCCACACCAGGAAAGTTAATTTGTATGTATGTACATTTGTGTATCACTGTGTTAAATAATCTATATAGACATGTTTTTCCCTATTTATGTTGGTATCACTGCACTGCTCTCGTTTTGGTTTTTGTTCACCGCACAATTTCTTTTTTTTTTCTTGTTTTAATTTTTCTCGATTTTTTTTTTGTTTCAATAATCCATAGTGCCTATCACTATGGCTCGAAGGACCATGTCGATTTTTCGACTTTTTGATACAACTGTGCTATATTTTATGTTTTAGTGCGTATGCACTAATTTGGCGTTTAGTAGCCCGCCGCCGCTCTAGGATTTGTTCAGAATTGTTTTTTTTTTTCCATTATTGGCGAAAGCCATCCTGCGGGGCCGAAAAGATGTATGTATATGCTTTTAATAATTTGGATTGTCAGAGGTAACTCTGACTTTGTTTTTTATACCTTTATGTGGGGTATTGCAAAATTGTGGCTCTAGTGGTTGTCGTACGACGTACCGGCCATTATTTGATCGAGTAGTTGTGGCTTTAGAAAAGTCCTCACAATACTGATCTTCTTTAGTTTTGTTTAATATTTGGGGAAGTTTCCCTATATCTTGAAATTTCCTAAATTGTGAATTTAGGCATTTATTTGGTTTTTTCGCAACTTGAGTTGATGTGGTGGTAGCTAGTTCTGTAACTAGTCCACTTTGTGTTTCGCTGTGTAGCGTTTGAGATTTGTGTGCCTTTGAGCAGCATGGTGTCTCTTGGCAATTTTTAGTATTTTGGCTTTCGGGATTTGCTTTTGTAATTAAACCCGCTGTTCTTTTTGTATATGCGCTCCTTTGAGGTGAGATGTGATATGTGCTGTTATGAAGCATTGTATGATGTCTTTTATGACAATAGAAGCAATTATATTTGCTTTTGCAATTTTTAAGATTGTGTGTATGGGACAAGCAGTTTGTACAGAGTCTTTTTGATCTGACAAAAGTGGTCCTTTCGTTAATATTTAATGTTTTAAACTTCTAGCAAGTTTTAAGCTTATGCCCTCTTGTGCATAGTTCGCATGACGTGTATTTTTTCTGTTCGGATATGAACGAGTGCGTTTTGTGAAAGCTTTTAATTAAATTTTTGTTGCTTCTAGCTTGGGGTCTATTGAAGCTTATATTTTGGTCGTGTTTCATGATCTTAGTTTTGATTCTTTTTTCTTCTAATCTTTCCGCAATTTCATATTGGGTGGTGAGAAAATCTTTCATTTGTGGCCACGTTGGGCACTTTTTTCGTGATGAGAGCGATTGCTCCCTAGAAGTAACGACTTTTCTGGTAAGGCGGCGGTGCAAATGTTTACCAGAATAGGATCCCAGCTGTCTGTGGGGATATTAAGTGTCGATAGAACCGACAAACAATTAGAAACAGTGGATTCTAGTTTAATGAATTCTACACTTGTTTCTTTCTTAATTTTAGGCAAGTTTAATAGTGTCGTTACTTGCTTATCGACCAGTATTCTTTCGTTTTCAAATCTAGCTTTTAGAGCTTCCCAAGCCAAATTGAAATTGTCGTCATTTAATGCGAACTGTTTAACTATTTCGCCTGCTTGACCTTTTGTTTTATATCGGAGGTGATACAGTTTTTGTGCCTTTGATAGTTGTGGATGGTTGATATAAACGGCTGTGAACATGTCCCGGAAGGACGGCCATTCTTCATAACCTCCGTAAAAGGTTTCTGTATCACATGCACGCACCTCGAGTTGGATGCCTGAACTTGCCTCTTGATTGTCTATTTGTGGCAGCTCTACTCTACTGTGGGGAGTAGGTGCAATTGCTTTAGTGAGCTTTAATTGATCGGAGATCATAGCTTTCGTTTCTTCGTATTGGTCCAAGCAGTTTTCGTATATGGCGTAAGCAGATAATTTAAAATTTTGTGGTAGATCTGAATCGTCAGATTCTACAATGGCGTCATGAGCCGTTTGGAGGCGAGTCCAAAAATTTTTAAGATTTTGACTTTTGATTTCCAGTAGCGATTCAGAGTTTTCTTGAATCGATAAAGAGGCAAATCTAGTGCAGCATCTTGTTAATCTGTCACTTTCTGAAATGAATTTAATAGCCTGTTTTGAGCGTGTAGCTCCTGCAGGTGTATTTTGATTTGTTGCGTTATTAACCATTTTTGTTTTATTTTATTTTTTATCTGTAAATAATTAATTTTTTTTTGTAAATATGGCAATAGGATATTGCTTGAAACCGAATATTCTTTTGGGTAAATAGAGTTTTGAATTTCGATTATCTTGCTAAAATAGTGTTTATTTTATTAACGTTTTATTTTTTGCTATTTACTTGCGATAGAATTAATTTTATTTTAATTTTTTTTTTTGCTTTAATTAATTTATAATTCTTATGTCCTAATGTTGTGTAATTAGGCACACCCTATTAAGTGGCTTGTATGTACTTGTTTTTGTGCAATTGAGAGCTCGTCAAAGAGATCAATATGCTTTGTGCCTAAGTATGCACGAATTGTTAGTATGTATTTCTGAGTTACATTCTTAAGCAATTGAGAGCTCGTTAGAGAGATCAATTCGCTTTTTGTATGCAATCCTGCTTGTTTTTGTTTGCCAAAGAACAAGAGGTATTGCCGGATAGTTGCCAATATGGACTTTGAATATTTGTTTGTACTAATATGTGTCACAGGCAGATTCTTTGCCGTATGTTTGTATATAAATGTTATTAAATTTTTCTGAAAAGGTGAGAGCGGGATTTAAAACGGAATTGAAAAAGTTTTTTATATTTTTTCGTTGTGCTCTTATGTATTAGACCAGCCGTCTGTTATGCAATATAGATATATACATATGTACATACATACATATATATCTGCGTAGGTTATATATATTTTGTTTCTGTTTTTATATTTGGTTTTATATTTTCAAATATTTCTTTTCGCAATTGTTTATGGAGTTATGCTTGTGCACTTATATAGGTTTGTATATATGTATGTATGTAAATTTATCCGTGATTAATTTATTTTGCTCTCTTTTCCAGTTGTATTTTCGATTTGCCTTCGCTTTTTTGTTTTGACTTACTCCTGGTTATTGCTTTATTGAGCATAAGGAGTATTGTTGGAAAATATTGGAAGTATGCAAATAGAAAATAGAATTTTGAATTTTTGTGTTTGTTAAACAGAAGGCAGTGAGTTTTTATTTAATAAAGTGTAACTTCAAACAGTTTTGCATATAAGTAAGTAAAAGTGTTTTTGTTTTTTCTTTTTGTTTTTTATAATTACAGTTTTTGCGCTAATAAACTGCAATCTTTAACATACATACATATGTACATATATGCATAATGTGATTTAAAAGGAAAGCAAACGATACGACTCACTTTATTCTTCATCAAGGGTTTTTTGAGGGGATAATATACATATACGTGTGTAAGTCTGTACGTATTCGGGCCTTTGATGTCAATTCCTCTATTCCACCTCTTCCTTCAGTATTTCAGCTGCCTGGTTCCTTGTGCGTGTTGTTGTTTATAGGTGTGTTTATATCTTTTTAAGTTTGTGCCCGTTTGTTTATTGTATTTATGGATGTATGTATTTTGTGATTTCGCGCCCGGTGCATGCTGTTTTTTTTACACTGATTTATATAATTTTTTGTTTTGGTTTACACGCACTTTTAATATGTTAATGTTTTTATTTTTGCTTAGTTTGAAATTGTATCATCATCACGTTCATGTGACTTAATTATGTGAGCACTAGTGTATGCATGTATGTATGTACATTTGTGTATCACTGTGTTAAATAATCTATATAGAGATGTTTTTCCCTATTTTTGTTGGTATCACTGCACGCTCTCGTTTTGGTTTTTGTTCACCGCACAATTTCTTTTTTTTTTCTTGTTTTAATTTTTCTCGATTTTTTTTTGTTTCAATAATCCATAGTGCCTATCACTATTGCTCGAAGGGCCATGAATAATTTTCTAACCAGTAGATACAATGTCACGCACATTGGGAATAAAAGTACCGGGTTAATTTAGTAGTGTGATATAAGATATAATTTATTAGGTATTTATATGTATTTTTACAAAGATTATTTTATTATCATTAACTGTGTATTCAATTATTTGGGTAACCAACATAACACGAGCGTATGTAGATAGCGCGCCAGATCGCTATTGACGACAAGCTTCCTGTAGCGCGCAGGACGTGTGTTGTAAACGTAGTGTGAGTGCTTACGCGGCGCAGTGTGGAAAGTTGATGGTCGAATTGTTGACCTGCGAATTGTATGAGACGAAGTGTTGTTCACGCGGCGTAATGTATGAGCGAAGTGAGTCTGCTTTCCTGATGCCCATCCTTTTTGTTGAGTGGGTTGGCGTACAGATGTGTTGAGTTGTGCAGTAGTGCCATCAACTGTGGTGAATTACACTGTAGCATTAGGATGCGCCAGTTTTACCGGGTAGAGGGGGTGGATGCTTAACTCATTTACACACCCTGGAAATTGAATACGTTTGAACTGAAATGGCTGTCCCTTGTATTCGATAACTGCGTCATAATCAGTTGGGTTCCATTACACAGTTTCGGCGCATGAAGATTGTGAATCGTAATAATGACAGATCCAACTTTGAGACGCAAATGATGCTGGGGCATACCAAGCCTCTTCAAAGAATTTGGAAATTCCACTGTATAATTCACGGCGACGTCTTCATTGTCAAGACGATCGATCGATTTATAAGAGCGCAAACCCCAGGAATTTGACTTTGAATGTTCCAGTTCAAGCCAGTCATTAACATCGGTATTTTTGGCAGCTAAAATTGCGCGTGCACTCAAGCAATTGCAGTTACGATAATTTGGCCAATATTCGGATAAACACTCGTGATGAGTTCATCTTCCGTTGAAGTGAATTGACAAAAGGGAGGTGAAATTGATATCAAACCACTGGAAGTATCAACCGAAATTTGCCCATTTCCAATTCTTAGCGAATACAATGTAAAATGTCATCGGCAATGTCATTTTTTCGTATCCCCTAATTAACGCGAATTTGAAGGCTGATATGTCGAAATGATCTTCGGGGAAACTATGCGAACTTCAGTGGCATGCGAAGTAACTTTTGCATTGTCCTTCGTCTGTTTCCAGTGATTAGCATATTCCAGCAAACGCAACTGCTGGCATGCTTCTCAAAAAGTTGCACACACCGTACCATTCACAATACGCAATGACTTAAATGAAGTTGAACCGCGAGACGCACAACTTTTGTGAATTGCAAAAGTAAACATCCTACAAAGCGCTTTATTGCGGTTCACATATCGACCCATTTGATACTGCTGATCTCATATTGTCCAAGGTCACCGCTATGTTGCTTTCTTTGGTGACGTACTTGCAAACGTATTTGATCGATTTCACCAATCTACAATCTTCAACATTGGCATGAGTTTTGAATGTGAATTAGACAAAAGTGGCGAATATGGTACAATCCATATGTTTTCAACTTCGATGTGTTGTTAACGTCGATATTCACGCCTCTAAATGCTAAATGTTCTGCCATTGTCGTCTGGTGACCGACGCCGATACAGTGAATATCCATCATTTCCCATTTCCGTTTCCGAAAGAAAAGCACATTAGTAGTGTTTCGTGGATTTATTGTCAGACATACAAACCAAAGTGGGATTGTAAAGTTCCCAAAGTGCATGAACCATATTGGTTTTCACCACTTCGTATAATTCTGGATCTATCTCTGAATCAGGAATTTCCGCTGAAATGATTTCATCAATTTGATCTGGTGTAATCACCATCCGCATCCAAAGAAGAATGTGTGCGTGCGGCAAACCTCTTTTTTGATAATCAAGAGAATACATTCAGCATCTAACAGCACCATATATACCATAGGTTGCTTCAAGATAAAGACCGTCAAACATCGCAGCTATTGTTTAAAAAGTCGTGCTGTGATATCGTTACGATCGCTAGCTGATTGACCGCGATCCATAATTCCGCAAGTATGTCATCGCATTTTGGGAGTACTTCTTGCCTTTCTTTCGGCTGCCATACGTTGATGGCAAAAAGAACGCCGACCGATATTACGGCGAGCTCTTCGTGGCTTCGTAACAAATTTCAATATGCAATTGAACACATTGTGTGAAACACACATAAAGTTTTCACTGAATAATTTTCAATAATTTTTCCTTTGGATAGCCGGAATAAAAAAGCAAGCGACCGCAATTGAACGATTCAAACAATTTATAAATCAAAACATTGAAAAACAAAACAAACAAAAATTGAAAAAAATGTGTATGGAAAATGTTACTTTTTGGAAATGTCCAATTTTCCGACTTCTCCACATGAAAAGTATAAGGTATTTGTTTCTAAACCTTTCCCGATCCACAGCAAACAACCTTTAAACATTTCATCAAGATTGGTTCAACCGTTCTCTTAGTGTTACCAACAAACAAACATTCATTTTTATATACATACATTCATATGTACTTATGTACATATGTATGTAACGTTTGTATGGGGAAAAGAAAAGGGCTGTTTTTAGGGGCTTTCCGAAAATTATTCGAATTTTAACCATCTCTGAACTTCAACGAATATTTAAGAAAAAGAATTGGCCAAATTGGTCCAGTCGTTATTGAGTTATGCGCGTACATACATTTTAACGATTCATTTTTATTTATATAGATTGGTATATAAAAGTTATGCCACAATTATTATATAGTAGTCCAAAAATATAAATTCTTATTTTTCCCAGAAATACATTTGTAAAAAAGGATATTTATACTTTGTTATTATCTTATTTTTTCCAAAAATACTTTTGTAAACAAAAGGATATTTATCCTTTTTTTATGTTCCACACAAAAGATTTAAGGAGTTCAAGAGCTCAAAACGTGCCCTACATCAGCTACCTACCCGACGGCATTTCGCAAATGATAAAATAAATTTTTCAAGAGCTCAAAGCATACGCTACATCATCTCGAACATACCTACCCTACGCTTTTGCACAAATGATAATATCATGATAGCAAATGCTCACATACAGATTTGGCAATGGCAATAACAGTTAGTATTCTATAAATTCTATCCCCTCGAGATGCCCTGTAATAAGTGTATCCGAACGTTCCATTGTTTTGTCATCTCATGTAAAATGCACGTGTATCCGAACGTTACATTGTTTTGTACATACATTTAGAGACTTTTTGCTGCGCTCCTACTTTAACATCCTTGGTTTTGTCATCTCATGTTAAAAAAAAGAAACATTTAATTGGAGAAATAAGAAAGTAATAAGTAAGTAATAAATGTATCCGAACGTTCCATTGTTTTGTCATCTCATGTAAAAAGCATGTGTATCCGAACGTTACATTGTTTTGTCCATAAATTTAGAGACTTTTTGCTGCGCTCCTACTTTAACATCCTTGGTTTTGTCATCTCATGTTAAAAAAAACAACCATTTAATTGGAGAAATATTGAAATACTGCTAAAAGTGATTTTCTTCTCGCTGCTTACAATCTCGAGGAAAAGAAAACGACCTGACATAGGTCGTCGAAGTCGTGTAAATGTGCAACGAGCTACTTTACGCTCCAACCGCACTAATGACCAGCGAGATGCTGATAATGATAACAGTCGTACAAGTATGGGAGAATTACGTTCAAGATAAAATAACTATCAATGGAACGAGTTTGTGCACATCGATCACAACAGCAGCGAGCACGGGATAACGAATTTAATCGATTCCGCAGACGCAATGCTCCTGTAAACCTCGAGCGAGGAGCATTTTCCTATGATCCGGAATTTGATTATAGTGCCGACAAATCTGTGACGATTGGAGAAATGTCAATCATTTGTCAACATTGTAAAGCATTAAAGTAGAGTAGTGAACCTGCAGGATTATGTTGTGCTGGTGGCAATGTACAATTGCCTCAATTGGTTCCACCACCTGAACCGTTACACTCATTAGTTAATGGGATGGAAAGTGAGTCTAAACACTTCTTGGCTAACATCCAAAAATATAATAATTGCTTCCAAATGACATCGTTTGGTGCAACGCATATAGTACAAGACGGGTTCATGTCTACTTTCAAGGTAGTATACCATAATTGTTTTAGTGAAATTCTAATTTGTATTTGTATCACAATTAATTTAACCAGTTCTTAAATAATTACAGATACAAGGACAAATTCATCACCTACTGGGGGCAATGCTGCCAGTGCCAGATGCAGATCATAAATTTTTGCAAATTTATTTTATGGGCAATCAAGATGTGGAAGTTGATACACGTTGTGGTCATAATCCAACCGTCAAGCGAATCATTGTCCAACAACTGCAAACATTTCTTCACGAGAATAATGAATCAGTGAAGATGTTCAAAATGGCACTGGATCGGATGCCATCAGACAGCCATAATATTGTAATAAGAGCCGACAAAACACCTGCTGGAGAGCATGCAAGGAGGTTTAATTCACCGGCAAGAGATGATGTGGCTATTGTCGTTGTTGGAGAGAATTTGCAATCAAGAGAAATTGTACTTCATCGCCGGAACAATGAATTGAAACGTGTATATGAAACGCATAGAGCTTATGATGCTTTACAATACCCATTAATTTTCTGGCAGGGAAAAGATGGGTACCATTTTAATATCAAAATGGTTAATCCAACAACAGGTAATTAGATTATACAAAATAAAATATTTTATATGTTCAATATTTAAATGTATTTTTTTATCATATGCACTTCCAGGTGCTGATACACACAAAAAAGTCAGTGCCATGAATTATTATGCATACAGACTCATGATCCGTGAAGGTGAAGTAAATCACATTTTGATGTGTCAACGGCTCTTTCATCAGTATGCAGTGGACATGTACGTCAAAATTGAGACTGAAAGATTGACATACATCCGTCTTAACCAACAGCAGCTTCGATCTGAAGAGTACATTCATCTTCGCGATGCAATCAATGCTGACGGCAATGTAAATAATGTAAGAAAAATACAATTTTACCGGCCACTTACATCGGAAGCCCGCGCCACATGCACGAGCACGCTCAAGATGCGATGTCTTATGTTCGAAAGTATGGCCGTCCAGACCTATTTATTACATTCACCTGTAACCCACAATGGATTGAAATAAAAAAAGAACTGCTACACAACCAAACACCACTTGATAGGCATGACATCCAGAGTTTACAAGCAAAAATTAAAATCTTTAATGAATTTCATTACAAAGCATCGTGTGTATGGTCAAGTACGTTGTTGGATGTACTCTGTTGAGTGGCAAAAGCGTGGTTTGCCACATGCTCATATATTAGTCTGGTTGGTTGACAAAATAAGGTCAGAAGAAATTGATTCCATTATTTCAGCCGAAATTCCTGATGAAACGGTTGACCCAAAATTGCATACGATAGTAACTAAACACATGATACATGGACCTTGCGGAGTTTTCAACAACAGATCACCCAGTATGATCGACGGCAAGTGCTCCAAACGGTACCCGAGAAACTTGCTTGCTGAAACCATCTCGGGAATCGATGGTTACCCATTGTATCGTCGGCGATCAGTTGAGGACGGCGGACGATCTGTAGATGTCAAGATAAAAGGATAAGATTTTCATGTAGACAATCGTTGGATTGTGCCGTTCTCGCCCATATTGTCCAAAACTTTTGAAGCTCACATCAACGTGGAATTTTGTAACTCTGTGAAATCCATAAAGTACATATGTAAATTTGTTAACAAAGGTAGCGACATGGCCATGTTCGCAGTAACAAACACAAATGATGAAGTGTCTCACTATCAGATGGGTCGCTAAGTAAGCAGCAATGAGGCTATTTGGCCCATATTTTCGTTTGCAATTCATGAAAGACATCCCACTGTATTGCATTTGGCAGTTCATTTAGAAAATGGACAACGAGTTGATTTCAACCCAAACAACGCTGTGGATAGAGCTGCACGTCCACCTGTGACCACATTGACAGGTTTCTTCTCAATTTGTGCAACTGATCAATTCGCTCGCACTTTGCTGTATGCTGATATGCCGCGCTACTACACATGGAACGCATCATCAAAGTCTTTTCAGCGTCGTAAACAAGGAACACCACTTGAAGGATATGAAAATGTATTTGCCACAGATGCTATAGGCCGTATATATACAGTACATCCTAATAACGATGAATGTTATTATCTTAGATTGTTATTGGTGAATGTTCCTGGTCCGACATCTTTTCAACAATTGCGAACAGTTGATGGACATCTGTGTGCGACTTACCGTGAGGCGTGTCAATTATTACGGTTGCTTGAAAACGATTCGCATTGGGATAATACGCTCAAGGATTCCGTGATATCTTCATCGCCGCATCAAATTCGCACACTGTTTGCGATTATAATATCGACATGTTGCCCCTCAAATCCGAATGATTTGTGGATGAAATATAGGGATGACATGTCTGAGGATGTGTTGCATCGCGTGCGTTGTGAAACTTTGAATCCTACATTGGAAATTACGGCAGAGATTTACAATGACACATTGATCATAATAGAAGATATGTGTTTGTTGATGGCAAATAAAGTATTGTCGTGTTTGGGCCTGACAGCACCCAATCGTGCTATGCAAGATGCATTAAACCATGAGTTGCAAAGAGAACTCCAGTACGATACTCAAGCTATGACCGAAGCAGTTCGCACAACTGTTCCGCAATTGAACGAAGAACAAAGGATTGCGTACGATCGTTTAACACAACCTGTAAAGAGTGGGTCTGGGGGGGATTTACTTTCTTGATTCTCCTGGGGGTACTGGGAAAACGTTCCTAATTTCATTGCTATTAGCAAAGATCCGATCGCAAAATGAGGTAGCCCTAGCGTTGGCTTCATCTGGAATAGCAACAACTTTATTCGAAGGCGGACGAACTGCACATTCAGCCTTAAAATTACCATTAAACATGCATATCAACGAAACGCCAGTTTGCAACATTGCCAAAAGTAGCGCTATGGCGAAGACTCTCCAAGTATGCAAATTGATAATTTGGGACGAATGCACAATGGCCCACAAGAGGTCGCTGGAGGCACTAGATAGGACGTTAAAAGATTTACGTGATAACCAAAACATTTTTGGTGGAGCTATGATACTGTTGTCAGGTGATTTTCGTCAGACTCTTCCAGTAATTTCTCGATCGACTGTTGCTGACGAAATAAACGCATGTCTAAAATCATCAAATTTGTGGCGGCACGTAAAGACACTACAATTAACTACTAACATGCGAGTGTTTTTGCAACAAGATCAAACTGCGACTGTGTTTTCGAAGCAGTTGCTGGATATTGGCAATGGTAAGGTCGCAGTTGACAGCTCGACCGGATTAATGACTTTCCCCACAGATTTCTGTCACTTCACAGAATCGAAAAAGGAGCTTATTCAGCGTGTTTTTCCGGACATTAAACAACAATATTATAACCACGGTTGGCTAAGTGAACGAGCAATATTGGCAGCAAAAAACAAAGATGTCGATGATCTCAATGCTACCATTCAGAATTTCCTTCCAGGAGAGTTGTTTACGTACAAATCAGTTGACACGGCCACAAACCAGGATGACGTGTTCAACTATCCTACAGAATTTTTAAATTCATTGGACTTGCCTGGACTACCACCATATAATTTGAAATTAAAAGTAGGGTCAGTTGTGTCATCATGCTGCGTAATATTAATCAACCTCGACTTTGCAATGGAACGAGATTGGTTGTGAAGAAACTCATGAATAACATCATCGAAGCTAAAATAATCAAAGGAAAATACAAAGGAGAGGATGTCTTAATCCCACGAATACCTATGATTCCAACGGATTTGCCATTTGATTTTAAGAGGTTGCAATTTCCCGTGCGTCTGGCGTTTGCGATGACCATAAATAAATCGCAAGGCCAATCGTTGCAAGTTTGCGGAATAAACTTAGAGTTTCCTTAGTGTTCGCGTGTCGGAAAACCAACATCCTTATTTATTTACGCACCGCAAAAGAAAACTAAAAATATTGTCTACCAGAAAGCACTATATTAATTAACTGTATATGATCATAACTGTGTTGTATTTAATTTAAGCAAAGATTTGTTTATCATGTTCACAGTCCAGAAACGAGCACATCCAAGAGAATTTTAAATTTTTGTACATGAAGTGTATAAATATAAATAAATGACTTAATATGTATATAATATGTGCATTTGGATCCTTAATGTCAACGTGTATTAGTAACTCTTTATTTCCATCAACTTGGCTCCATCTACTTGGGAACCACTTGGCTCGCCAGGACATGATAATATGGTGGAAGTACTAGGCGACTCGGACAAATCTGATTCGATCAGAACATTATCAATGTTGAGCTGATGGCTGTCTTCAATAACATCAATATATACCAGAACATATATACAGATATTTCTGTATAGGATTTTTACATTTTGTGTCATCGTGCAATCTTGCAAGAGCAAGAGAATGCCGCTATTGATAGTTGTCAGTGAAAACTCATCGAAAACACACATTGTCGGTCCGAAAGACTTAGATTCCACAACATACAAATGTGTTTTCAAAATGTTTTCAATGTCGGTCCGAACATAGCACATAATAACTTTCACAAATACAAAATATTCCTTATAAGAACTCACTTTTGATCGGAAAGTTTGTATGACAGCTATGTATGTGTATGCGACAGTGACTCAATTTGAAAAATTTCTGCTAAGATTGCAGAGTTCCCTTGGACAATAACCCATGCCAAATTAGATGAAGATTTTTTGTCAAATGAAGAAGTTTTCCATACTAGCACTCTAAAATCGTTCATTACGTACTTATATACTATAGAAGTAGTAGTCCAATATTTCGATAAACTAGGAGGCAGACAAAGTTTCTCATCGATAAATTAAAAACTGCGGGACTAAGTACTCATATTTCACGTATATACGAGTACAGACAGACGGATAGTTAAATTAACTCAGCACGCGATGCTGATCATTTCCATATGTGTCTATATATTTTATAGCAAATAAGGTTTTAAAAATTTCAGAAAAGTGCACGGGCCCACCCCTAAATTTGTTTAATGTATATATCTTCCTAATTATTCAAGCTACAATACCCAAATAAGTCGGCAACTTTAACGACAGTTTAAAAATAGGTGAAATCGGATGATAACCCTGCCCACTCCAAATATAACGGCTAACTTAAAAACTAATAAGAGTGCGATACATCAATAACCGAGTGGGTCGAAGCATTGAATTTTGACACCCAGGATGGTACAAAAGAGAATTATGAGAGCCGGTATAAAAATTGGGAGCACTTTGGGGTGACAACGCCCACCTTTCGGTGAAATCACATATCTCCGTACTTGCAAAACTAATTTCTATCAAATTAAGTACATAACATTATCGTGTAAGTCCTATATATCGACTATTTGCCGAATATATCGGTTAATCAGTGATATATTTTATTGAAATTTGGAGAAAATTTTTAATAATATTAATATACCCTCCTGTTAAAAATGGTATAAATCGGCAAATGCTTTCCTTAGTAGCGATACATCTAAATAAAAATTATATCTATCTAGAGGTCAGCGTTTCTTAAAACAATTGTGCAAGCTAACTTAGTGGTTCAAGTCGAAACATCGCGCATGGTCGTGCCACTAACAGAAATATGTACTGCAAGAAATTTTTAATTATTATAAATGCTTTATGGAGTTATGGGACAGTGTTAGTGAGCACAAAACTAAAATTGGGAACCACACTTTGAGAATATTTTAACTCTTTCGTGTATAAAGTATAAAAAATTCTGTGTTTTTTTCATTTAATTGAAATGTATTGCTATTAAAAAATTAATTTTGGACCCTAAAGACCTTAACCTTATAGAATTTAAATAACCTAAAACTCGAAATGCTATTAATAATATCATAATGTATTCAAAATCAAAGACAGAAGCATGAGCGATGTTATTTCGTCGATGTATCATTATCAGAAGATACAGTAATCGCCGTCCCCAAATAAAAACGGAAAATTACTATCAAAAATTCCTCATGCCTATAGATTTTGTATGGCGCATATCTAAATAAGTTTTTCGCAGGCATAAAACCACTCTGGAGGTTTAATCTTTCACACAAAACGCTCGATAGAACCTTATGTGCGATGTTGAGGAGGCTTATCCCACGGTAGTTGTCGCAGATTATGGGGTCTCCCTTTGTGTGGGTTGGGCAGAGCACACTTAAATTCCAATCGTTGGGCATGCTTTCGTCCGACCATATTTTAGAAAGAAGCTGATGCATGCTCCTTATCTGTTCTTCGCCGCCGTGTTTTAATAGGATGGGCGGCAATTCATCGGATTTGTTATACTTCAGACGAGTAATTGCTATTCGGACTTCTTCATGGTCGGGCAATGGAAGATCTGCTTCATCATATCGATTGGTGAATCGGGTTCGCCCTCTCCTGATTTTATGCTTTCACTGACACTCAATATTCCGGAGAAGTGTTACCTCCATAACTTTAGTATGCTCTGAGCATTAATCACTAAATCACTTTTGGGGGTTATACAAGAGTATGGTCCGGTCTTGAAACCTTCTGGTAGTCGCCGCATGTTTTCGTAGAATTTTCGAGCATTACCCTATCGGCCGGCTTGTAAAGTACGAAACTCACGCATTTCGGTCTCTCCCTTTGTTTGTCCGCAAATGTGTAACACCGGAAGTCGTGAACTACTTGAACCATATGTATGTAAAAGAATTATTTCTGACCACTCCCAAGTGAATGGCGCTCAGAGAACTTTCCTTACTTGCGTGAACTTCTACACATGACTCCAAAGAAATAATTCTTCCTCTTCTTCCTTATTGGCGTAGACACCGCTTACGCGATTATAGCCGAGTTAACAACAGTGCGCCAGCCGTTTCTTCTTTTCGCTACGTGGCGCCAATTGGATATTCCAAGCGTGGCCAGGTCCTTCTCCACTTGGTCCTTCCAACGGAGAGGAGGTCTTCCTCTTCCTCTGCTTCCCCCGGCGGGTACAGCGTCGAATACTTTCAGAGCTGAAGTGTTTCCGTCCACTCGTCTTTTAATTCGCTTAACTATGTCAATGTCGTCATATATCTCGTACAGCTCATCGTTTCATCGAATGCGATATTCGCCGTGGCCAACGCGCAAAGGACCATAAATCTTTCGCAGAACTTTTCTCTCGAAAACTCGCAACGTCGACTCATCAGTTGTTGACATCGTCCAAGCCTCTGCACCATATAGCAGAACGGGAATTATGAGTGACTTATAGAGTTTGGTTTTTGTTTGTCGAGAGAGGACTTTGCTTCTCAATTGCCTACTCAGTCCGAAGTAGCACCTGTTGACAAGAGTTATCCTGCGTTGGATTTCTAGACTGACATTGTTGGTGGTGTTTACGCTGGTTCCAAGATAGACGAAATTATCTACGACTTCAAAGTTATGACTGTCAACAGTGACGTGAGTGCCAAGTCGCGAGTGCGACGACTGTTTGTTTGATGATAAGAGATATTTCGTCTTGCCCTCTTTCACTGCCAACCCATTTGTTTTGCTTCCTTGTTTAGTCTGGAGAAAGCAGAACTAACGGCGCGGGTGTTAAGGCCGATGATATCAATATCATCGGCATACGCCAGCAGCTGTACACTCTTATAGAAGATGGTACCTTCTCTATTTAGTTCTGCAGGTTGAACTATTTTCTCCAGAAGCAGGTTGAAGAAGTCGCATGATAGGGAGTCGCCTTGGCTGAAACCTCGTTTGGTATCGAACGGCTCGGAGGGGTCCATCCCGATCCTGACGGAGCTTTTGGTGTTACTCAACGTCAGTTTTCACAGCCGTATTAGTTTTGCGGGGATACCGAATTCAGACATCGCGGCATAAAGGCAGCTCCTTTACGTGCTGTCGAAAGCAGCTTTGAAATCGACGAAGAGGTGGTCTGTGTCGATTCTTTTTTCACGGGTCTTTTCCAAGACTTGGCGCATGCAGAATATCTGGTCGGTTGTTGAATTGCCAGGTCTAAAGCCACACTGATAAGGTCCAATCAGTTTGTTGACGGTGGGCTTTAATCTTTCACACAATACGCTCGATAGAACCTTATATGCGATGTTGAGGAGGCTTATCCCACGGTAGTTGGCGCAGATTGTGGGGTCTCCGTTTTTATGGATTGGCAGAGCGCACTTAAATTCCAATCGTTGGGCATACTTTCGTCCGACCATATTTTACAAAGAAGCTGATGCATGCTCCTTATCAGTTCTTCGCCGCCGTGTTCGAAAAGCTCGTCCGGCAATGCATCGGCCCCCTCCGTTTTGTTGTTCTTAAGGCGGGTAATTGCTATTCGAACGTCTTCATGGTAGGTGGTGTTGTACGTTCACTGCCATTCAGCAGGCTGGAGAAGTGTTCCCTCCTTAATTTAAGTACGCTCTGGGCATCGGTGCATGTATCACCTTTGAGGGTTCTACAAGAGTATGCTCCTGTCTTGAAACCTTCTGTAAGCCGCCGCATTTTTTCGTAGAATTTTCGAGCATTACCCCTGTCGGTCAGCTTACCAAGCTCTTCATACTTACGCATTTCGGCCTCTTTTTTTTCTCTCTGCAAATGCGTCTCGCTTTCCTCTTCAACTCTCGGTATCTATCGATGTTGTGGTCGATCGTAATGTTGCGAGGTAGGCAGCCTGTTTTCTCTCCGCTTCGACACGGCACTCCTAGTCGTACCAGCTGTTCTTTTGCACTTTCCGAAAACCAATGGTTTCGGTTGCAGCTGTACGTAAGGAGTTTGAAATGCCGTCCCACAGTTCCCTTTTACCGAGTTGTTGACGAGTGCTCTCAGAGAGCAGGAGTGCAGGCCGAGTAGAAAATCGTTCGGTTGTCTGTTGTGATTGCAGTTTCTCGACGTCGAATCTTCCTTGTGTTTGTTGTCGTGCGTTTTTTGCTGCACAGAGGCGGTTGCGAATCTCGGCTGCAACAAGATAGTGGTCCGAGTCGATGTTAGGACCTCGGAGCGCATGCACATCTAAAACACTGGAGACATGTCTTCCGTCTATCACAACATGATCGATCTGGTTGGTACTTTTTCGATCCGGAGACAGCCAGGTAGCTTGATGAATTTTTTTGTGCTGGAATCTAGTACTACAACCGTATTTCGGGCCCCGGCGAAGTCAATCAGCCTCAACCCATTTGGGGATGTTTCATCGTGGAGGCTGAGTTTACCGACCGTAGTGCCAAAGATACCTTCTTTGCCCACCCTGGCGTTAAAGTCGCCAAGTACGATTTTGACATCGTGCGGGGGGCATCTCTCATAAGCGCGCTTCAAGCGCTCTTAGAAGGCATCTTTTGCGTGAGCGCAAATCAGCGATATGTTGAAGAAATAATTATTTTAAATAAAACAATCAAAATTATATTAAAACAAGTGAGAAAGGCAACCGAACATTTTATACTCTTGCAACTTGCAAGCCAGGGAAAACCTCACGATGTAAAACGTCAACCAGAGGATCGTAATATAAACAATTTTATACATACATACACCATATATAACTTATACACTGACCTACATACATATATATTCGGCATAAGATTTGTTGGAAAAACAAAAATCATTATATAAAATCAGCCGGATGTTTGAAAATCTTGGTAATGGTTATATGGGTGGTAGGTCAAGTTTTCGCCCAAGTATATCCACAATGATATATTGGTAGGAGTAAAATAATTTCCGAAATTTTCATTGAGATAACTAAAATTTTGGCCGATATATCCAGCATAAAGTCACCAGGAAGTTCGAAAATTTGTATATTAGATATATAAGGGCTCAGGGAAGTATTGACCCGATGCCACCCATTTTAAAGACACAAAATTGCGACTGCAGGAAATAGATTGTCTCTGTCTATTGCATATCTCACATATCCGGTATCTAGGGTCCTGAACAGTTGCGGTTGGATTTGAACAATTTTTTGACATAAGAAAGCATACAGTAAGGTCATAATATAAATTGCCTCTTTATTTGTGTACTGGAATTAAAGAATCAAGTGGAATTTAAAATTGTGCTATATGGGAAGTATGCGTGGTTATTTCCCAGTTTCGCTCATTTTAAAAAGGTGACATAATTTTGTCAAAATCGGTTGGTCGGGTCCCGCCAAAAAGTGGGCACTGCCACACCCATTGTCCAATTTTTGCCCCGTTCCTTCAAAGATTTGTCATACTATCCTGGCGGTAAATTTTTACGTTTCTGGCGTATTCGTTCCGGGTATAACATTTGTTGTTATAGCTTAAGTGGTTTAAACATATTAGGGGTGGGGCCACGCTCATAATATATTTTCAAAATTGTTTATCCACAGGTGCCCCTTGCTACTGCGATCCCTGTGCCAAATAATAGTTTTATACCTTTCATATCAATATCACTTTATTTGTTTTCGGTTAATGGCGATCAGTGGTCCGATAACGCCCATCTACGAACTCGTAATTTTTTTTGTACTAAGCAACCTGTATACCAAGTTCCATAAAGATATCTCAATTTTTACTCAAGTTAAAGCTTGCACGGACGGACCGACTTACAGACAATCAACCGGATTTCAACTTTTCTCGTCATCCTGATCGTTTATATATATATAACCCTATATCTATCTCGATTTAGTTTAGGTGGTACGTACCAGCGTTAGGTGAACAAAACTACAATACTCTGTAGCAACTGGTTGCAAGAGTATAAAAAAAATTTATAAGGTAAGATATATGAATATATTCTATTTGCATCCAAAATTTTAATAAGTTTGTGTTTGCCGAATAATGCTGTAATCTTGTGTTTTGCATTTAATAAATACCGGTCGGAAACTAATAAATAAAAATTATTTTTGGGCCAGATAAGTATGTATTATCCACAGACAGCCTTTGCAGTAATACAGCTATGAAGTTGTTAACTTTTTCGGGATAAATTATAAATTACTGAAGGTGAATTATTTTGTTAAAATTTTAAAGAATTTCGGCATTTTTAATTATCTTACAACATGCTGCTACATAGTAAATAGTTTTGTTTACCTAATATTTGTGACAGACATGTTCTCGCGTGGGCAAACCATTTAGTTCGTTTGTATTCGCTAAAGACGGACTGACCAAAAAATATTGTGCACTCCATTGCGTTGAGAGATTAGTCCTTGTTTATTTTTAGTGACCATAGTTAGTAGCAGAAATATGAACTACTTTCGATAACTATCAATAATTGCGATTTAATACAATTTGTTACTACTACTGTTATTAAGAATAGTATATTATATTATATATATTAAACGAAGTATTCTTTAATTGTCCACAATTCTTTATTCTCCTTTCAATTATAAATTCATTCTCCATACACTTATGACGTTAGTGGTTGAAAAGTTTCCAGCCTACCATAGTAAAACATACCTTTAGATTTTTAAAATTTTTAAAATTTTGCTTTAAAAATTGCTGTCTCAAAACCGGTTTTAGAACCATAGTATCTTAGGCAAAGTTTGTCAGAATAATATGTAGAACATTTCCTGCTTTCGCGATTTTATAGAAAAAAATCAACTCGCTCTAATGTACATAATTTTTATGCTCTTGCAACCTGCTGCTAGAGACTATAATAGTTTTGTTCACCTTACGTTTGTACAAATAATCTAAAACTAAGCGAAATATATAAAGGGTTACATACAAGGCCTGTCGCAAAAGAAACAGGACTGTTAAAAAAACAACAAAAAATTAATATTTTTCAAAAGTTATATTTTTTTATTCAAAGTAGTTTCCTTGTGCTTCGATACAGCGTTTAGCATTTCAAATGAGTGTTTAGGTCATTTTTCGGAATGCTCTTGG
Organism: Bactrocera neohumeralis; assembly: GCF_024586455.1. Lineage (NCBI taxonomy): Eukaryota > Metazoa > Arthropoda > Insecta > Diptera > Tephritidae > Bactrocera > Bactrocera neohumeralis. Next base: position 6,993,088 of record NW_026089622.1, on the reverse strand, counting down.
GAATAACGGTCGTCTTCTTTTGAATAGCTGAAATGTCCTGAAACCAATGTACTTTCATGTGCAAATGAAGTTTTTCAAAGAGGTAAAAGTCACAGGGTGCCAGATCAGGTGAGTAGGGTGAGTGATTAATTGTTAATATGGAGCTTTTTGCCAAAAAATCAGTGACAAGCGTCGACCGATGACACGGCGCATTATCGTGCAACAGGCGCCAGGACCCTGCCTCACGGTATTGTGGTCGAGCACGACGAATGCGTGACAAAAGACGCTTCATAACACCAAGGTAAAACACAACATTAATCGTTTGGCCAGGTGGGACGAACTCTCTGTGTACAATACCCTCGGAATCGTAAAAACAAATCAGCATTGTCATTATTTTTGACTTCTGAAGACGACTTTTTTTCGGTGATGGCTTCGGTCCTCACGACCTTCTTGGATTCGCTTAAACCACTCATGCACATTGCTAGGAGATAGGCACTGATCACCATAAACTTTTTTCATCATTTTAAATGTTTCAGGAAACGTTTTCCCAAGTTTAAAACAAAATTTAATATTTGCTCTTTGCATTTTACGACCGATGACCAAAAGCTGCTGTAATTTTTTGGTCGATAACATCGATTGTAGTTATCCAATTGTCTTAAAATTTTTACGAAATGTCGGCAAGAGATCAAACTTTTTATTTCATATACCCACCAATAAGTGGCGCCTCCAGAAATAGTTATATTTAAAAAGTTCTGTTTCTTGCGACAGACCTTGTATATGTACGTATATATAAATGATCAGGTGACTGTCATAATATTTAGATATCGTGATGAAACTTGGTGTACGAGTTTCTTAGCACAAAAAAAATAACGAGTTCGTAGATGGGCGTAATTGGACCACTGCCACGCCCACAAAATAAATTTTTTTAAAGTGGGTGTGGTCTCCCCCAATAAGTTTAATGTACGTATCTCCTAAGTCCGTAAAGCTACAATAACGAAATTCACCCAATACAAATATTATAAGAACCCCTATCAACAGCGTGAAAATAGAAGAAATCGGAAAATAACACTACTGTTTCCTCATAAAACGGTACTGTTAAAAATTAAAATCGCAATAAATCAATAAGTAAATACGCCAGAGACATTAAATTTTACCTCCGAGACAGTATAAGTGGCCTTTATAGGAGCCCGTATGAAAATTGGAAAACAGGCGTGGCACCGCCCACTTTTCGAGGAAATCCCATATTTCGGAACTCAGCAGACCGATTTCGACTAAATTTAGGACGTGACATTCCTCAAACAGTGTGAATAAGGGCAAAATCGGACCACATCCACCCCTACTTCTCATACTCGTATAACACAATTTTGAATTCCATTTGATTCTTTCACTCTCTAATACACAAAACAGGAAGCAATTGATATAACCGGCTAAAACTTTTCACCAATAATTCCTTTAAAGTATGCCCGCTTATGACCAAACATTGTCAAAATCAACCAAAACTGGTCAAGCCCCTAGGTACCGAAAGTGTGTTTTCGAATATCCGGCTGATTTTACTCCATATGATTGGTGTTTATATATGAGATACCTTAATGAAATCCAGGTAATATTCATGATAATAGTTAATATATAAAATCGGGTCGATACTACTCCAACTCCCATATACTACGTATTGAATTGGTTGGTCAGTTAAGGTTCCGAACCTCGGTTGACATTTTACATCATAAGGCATTTCCACGGCGTTGGCTCTTGCAAGTTGCAAGAGTACAAGTATAAAATGTTTGGTTGCACCCGAACTTATCCCTTTCTTACTTGTTTTTGTTTTTTGATTTTTAATTTCAACCTAAGATGATAATAACAAGCATCCAGAGTAATTATTTCGTTTAGAATGTATATACATATATAACTGAAACCATCTACGACAACATATGTATTAATTTATTAATGTGCACATATGGTATATATGTATAAGTATATATTAGATACATATTGTTAGACATCTCTAAGAAAGTCTCTCCAAGTAGGAGCTCTATATTGTAACGCGAAGTTCTTACGCCTTGCAATTTGTTATTGCTTTGTTATTATCAGGCAGAAATATTCAATTCTTGCTTCCAATTGCTTGAACAATTTTTGTACCAAATTTTTATACCCTGAACAGGGTATATTAAGTTTGTCACGATGTTTGTAACACCCAGAAGGAAGCGTCGGAGACCCGTCCGTCTGTATATATACGAACTAGTCCCTCAGTTTTTAAGATATCGTTTTGAAATTTTGCAAACGTCATTTTATCTTTAAAAATCTGCTCATTTGTCGGAACGGCCGATATCGGACCACTATAACATATAGCTGCCATATAAACTGAACGATCAGAATCAAGTTCTTGTATGGAAAACTTTCACATTTGAAATTGTATCTTCACCAAATTTGGTATAGATTATTTCCAAAGGCAACATTGTAATATCCGAAGAAATTGTTCAGATCGGTTAACTATAGCATATAGCTACCATACAAACTGAACGATCGGAATCAAGTTCTTGTATGGAAAACTTTCACATTTGAAATTGTATCTTCACCAAATTTGGGATAGATTATTTCCTAAGGCAACAATGTAATCTCCGAAGAAATTGTTCAGATCGGTTAACTATAGCATATAGCTACCATACGAACTGAACGATCGGAATCAAGTTCTTGTATGGAAAACTTTCACATTTGACAATGTATCTTCACCAAATTTGGTCTAGATTATTTTCTAAGGCAACAATGTAATCTCCGAGGAAATTGTTCAGATCGGTTAACTATAGCATATAGCTACCATACAAACTGAACGATCGGAATCAAGTTCTTGTATGGAAAACTTTCTCATTTGACAATGTATCTTCACCAAATTTGGTGTGGATTATTTTCTAAGGCAACAATGTAATCTCCGAAGAAATTGTTCAGATCGGTTAACTATAGCATATAGCTACCATACGAACTGAACGATCGGAATCAAGTTCTTGTATGGAAAACTTTCACATTTGACAATGTATCTTCACCAAATTTGGTATAGATTATTTTCTAAGGCAACAATGTAATCTCCGAAGAAATTGTTCAGATCGGTTAACTATAGCCATACCAACCGAACGATCGGAATCAGGGGCTTGTATGGAAAACTTTCGCATTTGACGTGGTATCTTACGAAATTTGACATGGATTACTCCAAAAAAAATTTTCAGATGCATTACAATAGTTGAAGAAATTTTGAAGGTCGGATAACAAAACCTGCCATACAAACTGAAAAATCAAAATTAAGTTCTTATGTGACAAGAAATGTTCATGAAATTTAGCATGGATTATTGCTCAAGATATCGCTTTAATCTTCAAGAGAATTGTTAAGGTCGGACTTCCATACAAACTGACCAATCAAAATCAAGTTCATATACTCGTATGGGCAACTTTGGCTAAATATCATCACAAAATTTGACATGAATTACTTTTTTCATTAAACAGCAATGTAGGTGTAATGGACCTAATTAATATTCTACATTATTTTTTCTATATTGTAATCAGAATTAACCACTATGCAAATAATATACAAGTATTCTAAACAAATGGTTATTATAACATAAGAATAAGGAGAAACAATATTTTTTTCTTTAATTTTCCATAAAGTAATTAAATTCTCTAGACGCATATTTTATTATATATTAATAATAATAGAGCACTAATTTTTTTTAAACAAAATTATCATGTTTTAAACCCATAATTAACTTTTAGGTAGGAACAAAACAAAACCTAGGTACTAACGTACATAGGTAGGAACTAAACGTACAAGTAGTTCGATGGGTAGGTAGAAAGTATAACTGAGGTATAAAAAACCGCTGCAATGCCTCTTTTGTAATTAACGCTTTAATATTTCCACCAAAATTGCTTGATGAATACAGTATTCAGGGAAATTTTACAGATCAGACAATTATATCATACATCTTTGTATAGAAGGTTTTTTTTGAAAAGAATATACAAGTATATGGCACATAAGATAAGTAGCAAAAATACATATGATTAAATTAGTCATATAATAAATAAATCCCTAATTTTTCCAGATATGAATAATTAACACTGTAAGCATAAATATTCCACCCTAATTAACTGATGGGTAGGTAAAACAAAATCTAGGTAGAAGGTAATTTTGTAAACTTTATTGTCCTGTTTTAAAACCCTAATTAACTGATAGGTAGGAACAAAACAAAACATAGGTAAAAAACCAAGTTGGGATATTAGGTAAAGTGTAACTGTAGGAAGAACTTTACATATAAGGTTCTAAAAAATTTTATAAATACGGTGTAAACTCAACGGATTACTTCAGTTTTCGCCTACAGCTTAAACTTAGAACAACACAAGCTACTATCAAATTTATCGAAAAAATCCTTTATAAAAAACCATTATTTTTTTGGAATATATTTTTATTTATTTATTATTAATTTTAGCTGTTAATTTCTTTTGTATATTTTTTATTGGTATAAATATTTTATATTAATTTGTAAAATTGCCAAGAGTACCTAGGCAGTCGCAGGAACAAAGACGTCGCAATGCTTTGAATCGAAGCCGACAACAATATAGCCAAAATAAATAAATCGACTAAGGAACGCCGACTATATTGCACAATTACGCAGTTCAAATTTGGAGTTCCGTAATGAAGAGAAAATTCCAACAGACGACAAAACCTGCTTCACAGAGCTGCGGAGCAGGAGCGCAACACCGCGGACCATTTAAAATGGGCGTTTAAATCCAGAGTATAGAGCAAAGGAGCAGGAACGCAACTCCGTGGAACATTTAAACAGACGGACCAATCGAGAATATAGAGTAGGGTGGTCCTTATTTTTCGACTTTTTAAAACTTAACCGGGCACCCCGTAATATGATTCTCTACCCTAAAATAAGAAATAAGAATTTTTAAAATTTATTTTTTGAATAGTTTTAGAGGTCGCTACCTTAAGTCGAACTTTGAAAAAAGCAGTTTTATAGACATTATAACTATGAAGTTATATAATTAGTTTCAGATTTTTTTGTAACGCATTTTAAATTTTTGGCCATTATTTTTACATGGTTGTACATTGCATTTCATTTGAAACTTTCAAACCTTTTAACCTTTCTTTTTCAGTACTCTCAGTTCGAATTTAGTAAATATACAGAACACACGTGCTTTTCCTTTTCCAAACCATACGTTCTGTTTCAACTTGTTATGGCGTCAAGAAGTAGTGGCGGTAGTTTATTAACTAAAAATAAAACCAACGTTTGGTTAATCGGTCAGTCAATACCAAATCTAAATCAATCGAAATTACCTTCTATTGGTGAGGTGTTACGTTTATTTTTTTACTACAAAAGTGAAGAAAAAAGAACCGATCGAGATTCTGCTACTGTGGCTGCTGGTGAAGTCATGAATTTATGTTATCAGTGAAATAGAATACTTCATAGAGTGGAAGAATCTAAAAAAAAATAAGGAGAACAAGAAAAAACGTTCGAAAGCAATAGAGAAAAAAGAGCGAAATTGGCAACAAAAATTAGAAGATTTGTTTGATATTGCTCATTCTGAAGCTTTAAATATTTTGACTGTAGAAGAGGATAAGCAGTTTTTATCAGCACAACGACAGAAAGATCGCCCTGGTTTAATAGGTTCAATAGACAAAAAAAGTTTGAGAAAAAGTGAGGAACTGAAAAAGAAAGAAGAACGCCTCAAAAAGTTACGTGAAAGAGAAAACAGATGTATTTCAGCTTTGACAGAAAAATGTGTACTTTCTTCCTCAACTACCAGCGAAGAAACTAGTGCATCTGATTTCGAAGTTTCATTAGGACCTTCAAAAGTGCAACCGCCAAAAAAACGAGCTCGAAAAGAAGTAATAAATAGCCACTTAGCTGCTAGCCTTGATGTCACAAAATTAACTGACAGAAAAGCTGCTGTGGTTATAGCATCTACATTGAAAAGTGCTGGATGTCACCCGTCAGAGTTTAATGTTAATAGATCTTCAATACGTCGAAATCGTTTAAAAAATCGAAAAGCAATTGCACAATCTCTTAAAAACGAGTTTCAACCTGATGTACCATTAACGATTCATTGGGATGGCAAGTTAATTGAAGACATAAGTGGTCACGAAACTGTAGATCGTCTACCAATTTTAGTGTCGGGACTTGGAGTAGATCAGCTTTTAGCGGTTCCAAAATTGAATTGTGGAACAGGGAAAGCTTGTGCATCAGTTGTTTACGAATCAATAACTTCATGGGGTTTAAGCGATAAAATAAAATGTTTATGTTTTGACACTACAGCTGTAAACACCGGTCTGATAAATGGAGCTTGTGTTCTTCTGGAACAGAAAATGAAGAAAGATATGCTTTGGCTGGCCTGTCGCCACCATGTAGGGCAAATTATGTTACAAGCTGCCTTTGATCAAGCTCTAGGTCCATCTAGTGGGCCTGATATTCTATTGTTTAAAAGGTTTAAAAAAAATTGGGAAAAAATTTACCAAAATGATTATAAAACAGTAATTCATGATACCACGTCCTTCAAGATTATAGAAAATATTACTGAGAACAGGATTTCTTTTGCACAAAACCAACTCCAAATATATCAACCTCGAGATGACTATAAAGAGTTGCTGAATCTTACGATCATTTACTTGGGAGGAGTTCCTGAAAAAGGAGTATCATTTAGGAGGCCTGCTGGCCTTCATCGCGCTAGGTGGATGGCTAAAGCCATGTACTGCTTGAAAATTTTCCTTTTTCGACATCAATTTAAGCTTTCAAAGAAAGAAGAAAAAGCAATCAAAGATATATGCATTTTTACAATCATGATATATGTAAAATACTGGTTTCAAGCTGCTATCGGATATACAGCACCAAGAAACGACTTACAATTATTAAAAGACCTTGACTCCTTTAAAAATATAAACTCAGTTATAGCCAAAATTACTATGAAAAAAATACTGGGCCATTTATGGTCCTTATCAGAAGAGTTGGTGTCTTTTGCATTTTTCGACGACGAACTATCAGCTCAAGATAAGAAAAAGATGGTAAATGCACTAAAAAACAAAGGTGTAGCGAATTGTCCAAAAAGAAAAAGCATTGATGTCGAACACATCAGTGAAAAAAGCATAGAATATTTTGTGACTAGCAACTCTTTACGATTTTTTCATATACTGGGCATCTCATCACAGTTTTTGAGTAAAGACGTTGAAACTTGGAAAGATGATTCTGATTTTAAGGCTGCAAAAGCAATCGTCCATTCTATGCGGGTAGTGAATGATATTGCTGAGCGTGGTGTTGCCTTAATGAAGGAATATAATAAATTGATAACAAACGATGAAGAGCAAAAGCAGTATTTGCTTTTGTTGATAAAAACTACAGACAGAAATATCCTGATTCAAAAAAATCAACACTTCCATCCTGATTTTACACAATTTCAGTATTAAAACATACTCTTATTTGTATTGTTTACTTAAATTTTGCATGTAAATGTTTTATATCAATAAAAACAAGTTAGTGATTAATATAGTGATTTTATTGTTTTAAATTAAAATTAAAACATTGGTAGCGACCTCTAAATATTATTTTAAAAATTAAATAAAAATACTGAGAGTGTTTCTTAGCATAGAAAAGCAATTGAGATGGTGCCCTGACAAAAATTCCAGAAAAATTTTTTTGACACATATAAGGACCACCCTAATATAGAGCAGCGGAGCAGGAGCGCGACACAATAGGACATTCAATCAGGCGCTTGAATCCGGAATATAGAGCTCGGGAGCAGGAGCTCGACACAATGGAACGTATGACGCCAGAATCCAATAATCAGAGAAGAAGAAAGGCAACGAGATGCAACATTGAGGAGAAGTCGTCGAGGAGATCCAATGACAAGACGTCGTGAACAAATTTTAAAATCTTCTCAAAGAAGAGTGACACGCCAGCAAACCAGGCAACAACTTGCAAACGAGCAGGAATCAATATTGCAAAGAGTACAATTATATAGGTCGGATCCCGCAAATCGTCAATTGGAGAGCGAAAGGCAAGCCAGGAGGAATATTAGAAGACGTCGTGAACTTTCTCCTGATGCACTGCTAGAAGAACAAGCACGTCAACGTCGAACTGCCAATATCTTTGATATATTGATAAAAAAGGGCCCACTGAAATATGCGTGTGTTGTGGGGGCACTTGGTTCCCTCACCAAGTAAAAAAGCTAGAAAAACGTCAGACCTCAGCAAAGTGCACGCACTCGGAAGATGCCAAAAAAGTTTTTTATTTGTCATCGAAGTTTCCATCTTCGAACCAAAAATATAATTTTTATAGCACCTGCTATCGTATTGTCAAATAAGGGAAAATACCAATTATCTGCCTCTCAGAAGGATTGGAGTTTCCTGACATTCCGGAATGTCTTCAGGATTTAACGTGTCTGGAGGAAAGGCTAATATCCTCGTGAATCCCATTTATGCTCATCATATCTTTAGCATATGAACGACAATGTGCTATTCGTGGAGCAGTAAATATGCCGATTTCTGTTGTAGAGACAGTCACCATGCTAACACGAAGATCTGACAACATCCATATTATTCAAGTGCACCTGAAACGTCGCTTGGAATATGAGCAAAATTTTATGACGGACACAGTGCGACTAGCAAAAATATTGCAGGGACTGAATTATCTGTTGGGTACAGAGCTCTACGTCAAGCACAACATTCAAATGTCAAGTGATTGGTTCGCAAATGCAGGAAACGAGTAAACTGTGCCATTTATTGCGGATCCTGCAGATGAGGCAGCAGTAAGAGACCTGCTTAATGCCCGACAGGAAAATGTACAGGAAATGGAAGAGGAATTAAATCCAGGTGGCCAGGAAACTTTGATGGACAATGAACCCGTTGAAAACAGATCGTTTGAACGAGTTGCAATGACAGCAGGGCAAGGTAGATGCCCAAGGGATGTTACACCCGACGATGATGCTCAGGAGTTGTCGTATCCAACAATTTACTGCGGAAAGAAGAGGACATCCACCACAATTTATAGCAAAATTGCGCGAAATACGGCGCTATGATCGACGTTGAGCGCGCGTGGACGTCCTTTTGTATCAAGTTCTGAAAAGGAGAGACTCATAAGGACAGATCCAGTTACATGTTCCAGATATTTCGAAAATCGATTCCGCCAAATGTTGAAATTGTTAAAAAATGGACTGTTTGGAGTACATTTAGTAGTCCGTTACTATTACAAAATTGAATTTCAGCATAGGGGATCACCACATTGTCATGGCATGTACTGGTTAAGCAATGCACCGCAATTGGAATATAATGAAATAATTAACCCAACTGAAGTTGAGACTTTCATTGACCGACACATTACGACTGATGGGGATGATTTGGACTTACAGGAATTTATTCAGTACCAAAAACACAGTCATGGTCGAGCTTGCCTAAGAGACCTGCATAGAAAACAAGTGTACCGATTGAACATGCCATATCCGCCGATACCGCGCACAGAAATTCTTTTCCCCTTGCAGAATCAGGAGCAACGCACACAAGGAGCAAATTGAGCAGAATAAGCTCAAATATGACAAATTTTTATCCAACGAGCTTGAACGAATTCTGGAAAACCTATATGTTTCAGCGGAAGAAATAGCCGATGAGAGAGCTGCCTCTCATTTTTTGGATCCCGAATTCAGAGCTCTAGCTGTTCCAGAGCAAGTTGTTTAATGTTTTTCACGAGGACAACAATATTGTGGAAGAGGCGGTTCGATTAATTAAACTACCACCCCTAATATTAGAAGAAGATTTACTGGTAATGGTACAATCTTTTAACAACAAGCAGAGGGAATATTTTGCTCATGTAATGCACAATGTCAGTAAGAAGAAAATCTTCTACGAATATGTCGGAGGTGGTGCTGGAGTGGGCAAAACCCGGCTTATAACGACTATATATCAGTCGTTGACATTGCGCGCTAACAGTGTACCAGGAACTAACCCCGAAACAGCTAAGGTGTTACTTTGCGCACCCACTGGCAAAGCAGCATTTGGAATTGGAGGTCTAACACTTCATTCCGTTTTTTCACTCCCCGTCAACCAGTCCTCCGCCGATCTTCGGCCCCTCAATAGTGACACATTGAACACTATTCATGCTAATCTCATAGATATTAGGCTTATAATAATTGATGAAATTTCAATGGTTAGAGCAAAAATGTTTGCGTATTTAGATTGTAGGTTAAAGCAAATTTTTAAGAGCAGTGCTTACTTTGAAGGCATTCCAATTATCGTTTTTGGTGACTTAAAACAGTTGCCACCAGTAGGAGATCGATGGATATTTGCGCCGAATGGCAATGATCATTACGGTGCAATTACAGGAACTCCGCTTTGGGATCAATTTCGATACTTCGGGCTCACCGAAATAATGCGTCAGCGTGATAATCAAGAATTCGCCATCGCTTTAAACAACATGTCAGAGGTAAATATGACACACGCTGACATCCAATTAATCAAAAGCAGGGAAAAGACCTCTAACGAAATACCCAATGAAGCCATCCATCTCTTTTATTCAAATGCTTAAACAAATAAATTCAATTCAACAACACTGGCGAACACGATGACTGACGAGTCAAGCCAAGGTGGAACGTACGCTCAAGTTGCGGTTCATCTAGAGGGTAGAATTAGCAGGCCAGCTTTATATGTAGGATGTAGCAGAGCCACAAATGCCAATTTATTATATATAATCGGGAAATTTTCTCCTCCGAACCCATTTGGACAGCAGGATCCCATTAAAACTCAACTTAATAGATTGAGGACAGAAGGTGTGTTGACGACATGCTACAGATTTTTAGCCGAAAAATCGGAACAACGCCTGGATATTTATTACCAAAATGTAAGGAGTCTAAACAAGCATATTGGGGATATCAGATCAGATAAACTGATTTGTTCTGCTGATATTCTGTGCTTTGCTGAGACTTAGGCTTTATCTCAAGAAGAATTTCCAATAGAGGGCTATAATGTTATTGCACGCTTTGATCCCGACGACGCCCGGCCAACGGCCTTATAATATACTCAAAACAAGATCGGTGCATAGATCTATCAGAAGGATCATTATCACGAAACGTCACAGGTTCAGCAAACGATTACAAACTATTAAACGTAAACAATTTGACAGTTTCTTTATCACTTGTGTACAGGAACCCCAAGTATAGACTGCCACAATTTAAAAGGCAAGGGGTGAATAATATTCGTCAGATAAAAGAGCAGTTTAATGGACCATCAGTAGTCTTTGGAGACTTTAACATACATATGTCGCCTCACAGCAACTGACGATTTAGAGGCTCGATTACAACAGTTAGGATTTCAATCTACATTGGACAACGCCGCCACAACAAAACAGCTAACAGCAATAGATTGGGTATGGACAAACATGGATCCAGCAATGACCTCATGTATCACATATCAAACACCATATAGCGATCATGAGGGAATATTTTTAAGTTTTAGAAAATAGATATTTAACATATGTAGATATACATATGTGAGATTCAATATTAATATAACTTAGTATAATAATATTAGGTGTATAGATATGAGTAATTTAATTTATATAGCATAAATATGTATTATTTACACTAATATTATAAAGAGGAAAGATTTGTACCTATTTTTGAATGTTTGTAATGAATAGGCTCAAAAAGTACTGGGCCGATTTAAAAAATTCTTTCACCAGTAGAATGCTACATTATTCCAATTTGACATAGGCTACATTTCATTTTGAAAAAAATTTGGGATTCTTGGTAAAATTTGAACAATGTAACCGAAGGTGTAGAAAAATTAGGCTTAAAATGTCTTTCGTCGAATGCGCTGCCGAAACTATTAGCGATAGAACAAAATAATGTACAACAATATTGAAGAACATCATAATGTCTACAAAAAACTCCGGGGTAGCATATGTCAAACTATTGTAGTTATGTCACTACAACAACTTTTTTCATTTTAAACATTAATGAAATGCTAACCAAATTCAAACCATGCTATTTATGTGTTTATATTAATGTGTATTTCAACTCAAAGAATACAGCACAGCCAGTAGAAACACCGCCAGCAACAAAATTAACATTGACGAGTTTTTTCTCAACTTTCGTCAGTGATCCGTTTACAAGATCGTTGTTCTATTCGGAAATACCCTAATATTATACATGGAATGCATCGTCGAAGAAATAGTTGCGCAGAAAGCAAGGCCAACTAGTAGATTGAAATCCAGATGTGTTCTCAACTAATGCATTAGGACGAATTTACACAATCCACCCGAAAAACGACAACCGCTTCGACCTTCGGTTGCTATTGATTAATGTACGCGGTTCAACTTTATTTGAGTCATGGGTACTGTGAATGGTACGGTGTGTGCAAGGTTTGGAGAAGTAAGCCAGCAATTACAATTGCTGGAACACGTTAATCACTGGAATGAAAATGAAGTTCGCACACTTTTCGCGATAATCATTTCGACATATCAGCCTTCAAATCCGCGTCAATTATGGGATACCAACAAAAAGGACATTACCGAAGACATTTTACATCGCCTTCGCTAAAAATTGGAAATGGTCGAATTTCGGTTGATACTTCCGGTGGTTCGATATCAATTCCATCTTCCCTATGCCAATTCACGAAAGATGAACTCATCACAAATGTTCGGACATTGGCCAAATTATCATAACTACGATTCCTTAAGTGCACGCGCATTGTTAGCTGCAAAAAATACCGATGTTGTTGACTTAAACTGGAAGATTCAAAGCCAAATTCCGGGAGACTTGCGTTCATACAAATCGATCGATCGTCTTGACAATGAAGACGGCGCCGTGAATTATCCAGTAGTATTTCTAAATTCTTTGGACAGGCTTGGTATGCCAACGCATCATTCTCAATCGTCTCAAAGTAGGATCGGTCGTTATTATGTTTCGCAATCATCACGCCACGAAACTGTGTAATGGAACCCGACTGATTGTGACGCACCTATCGAATACAAGAGGCAGAATGCTTGATTCTACGAATTCCTTTGAGTTCTAACGATTTTCCATTTCAGTTCAAACGTATTTCGTTTCCAGTGAAATTTGCATGTGAGATCACAATCACCTAAAGATAGTCGCATAGTGCGAGGCATAAATTTGGAAATGTTATGTTTCTCACACCGCCGTGGCGTGCTCACGAGTTGGAAAACCATCTTTTCTGTACACCGGAACAGAAACCAAAAAATGTTGTTTATCAAGCTGCGTGAAAAAAAAAAAAATTAAATGATAAATGTAACTTTCTTTTCGTTTCAAAACACACAATTTCACGCAGGACAACGGCTGCGGAGTCAGCTAGTAAAAATTTAAATATATATTATATTTGCTCTGTGTTTATCAAGCAAACTGTAAATATATATATGATAAATATGTACTAATATATAAATATTATAATTTTTTTCTCATTAAAATTATATTAACAATAAATATTCTTAAAATTTCAAATAACTGTAAAAGTCTAAAAGATCTATTTTCTTTATTAAATAACCTTAATGTTTCTACCAAACAACCCGGCTAAAAAGAATTAGTAAACTGTTTTCCTTTGAATGAAAATCACTGGCCAGTTACGTCTTTAGATTTACTTAAACACATAGTTCCTACAAGAAATGCACCTGTGAAGGGTATATTAGCTTCGGTGGAGCCGAAGTTAACGTTTTTTATACTCTCGCAACAATGTTGCTAAGGAGAATATTATAGTTTTGTTCACATAACGGTTGTTTGTAAGTCCTAAAACTAAAAGAGTCAGATATAGGGTTATATATACCAAAGTGATCAGGGTGACGAGTAGAGTTGAAATCCGGATGTCTGTCTGTCCGTCCGTCCGTCCGTGCAAGCTGTAACTTGAGTAAAAATTGAGATATCATGATGAAACTTGGTACACGTATTTCTTGGCTCCATAAGAAGGTTAAGTTCGAAGATGGGCAAAATCGGCTCACTGCCACGCCCACAAAATGGCGAAAACCGAAAACCTATAAAGTGTCATAACTAAGCCATAAATAAAGATATTAAAGTGAAATTTGGCCCAAAGGATCGCATTAGGAAGGGGCATATTTGGACGTAATTTTTTTTGGAAAAGTGGGCGTGGCCCCGCCCCCTACTAAGTTTTTTATACATATCTCGGAAACTACTATAGCTATGTCAACCAAACTCTACAGAGTCGTTTCCTTCAAGCATTTCCATATACCGTTGAAAAATGGAAGAAATCGGATAATAACCACGCCCACCTCCCATACAAAGGTTATGTTGAAAATCACTAAAAGTGCCTTAACCGACTAACAAAACACGTCAGAAACACTAAATTTTACAAATGAAATGGCAGAAGAAAGCTGCACCCAGGCTTTTTTTTAAATTCAAAATGGGCGTGGCGTCGCCCACTTATGAACCAAAAACCATATCTCAGGAACTACTCCACCGATTTCAATGAAATTCGGTATATAATATTTTCTCAACATCCTGATGTTATGTAAGAAATATGGGTGAAATCGGTTCACAACTACGCCTTCTTCCAATATAACGCTATTTTGAATTCCGCTTGATGCCTTCTCTGTATAATATATACATTAGGAACCAATGATGTTAGCGGAATAAAACTTTACACAAATATGGTATTTGAGCTGAGGTAACCCTTGTGGAAAAATTGTCGTGATCGGACTGATATCGAACACGAAGAACTCAGTGCCTAACCTAACATAACCTAATTTTTCACCGAAAATATCGGTAAATCTCTCAGACATTTTCATGTAATTCAGAGGGCATCATTTTTATACTCTCGCAAAAAAGTTGCTAATAACAGTATCTCGATTATCACTTTATCATGCGAGAGTATAAAATGTTCGGTGACACCCGAACTTAGCCCTTCCTTACTTGTTTTCTATAATTAAACGAACTAAACATGAAAGAACAAAATTATATTAGAATATTATTTTTAATTAAAGAAATAGTAATAGTTTCCGAAATTTCAAAACAAAATATTTGTACGCATGTATGTGTGTGCAATAAAGTATTTCACTTGAAGTACATAACTTTTTATTTAAAATGGTATTGAATTTTTAATAAGGAATTGTGTACTCCTTATGTATTTTCACCAATTGGACACGATGAGGCATTGACTACACCAGGTTTTTTAGCATAGACATGTTTTACTTGTTTACGGTTGTCATACTGCTTGGAAAGTTTTGCTTCACAGAATTCTCGATCGGATTCAAATCTCGAATTAAGGCAGGCCACGGGTTGGGCTTAGTATCGCGCCGGTTAATTTTGGCTCACTGTACTTAAACGGGAGAACCAAATTGAAAATTTTAAACACACATGTATGCTTAAATTATCGAACTTTATTTTGAAACATATTTTATAAAAATCGGTTCACAAATTTTTCCACAAATTCACTTTAAAAAATGCTATTTTTTGCAAATTTCTAAATACATATATGCTATGGTTAAAAAGTTCGATCCTTCCTCTTTGCAATACGGGGGCGTGAGGGGGGTAGCCCCGCCCTGCTTTTCTCCATAAACGATACTTAACCGGCGCGATACTAAACATTCCCCCAGGCCACTGCAGCAACACAATTTCGTGAGAGTTAAATAACGCATTTGTCTTCTTCACTACATGGAAAATAAAGAAAATTGCTTTTCAAAACATCAATGTTTATTTCTGCATTCATTTCGGCTAGCACAAATCATGTTTTGGTCTTGCGTTTTCATGAAAATATTGCCCATATCATTGCCTGCAATATATCATATGACTATTGGTTGCTAACATGGTGCCTTTTTGACCACTGCTCTTAGTAACACTAGGATTTAAATTTTTCAGAAATTTTGTTATTGTATTCCTATGACTCTACAGAAACAGCAATTTGGCCAACTTTCATGCCTGATAGACTCATTCCTTTAATCAATCAATGCTCCACATCTGATAATTCAGTTCCACGTGGCATTTTCCTAGAAATTCAAAACAATGTAATTACATTATTTTTGTCGTCTTCATGTACTGTACTTACTCCAAAATTTTTATCTTCTCTTATTCTACTGATATGTTTACTTGGCACCAGTCGGAACACAAATAATTCATTTTGCACATATGTTTACATATTTTATACGTAAGTTGCGCTTTACTTCAATAAAAATAACGGTACTACATATGAATACGGTGCGAACATGAAGTTTTTCTATGATGTTAAACTTGTAAAGTATTTACAATAAAATATGTATACCAAAAATATTTTCTGTCTGTTAGCGGACCGACAACGGAAACATGTTTTCGTGGGAAAAACTGGTTTTCGCACGAAAACTTGTGTTTTCGTCCATGTAAAATCTGTCAAACGAAAACACAGTTTTCGTTGAAAACTACTTGAAAACTTACATTACACTCATTATAATCGGTGCCTGCTCTAGTGTAATCGATGTTTTTAGAGGACATATTTTTCCGGCCCTAAATTGTCACTTGATATTTGTTTACATTCCATATACAAATCATATAAGGGGACTCTTTTGCTTTTGCAAAACCTTGTGGCTAAATGAGCACCTGACCCCTCTCTTAATATAATATAACTACACACCACACATACGCACCATACTCAACACATCATCTTTCATCCCACTTTACACACACCACACTCAACACATCATCTTTTCATCCTACACTGCATACAACAACTCAACGCATCATCACATGAGGACACCAAACACAATCAACAAAAGGAACTGGCGGACGGCGCTAGGTCTCTTTTTGATTCGATCCGTGCGCTTGTACATACGTGTCATACCAGTCGTCAATCATTCTCCCGCATTTAATTCGCTTGCATTTTTGCTACCAAAGACATCGCCAAATTAACGGGTAAGTGCCGCGAGTTTTTATCAACAATCTTTCTATGGTCCTTCGAGCCGCACCGGACGGCACTAGTGATAACTAAACATAAAATTCCAAAAAAAAAAAAAAAAATATTTATATATATACATATATATAAAATAAAATCGGTCACGGTAACGCGGTGACAAAATTAAAAGAAAACAAGTAAGGAAGGGCTAAGTTCGGGTGTCACCGAACATTTTATACTCTCGCATGATAAAGTGATAATCGAGATTTCATTATCCGTCATTTACATATTTTTCAAATACCGTATTTGTGTAAAGTTTTATTCCGCTATCATCATTGGTTCCTAATGTATATGTATATTATACAGAGAAGGCATCAAATGGAATTCAAAATAGCGTTATGTTGGAAGAAGGCGTGGTTGTGAACCGATTTCACCTATATTTCGTGCATGTCATCAGGGTGTTAAGAAAATATTATATACCGAATTTCATTGAAATCGCCCATTTTCAATTTAAAAAAAAAAAAACCTGGGTGCAGCTTCCTTCTGCATTTTATCCGATTTCTTCCATTTTTAAACTGTATATGGAAATGCCTGAAGGAAACGAGTTTGGTTGACATAGCTATAGTAGTTTCCGAGATATGTACAAAAAACTTAGTAGGGGGCGGGGCCACGCCCACTTTTCCAAAAAGATTACGTCCAAGTATGCCCCTCCCTAATGCGATCCTTTGTGCCAAATTTCACTTTAATATCTTTATTTATGGCTTACTTATGACACTTTATAGGTTTTCGGTTTCCGCCACTTTGTGGACGTTGCAGTGGGCCGATTTTGCCCATCTTCGAACTTAACCTTCTTATGGAGCCAAGAAATACGTGTACCAAGTTTCATCATGATATCTCAATTTTTACTCAAGTTACAGCTTGCACGGACGGACGGACAGACAGACGGACGGACGGACAGACAGACATCCGGATTTCAACTCTGCTCGTCACCCTGATCACTTTAGTTTTAGGACTTACAAACAACCGTTATGTGAACAAAACTATAATACTCTCCTTAGCAACTTTGTTGCGAGAGTATAAAAAGGAAAAAAAGGTCATACAAAAAAAAAATACAAGCACAACTAAAGCGCCGGCACCAAAAGGACGGGAGAAACACGAAAAAGAAGGCAACGCACAAGCACAGGCACACGCAGAAGCACAGGCACAAGCACAAGCAGAGGCACACGCACAAGACCCACACAAACAGATACATATGAAGCTCACATTCTCCCCAAAAGCCCCTGGAGGAAAGCAAAGTGAGTTGTATCGTTTCCTTACAATTTGTATATTTTACACATATGTATATGTATGATTTAATTTCAAAAAATTAAATTTACGGTCTGACCAAAATTCCGGTCAAAAAAAGGTACAGAAAACCGTTGCCAAACTGTTTTCGGTATCCGGTTTATTTTCCGGTAAAAACCGAGAAACCGCAAACAAAGCAGTTTGGTACTGTATATAGCGGATTATTGATTGCCGGTAAATGCTTACCGTTGTGGTTATAACACAGAAACTATCCCCAAAAAACAATAAAGTATTCAAGTGTTTACTTGCACAATTTTCCAGCAATACCCCTTATACTTAATCAAGAATAAGCAGGATTGCTTAAAACAAGCAACGGCAATCATAAGCAAAAAAAAAACCATATGCACAATTAAAATTGAAGATAAAATACATACATACATATATGTCACATATATTTTTATAACATCCAAAGAGCATAACTTGCTCTTTTACTAGTTTAACCATACCCACATCAATATACATACATATACATACATATATACATATTCATAAATACATATATGTAAAATTAAAATATTACTAAATTCTCTTTTCGCGGCTTCTTATAACTGCAAACCTATGTATGTATATATCGGGTGATTTTTTAAGAGCTTGATAACTTTTTTAAAAAAAAACGCATAAAATTTGCAAAATCTCATCGGTTCTTTATTTGAAACGTTAGATTGGTTCATGACATTTACTTTTTGAAGATAATTTCATTTAAATGTTGACCGCGGCTGCGTCTTAGGTGGTCCATTCGGAAAGTCCAATTTTGGGCAACTTTTTCGAGCATTTCGGCCGGAATAGCCCGAATTTCTTCGGAATGTTGTCTTCCAAAGCTGGAATAGTTGCTGGCTTATTTCTGTAGACTTTAGACTTGACGTAGCCCCACAAAAAATAGTCTAAAGGCGTTAAATCGCATGATCTTGGTGGCCAACTTACGGGTCCATTTCTTGAGATGAATTGTTCTCCGAAGTTTTCCCTCAAAATGGCCATAGAATCGCGAGCAGTGTGGCATGTAGCGCCATCTTGTTGAAACCACATGTCAACCAAGTTCAGTTCTTCCATTTTTGGCAACAAAAAGTTTGTTAGCATCGAACGATAGCGATCGCCATTCACCGTAACGTTGCGTCCAACAGCATCTTTGAAAAAATACGGTCCAATGATTCCACCAGCGTACAAACCACACCAAACAGTGCATTTTTCGGGATGCATGGGCAGTTCTTGAACGGCTTCTGGTTGCTCTTCACCCCAAATGCGGCAATTTTGCTTATTTACGTAGCCATTCAACCAGAAATGAGCCTCATCGCTGAACAAAATTTGTCGATAAAAAAGCGGATTTTCTGCCAACTTTTCTAGGGCCCATTCACTGAAAATTCGACGTTGTGGCAGATCGTTCGGCTTCAGTTCTTGCACGAGCTGTATTTTATACGGTTTTACACCAAGATCTTTGCGTAAAATCTTCCATGTGGTCGAATAACACAAACCCAATTGCTGCGAACGGCGACGAATCGACATTTCACGGTCTTCAGCCACACTCTCAGAAACAGACGCAATATTCTCTTCTGTACGCACTGTACGCATTCGTGTGGTTGGTTTAATGTCCAATAAAGTAAACTGAGTGCGAAACTTGGTCACAATCGCATTAATTGTTTGCTCACTTGGTCGATTATGTAGACCATAAATCGGACGTAAAGCGCGAAACACATTTCGAACCGAACACTGATTTTGGTAATAAAATTCAATGATTTGCAAGCGTTGCTCGTTAGTAAGTCTATTCATGATGAAATGTCAAAGCATACTGAGCATCTTTCTCTTTGACACCATGTCTGAAATCCCACGTGATCTGTCAAATACTAATGCATGAAAATCCTAACCTCAAAAAATCACCCGATACATACACATCAGAGAGCTGCAACGAGTATGATAAAATCAGAACAAACAGTCGTGCCAAAAACACAATCAAATCAATTCAGTTCAGCATAGACAACATTGTTAATCAATTCGTGTATCTGCCAGCGTCAACTGACCTGATGCAACACAAACAATCTGTTCTTCGGCAATCACGATCGTGTAAACGTATGGCTGGCTTCGGTTGCAATCGTATCATATGATACTGATTTGAATCATGTGTCACTGATTTGAATCATGTGTGGCAAAAAATGTATCAGCTTTGAAAATGTTCGCGTGTTACAAATTTTCGAAGCGTAAACAATGGAAATTGCATCGAATACGTACATATGTATGTACATACATATATACATACATTTGTTGTATGTATGTATGTACTCGATGGAATTTCCATTTTACATATAACATATATACATTCATACATACATGTGTATACAAACATACATATGTAGTTGAAATAGAACAGAAGTGCACTAGAGAAAATCAGTGTTTAGGGGATGATATACAACCCGAACGCTGTCGATCATTTCAATCATTGAAGCATGAGTTTGCATCACTTTGGGTATTTTCTGCTGATACGAATGGTCATAAACAAATCAGGTATAAGCCGATCGCTAGTGATACAAAGTTGTTCTCTATCGCTGATTTGAAGACAAACAGTTCGCTTCGTGTACATGAACTGAACTGACAGAATCAGACAGAGTAACGGATCAGTACTTAAGTATACACAAAAATTTATTACTCGTTGCAGTTCTCTGATACACATGTATATGCGGCGCAATTATAAAAATATACTTATGCATTTATGTACATAAAAACAAGTGAACTTGAAAACTACCTGCGGTCGGTTAACCCATTTACAACCATTGTACTCGCTTGTGTACAGAAAATCAGTCAAGTTTAGGCATGTGTCGTAACTCAATGCTAAGTATTTGCACACACATTTTTGATCATGTGCGTAGTTTTATTCCTAGAAACAACAAAAAAAATACATTCGCTTCACGCGAATTCATAACGGCACTTTTTGTGGCGTCAACTTCTGTGCGTTTTTTTCATATTGTGTGATTTTGTGTCTTTAGTCATTATTTTGCTGTTGATGAGCTATTATTGAATTGTTAGTGAATGGGTGCTGAAATACGTTCTGTAAGCCCTATTTGGAACAACGAAGCATGCAACTTGACAATGGATTCGACTACTATATATATAGAAAATAAGATGAAAATGAAAATGGGTTTGGATGGTAGAAGTCCCGTTGAGGTATTTGAGACACTGTTTGATAAAGCCGTAGGAGCAACGAGAGAAAATAGAACAAAAAAATGTCCTTTAAACCAAAAAAATATTTCCAAAAACAAGCAAGAGGATATTTCAAGATCAAATACAACCACAATAATAAAATATTGTCTGCCATAAACGAATCAGGTGGATTTGCGAGCTATGTGGTACTGCTTTGTGCGTGGAACGCCACTGTTTTAAAATAGCCCACTCATAAATATTTTATACACTTTTGACCATTGTACTCTTGTAAGTACAGCAAAATTTTCGTATATCTAAGAAAAAAAAAAAATTTTTTTTTGTTGATGGTATAAATCAATAAAAAACTGAAAATTTTAAATAAACTTATTTTTTGACTCCTTGGTTGTAAATGGGTTAATACTCCTTTGTGGTTTTTCATACGAAGATACTTATATACATCCTCTGCGAATGGTAGGCACCTTGTCGTGGTGCAGGGGCTTAAGCCGCAGCACAGCACAGCATCTCTCAGCCATCGAAGATGATGCGGCAGAGTATCGCCCCCGGTGGCTGACGGAGGCTGCATGTGCACGGTGACCAAGAGCTACCACCTCCTAATCCAGGGTGTTATGCGACCCGTGCCCATTGGATGATTTGCAGCCAGGAGGTAAATTCGGCTGTATTCACACGGAGCCTTCCCAACACCGGGCCGCCTTGGGAAGTAACGGTGGCCTTACTGCGCCAAGGGGCTCTGGCGCAGCGGACTTTTAGACTCCCCTTCTTTAAGACTAGACCGGGAGGCTTACAACACGAGCCGAACGGTCGTAAGAGCAAGATGGATCAACAACAACAACCACAAAAACAACAACAACAAACAACAACAAACAACAACAACAACGGCAACTACCAAAGCAACGACAATAAAAACGGCAGCAATAGTACCTCAAGCAAGAGTGGCCCAGGGGCTAAGCGAAAGTTTAGCTTCCTGGACGCCCTGTCGCCGGAAGAGCGTGCACTCTTTGAAGAGCACGCGCGCGACGCCGACGACGATGTGTCCTCTTGCAGCGGCACTCAGCGCAGCGCGTCAACAGCAATTCGCGCAAACGCTACCCCCACAACCCCCTCGAGCAGGATCGACTGCGGAGAGGAGGGTGGTTTCACGAAAGTGGAATCAAGGGGTGAACGTAAAAGAAGACGGCAACGAGGGAACATTCCTTGTACCCCGGAGCCAGGACGGCCAGGAGGTCATGACGACCCACGTAGAGCGGGAATGAGTGGAGCCACTCTTAAGTGGTACCTAAGATTCCTTGAGGACGGCATGACCCCGGAGTCAGCCGAAAGGCGGGCTCTGGGTAGGAGCAGTGGGAAAGACCCCTCTCCTAACAATGTAAGACGCACAGGTACCAACGGTGGATCGGCCGCGACAAAACGCAGGAACCGAAGGCGTCGTAGTGCTAAAGCAGCCTCGTTGGAGGAACGTAGCGCAGCAGGGCCGGCGACCCAAGAGGCACCTAGTCGATCAGAGAAAAGGAAGGGTGGCCAAATAACGCCTCAGGTGCCACCAAAGCCCAAGAGAATACGGGAAGATAAACCACAGGAGGCCAGTGGTAAGCGCTCCAACCCCAACCAGCAGCCAATAAGTACCGCGAGCCGTAAGTACTCAGAGGCTGTAAGTAGCATTCGAATGGCAGTGGTGCCCCGTAATTACCCGGCGGAGGCCCTAGGACTGCCTGGTAAAGGCCCTGTCTATCGGCGACAGGTTCACTGGCGCCTTTAACGGCATTTTCTTCAAGGGCGGCATGCTGCTGATCGACTGCCAGGAAGAGAAGTCGGCCACCTGGCTGAAGGAGATCACGCCAAGGCTAGTGGGTTGGAAGGGCCCGGCCCTGTGTGTAAGGAGAGGTGAAGAAATACCGCAACTACACAGCATGGTGGCGTTCTTTCCGAGAAGTGCAGATGATAGCTACGACTTCGCGCTCAATCTGGTGAGAAACCAGAACGAAGGTTTAAGTACCTCGGCGTGGAAAGTTGTAGCAAGCAGTGTTGTGGGTTCCGGGTGGAACCTCAACATCACGATGGACGACGAGTCCTACAAGTATATAAGGCTTAAGGGATTCAGACTGAATTTCCGCTTCGGCAAGATTGTGGTGCGGCCATGGAGGCCTGAGGCTGCGTCCACGAGCCAAGAAGCTAAGACGGGGATGAACGTAGTACCAGCTCCACCCGTAACTCGCCCAGCGGCGCATGAGGCGACTGCAGCTGTGGTTTCGGGTAAGGATAACGAATCCCCCAGTGAACCCATCTCGGCTGGGCAGGCTGCGACTACCGCCGCGGATGCAGAGGAGAGCAACGGGCGAGAAGACACGATGCCATCCACCCAGGAGCTTCTGGAAGGGCTGGAGATGCAGGTCGATGAAGGGGACGAAGACGGGGACCTGTCTCTCATGGAACCGATTCTGTAGGCTCCAGCACCGGCATAGAAGTGGCCCAGTTGAACCTACATCACGCATCGGCAGCCTCGGCAGTCATCGTGAAGAGGTTCATCTCGGATAACCTGGGCATCCTTCTAATCCAGGAACCCTGGGTGTTCAAAGGAGAGGTAAGAGACCTCAACATGAGAAGGAGCAAGGTAATCTGGGTTCTCTTTAGCGAGAGACCCCGATCTTGTGTAGTCGTTAGAGCCGATATAGACTTTTTCTGTATTTCAGAGTTTCTAACGCAAAACCTGGTGGCGGTGCAGGTGAAGGACAAGGAAAGATCGGACTTCGTCCTTGCATCCGCATACTTTCCGGGAGAGACAGCCACAGCACCCCCCATCGATACTTGGTCTGGTGGAGTATTGTAAATCCAACAATCTCCCCCTGACCATAGGATGTGACGCAAATGCTCATCACACGGAATGGGGTAGCACGAACTGCAACATGAGGGGTGAGTTACTGCTTGAATTCATAATTAGTAATAATATTAACATTGAGAATGTGGGTTGTGAGCCAACCTCCGTAACAAGTGTCCGCAGGGAGGTCCTAGACATTACCCTAAGCAATGACAACATGATCGGGTTGATTTCGCAGTGGCGGGTATCAAAAGAGCCCTCACTGTCAGATCACAGGATCATTCGTTTTGCTCTGAGGGTGGTAGTCGGGGACCGACCTCCGACTCGTACCCCTAGAAATACAAATTGGGGCACTTTCAAAGAGATCTTAAGTAGGAGTATAAGTGTAGTGGAGCAGGCGGATGTTAGGTCCACCACAGTTGGACTGGAGAGCAGACTGAGTGCCATAACCCAGTCCACTGTGAACGCCTATCATTGTGCCTGTCCATTGAAAGCGACCACCAGCAAACAAGGCTGCCCTTGGTGGTCCAGTAAACTCTCAGCCCTCAGACTCAAGGTGCGTAGGCTGTTCAACAAAGCCAAGCACACAGGCAGCTGGGAGGACTACAAATGGCACCTAACAGCCTACAACAAGGAGATTAGGCTTGCCAAGTCAAACAGTTTCAGGAAATTCTGTGATAGCGTCTCCTCGACCCCGGAGGCAGCTCGACTGCACAAGGCGTTGTCGAAGGGTAAGACGGACACAGTATTATCCCTAAAGAGACAGGACGGGACATATACGACAAGCGCGGAGGAGAGGGCAGAAACACTCCTACAAACGCACTTCCCGGAGACGGCTCAAGCTGACCTAACCCCAACCTTGGTCACACGCAGGCCGGATCACTCAGACTGGCTGACTGCAAGGAACCTGTTCACTGCAGACTCAGTCAGATGGGCACTGGCCTCCTTCTCGAACTACAAGTCACAAGGAGAGAGAGGAGAGAGAGCGGCACTGGCGGCAGGCAGCAAGTGTGCGCCACGCCAAGCTGCTCCTAGGAGGATATAACCTCTCCAGGTTTAAGGAATTAATTAACCTCCCCCGTAAGAAATTCCGAATCCTCGTCGCAGTCTACAGAGGGCACTGCAAGCTCAGGAAGCACCTGTCCAACATGGGCATGGCAAACTACTGGAATTTTTCAGACTGCTGGGGCTTTAGGAGGTCATGTGATACAGGAGAGGGCACAATAGACCCAAGGTCGCGGTGCAGAACCTTAATAATATTCTTATCTTATCTTACTTATATACATATACATGCGTATACATATATGTATTTCTAAACATGCGGGCGCATATAAATACATACAATATATACTGAAAAGTATACCCGATCGACATCGGGTACAAATTATATAACAAAAAAGGTTTTTTATAACAACTTTTCATAATTAAATATTTGTACAAAAGTGTACTGTCACATATGTAGATACGCTTATTGCTTCAAAGTCCACATTGGCATATGTTCCGCGATACCCCTTGGATTTTGACTAACAAAACCAAGCGGGATTGCGTATAAAATATATTCAAAGTTCACATTGGCATATGTCCCGCAATACCCCTTGATTTGTGATCAACAAAAACAAGCAGGAT
>NW_026089622.1:6886742-6967243 GCF_024586455.1 Bactrocera neohumeralis | reverse complement strand
ATGTCACCCACAAAAACTACAAACATTGCTTTACAAAAACAACAATTGCCTGAAATAGCATCATACTTACTTATATGCGTACACATATAAATATGTGCGTATGACATTCCCACACAACATACATACTTATGTATATGCGTTCACATGTAGATATGTCATCCCCAAAAAATTACAAATATTGTTCCACAGAAACGACAATCGTTTCAAGTAGCATCAGCAGCGTCACAAGTCAATAAGCATGGCAGCCAAATAGTCGATGCCCGAATTTGTAGAAAAATACACAACAACAACTTTTTCATTCATGAACGCAAGCGCACTTTCAACCGGCAAACTTGCTTCATTCATAAAAAACAAACACCATTACATCTCCCCGAGTATGGCTTTGCCTACAAGTGTCTTTTCGCGAGGATGGCAAAAGCTAAAAATCATAAATTTAACAACTTTCTGATGTTTCTTCACAGAAAGAAGTGAGAAAAGTGGCAACATAGCTGTTGCCGATTTATAACATTTTTTTTTTTTTTTTTTTTTTTGATAATGTTGAGTGAAATACATACATTTTGAGAATTTTGAAAGTAAATTTGTATAAGTATAAAGTTTAATAAAATACATTTTGTGAAATTTTTGGCGGAATTGTGTGTTGCCCCTTCTATTGTAATTCCGAAAGGTGAGTGCGAGGAGACTAATCGAAAAATACATGATCCTTCGAGCCTACAGAAAGGCACTATAGAAAGAAAAAATCAAGTTTTAATACAAACGAGTGTAGTGACGTTAAAACACATAAAAAGCGAAAGAAAAAGATAAAAAAAAACAAAAACAAAATTAAGTCAAAGTGAAAAGTTAAGTGGGACAACAAGAAATAAACACATACAGAAACGAAGTTCATTTTTAAAATAACAACATACATATATATATACATGAATGAACATATTTATATAATAACATGGATTTGTGTAAAAATATAATAAAACAAAATTTAGTTTTTTAAACAAATTATAATACATAAAAAGAAAGAATTCAAAATCACACGAGCGCGCCGCGTTATAAAAATCTAACATTAAACATAATTCGGGCGCGATCGGTCAAAAAAAAAAAAGAAAAACAAAGCATCAATACAACATAATAACAACACACAATAGGAAAGCAAGAGCACACGGGCGTAGGACAACAAGACAGGAGAACCGGAGCACACAGGCATAAAAGACCACAACCTTACAGTACTTGTCCAATAAATTACGAACGAAAACAAAAATTTAATATTTTTAATATAATTTAATAATATTGAATATGATTCAATACAAAAATATGATAATTTAAGTTTAATGTATATAGCATATAAAAAATATTTTTTTTTTAAATACGCCAAATATTTATGTTTTTATTAATGATTAACGTTAGAACTCCGGATAATTTTTTTGTTCGTTCGTAATTTATTGGACAGGTACTGTACTTTCCCCCAAAAAACCCCCTTGAGGCGAGATAAAGTAAGTGTATCGTTTTTGATTTCTATTTATTATATGTGTGTACATATGTATGATAACAAACGGATTTATAATTAAGATAATCTGTTTGAACGGGACAAACCGGGAAAACTTTAATTATATATATCATATATATATATAAAAAACATTAAAAAAAAATAAAAATATTTTATTTGCCTATTTGCTTACCCCAGTGTTACGAACACACGTAACAAGCTAATCAAACAACAATTCAATCTCAAGTATCGACTTGCAAGATTTTCCGCAATACTCCTTCTGCTCCTCAAAACAGTAAGCAGTATATCTAAAATAAACAAGTAAGGAAGGGCTAAGTTCGGGTGTTACCGAACATTTTATACTCTCGCATGATAAAGTGATAATCGAGATTTCATTATACGTCATTTACATATTTTTCAAATATCGTATTTTTGTAAAGTTTTATTCCGCTGTCATCATTGGTTCCTAATGTACTATATATTATACAGAGAAGGCAACAGATGGAATTCGAAATAGCGTTATATTGGAAGAAGGCGTGGTTGTGAACCGATTTCACCTATATTTCGTACATGTCATCAGGGTGTTAAGAAAATATTATATACCGAATTTCATTGAAATCGGTCTAGTAGTTCCTGAGATATGGTTTTTGGTCCATAAGTGGGCGAGGCCACGCCCATTTTCAATTTTTAAAAAAAGCCTGAGTGCAGCTTCCTTCTGCAATTTCTTCCGTAAAATTTAGTGTTTCTGACGTTTTTTGTTAGTCCGTTAACACACTTTTAGTGCTTTTCAACATAACCTTTGTATGGGAGGTGGGCGTGGTTATCATCCGATTTCTTCCATTTTTAAACTGTATATGAAAATGCCTGAAGGAAACGACTCTGTAGAGTTTGGTTGACATAGCTATATTAGTTTCCGAGATACGTACAAAAAACTTAGTAGGGGGCGGGGCCACGCCCACTTTTCCAAAAAAATTACGTCCAAATATGCCCCTCCCAAATGCGATCCCTTGTGCTAAATTTCACTTTAATATCTTTATTTATGGCTTAGTTATGACACTTTATAGGTTTTCGGTTTCCGCCATTTTGTGGGCGTGGCAGTGGGCCGATTTTGTCCATCTTCATACTTAACCTTCTCATGGAGCCAAGGAATACGTGTACCAAGTTTCATCATGATATCTCAATTTTTACTCAAGTTACAGCTTGCACGGACGGACGGACAGACGGACGGACGGACGGACAGACAGACATCCGGATTTCGACTCTACTCGTCACCCTGATCACTTTGGTATATATAACCCTATATCTGACTCTTTTAGTTTTAGGACTTATAAACAACCGTTATGTGAACAAAACTATAATACTCTCCTTAGCAACATTGTTGCGAGAGTATAAAAAGCAAAAGGCACAATAAAATGCATGAAATGAAATAAAAGAAATAATAAATTCGAACATACATACATATTAACTAGTAACAACTCGATTTATATTATACGAAGTTAAAACAAACAAGTAAGGAAGGGCTAAGTTCGGGTGTCACCGAACATTTTATACTCTCGCATGATAAAGTGATAATCGAGATTTCATTATACGCCATTTACATATTTTTCAAATACCGTATTTTTGTAAAGTTTTATTCCGCTATCATCATTGGTTCCAAATGTATATGTATATTACACAGAGAAGGCATCAAATGGAATTCAAAATAGCGTTATGTTGGAAGAAAGCGTGGTTGTGAACCGATTTCACCTATATTTCGTGCATGTCATCAGGGTGTTAAGAACATATTATATACCGAATTTCATTGAAATCGGTATAGTAGTTCCTGAGATAGTGGGCGAGGCCACGCCCATTTTCAATTTTGAAAAAAAAGCCTGAGTGCAGCTTCCTTCTGGCACTTCTTCCGCAAAATTTAGTGTTTCTGACGTTTTTTGTTAGTCGGTTAACGCACTTTTAGTGATTTTGAACATAACCTTTATATGGGAGGTGGGCGTGGTTATTATCCGATTTCTTCCATTTTTGAACTGTATATAGAAATACCTGAAGAAAACGACTCTGTAGACTTTGGTTGACATAGCTCTAGTAGTTTCCGAGATATGTACAAAAAACTTAGTAGGGGGCGGGGCCACGCCCACTTTTCCAAAACAATTGCGTCCAAATATGCCCCTCCCTAATGCGATCCTTTGTGCCAAATTTCACTTTAATATCTTTATTTATGGCTTAGTTATGACAGTTTATATGTTTTCGGTTTCCGCCATTTTGTGGGCGTGGCAGTGGGCCGACTTTGCCCATCTTCGAACTTAACTTTCTTATGGAGCCAAGGAATATACCAAGTTTCATCATGATATCTCAATTTTTACTCAAGTTACAGCTTGCACGGACGGACGGACAGACGGACGGACAGACAGACATCCGGATTTCGACTCTACTCGTCGCCCTGATCACTTTGGTATATATAACCCTATATCTGACTCTTTTAGTTTTAGGACTTACAAACAACCGTTATGTGAACAAAACTATAATACTCTCGTTAGCAACATTGTTGCGAGAGTATAACAAAAAGGGTAGATATATATTAGATATACAGATATATAAATACACATACATATATATATTACAATATATCAATTATATTATACGAGGGCATTCGATCTATACATATAAATATATACACACATATAAAATATACAATATATTAAATATTTCTTAAATACTGCGTAACACGACATACGCGTATTTGAATAAAATAATCGTTAATTCGGAAATAAAAACTCTTATTTACGTAAAAGAGTTTTCGGGTTTTCATATTCATCTGAATTTATACTAAGAAATTCACTCTTATTAATCTATTGATTGTTACTAAATGAGCACAGATTCTAAATCTACTCAATTTTTAAAAATTCCGAAAATGATTTCTGATGACAAAAGTCCAAGTACACCTGCAGAAGCTACACGCTCGAAACAAGGTGCTACAAAGCAAAAAAAGGGGAAAGATATTTCTTACGCTAAATTCATTTCTGAGAGTGACAGCCTAATAAGATACTGCACTCGATTTTCATCTTCACCGATTCAAGATAACTCTGAATCGGTGCTAGAAATCAAAAATCAAAATATTGACAATTTCTGGACACGTCTCCAATCTGCATAGGACGCGATAGTAGAAACTGACGACTCAGATCTACCCGAAAATTTTAAATCCTCGGCTTACGCCAAATATGAAAATTGCCTTGACCAATATGAAGAGACAAAAGCCATGATCTCCGATCAATTGAAATTAATTAAAGCAATTGCACCTATTCCACAACCGAGAATAGAGCTGCCACAAATTCAAAGCCAAGAGGCTAGTTCAGGCATTCACCTTAAAGTGCCAGCATGCGATACAGAAACATTTCACGGAGGTTATGAACAATGGCCGTCCTTCCGGGACATGTTTACGGCCGTGTATGTACATAAACCATCCTAAATTATCACAAGCGCAAAAATTGTATCACCTCAGATACAAAACCAAAGGTCAAGCAGGCGTAATAGTCAAACAGTTCGCATTAAATGACTACAATTTCAATTTGGCTTGGGAAGCTCTAAAAGAACGATACGAGAATGAAAGAATATTGGTCGACCAACAAGTCACAATATTAATGAACTTACCAAAAATTCAGAAAGAAACAAGTGAAGAGTTCATAAAACTTCAATCCACTGTTTCAAATTGTTTGTCCGTTCTATCGATACAGAATATTCTCACAGACAATTGGGACCCCATACTGGTAAACATATGCTCCGCGGCATTACCAGAAAAATCGTTGCTTTTGTGGGAGCAATCGCTCTCATCGAGAAGAAAATGCCCAACGTGGCAGCAGATGAAAGATTTCTTAACTACCCAATACGAAATTGCGGAAAGGGTAGATAAAAAGACGGTCAGAACCAAAAACGTTCAACACGACCTAAATCGAAGTTTCATTAGACCCCAAGCTAGTAACAACAACAGTTTAAACAGAAGCTTTTTTAAAAATCAATCGTTCACATCTGAACAAAATAAATTAACGTCGTGGTAACACAAGGTAAAATCTTGCGAAAAATTTAAAAAACTTACTATCAATGAAAGGAACAACTTTGTCAGATCAAAAAGACTCTGTACAAACTGCTTGTCCCACTCACACAATCTCAATAATTGCGAAAGCAAATTCAGCTGCGTATATTGCCACAAAGGCATCATTCTATGTTGCACATAATATCTCTCCCAACAGACCTCAAAGTAGCGCTTTCTCAAAAAGAGCCGCTGGTTTAGTTGCAGCCGCAACTCCCGAAACTCAAAATCCAGAATTTTGCCAAGAGGCACCATGCTGCTCCAAGGCATTAAAAACTCAAACGCTGCACAGCGAGATTCAAAGTATGGTACTACTACCAACAGCAGTCGTCTCCATCGAACACCGAGGAGAACTGTTTAAACTCAGGGCCTTAATAGACCAAGGATCACAAAGATCATTTATTGCGTCTAGGGCACAAAATAGGCTACAACTGCCTACAAAATTAGCCAATTTTGAAATTACGGGAATGGGCGGAAGAGTAGTACAAAACTCAAATAAAATCTGCCCCATTACCCTAATTTCCCCCCAAGCGGATAAGCGCATTCAAGCAGAAGCTATAGTCTTACCGCAACTTACGAACATGCTTCCAAGCTATCACATAAATAGCAAGCATTGGCAAAAGGTTACACACCTAAAGCTAGCAGATCCTAACTGCAATACCCCCGCTCAAATAGACCTTCTATTAGGCAGCGACTTTATATCACAAATTATAATAGAAGGTGTTGAAAAAATTTCGAAAACACTTCTGGCGCAAAATACCATTTTCGGTTGGGTCCGAAGTGGAATAGTTGCGGAACCAGTCACAACAATGACAACTCAAGTTGAGGAAATCTCAAACGAGTACCTCAATTCACAATTGAGAAAATTTTGGGAGTTAGAAGAACTTCCCCCCATTTCAATTACAACACCAGAAGATCAGTATTGTGAAGACTTTTACAAAGCCACAACTACTAGATCAGATAATGGTCGGTATGTCGTACGACTACCTCGAAAACAACAATTTCCAGACACACTCGCCTTAGGTCACTCTCGCACCTCTGCAATACAGCAGTTTCTAAGTATGGAAAAAAATCTACTTAGAAAAGGTGAGCTTAAACAACATTATGATGGAGTCTTAGAAGAATACCTCCATTTAGATCACATGGAGGAAGTAAGCCCATGCGAAAAAATCATAAAAGGCAAATATCACTCATTCTACTTGCCACATCATGCAGTAGTAAAGCCTGACAAAAAAACAACTAAGGTTAGAGTTGTCTTTAATGCCTCGAGATCCACTAGCTCGGGGAATTCCCTAAATGATATTCTATTTACGGGACCCACACTCCAACCAGACTATATATATACGTATGGCGTATATTCAAATACGTTTTCAATGGGGATGTCGAAAAAATGTATCGACAAATAATGGTACATAAGGATGATCAAGATTTTCAGCGGATTATTTTCCGAAAATCTGCCAATAGTCCACTACGCGACTTTAAATTGAAAACAGTTACCTTTGGCGTAAACTGTGCCCCATACCTCGCCATTCGTACACTCCACGAACTGGCAGAAGACACAAAGTCAGAATTTCCTCTGGCAACACAAGTCTTAAAAACACAAACTTATGTAGACGATATACTGTCTGGGAGCCACAGCCTCTCACAAGCATACGAGTCCTTATCACAAGTGATAAAGGCCCTCAACACCGCAGGGTTTCCACTAAAAAAGATCACAGCTAATCACCCAAGTATCTTAAAAAATATACCAAACGATAATAAATTGGATACCAATTTCCTTATCTTTGAAAAAAAATTATAACAGAAACACTGGGCATCCAATGGAATGCGATATCGGACCAGTTCTCATACACGACAGAGTCCATAACCGCATTATCCGCCATAACAAAGAGGCAAATTTTATCCTCAATGGCAAAACTTTTTGACCCCGCAGGATGGCTTGCGCCAATTATGATACAAGCAAAAATCCTGATTCAAGAATTATGGCTAGACGGAACAGACTGGGACGAACAAGTGAAACCTCTTCGCTTAGATAAGTGGTCCCAGTTTGCTAATAATCTGAAAGACATCTCGCAGATACAAATTCCACGGTGGGTAAACTATTCCCCCGAATACAAAGTGGAGCTACACGGCTTCTGCGACGCCTCTGAAAAGGCATATTGTGCCACTATATATGTGCGCACACAAAGCGATATTGCAACTACAAGTCACCTACTAGTGGCAAAAGCAAAAGTTGCGCCTCTGAAAACCATAAGTCTACCACGACTTGAACTCTGTGGCGCTTAATATGGCAAAATATAAATTATATCTCTGGTCCGATTCCGAAATAGTTCTAGCCTGGTTAGAAAAACCACCACACGCGTGGAAAACATATATGTATTTCTAATCGAACGTCCCAAATACTTGATCTAGTAGGATCAGCCACTTGGCGGCACGTAGCCAGTGCTGACAATCCTGCCGATCTTGGGACAAGAGGGTGCAAACCCCTTCATCTCGCCACCACCACCCTCTGGTGGAATGGCCCCCGATGGTTAACAGAATCTCCCGATTCTTGGCCACAATCACCAATGCGCAACATAATTGCCCCCGAAAGTCGAAAAATCGACACCTACCACACAATATTGGATGATAATGACATCCTTGAACGATTTTAATCGTTCCCCCGAGCACTCAGAGTAGTCGTCTATATTCTCAAATTTGCAGAGCGACTCAAACTTAAGGTAAAGGAGCAACTTGCCCCCAATGCGTTACATTGACGCACCAAGACTTACAAAAAGCAAGGGTCGCTCTTATCGCATCAACCCAAACGCGCTACTTCAGCCGCGACATGGGGTTACTAAGAGAATCGAAGCCAATTGACAAAAAGAGCTCACTCTTAGTACTAAACCCATTTATAGACACGAACGCCACCCCATAATCATAACTGAGAAGTCTCCATTTGCCACATTATTCCTGAAATACATCCACATATTAATGCTACACGCCGAACATCGCCTCATGCAACATATGGTACGACAAGAGTATTACATCCCACGTCTAAAGCCCCAAATCAAGAAATGCATTTTCATATGCAAGATCTGCACTATGCATAAGCAAAAAATGCGAACGCAGATTATGACAGCACTTCCACCTGAACGCTGCAATTTCGCTCTGCCTTTCACCACCACTGGTGTCGATTTTGCTGGGCCTTTCCAGGTAACGGCGTCTATGTTCAGGTCTCCCACTCTCATGAAAGGCTATGTGGCTGTCTTTGTATATTTCACGACAAAGGCAGTCCACCTTGAGCTATGCACTAATCTGACGACAGAGGGTTTCCTCGCGGCATTTGCTCGCTTCGTCGCTCGACGTGGCTTCCCATCCAAAATCATGAGCGATAATGGCAAAACATTCATTGGAGCTCAACGAGCCACAGAGAAACAGTTCGTGGATTTCTTTAAACAAGTATCACCTGACATCGTACAACAGTACGCCCCCCAAGGTATCAATTGGCAATTTATACCCCCAAGCGCTCCTCATATGGGTTGTTTGTGGGAATCAGCTGTAAAGAGCTTCAAATCTCACTTCAAGAAGATAGCTGGCAGCTACAAATTTAATTATGAAGAATTCACTACGTTATTAACTAAAGTCGAATCCGTTCTCAACTCACGGCCACTCACGGTTCTCTCGCAAGATCCCTCCGATTTAACAGCCCTAACTCCAGGGCATTTTCTAAAAGGAGCACCCATTCTGGCCACACCTGAGCCAGGCACTCCACGCGCTATCCTTACTAAATAGA
Organism: Bactrocera neohumeralis; assembly: GCF_024586455.1. Lineage (NCBI taxonomy): Eukaryota > Metazoa > Arthropoda > Insecta > Diptera > Tephritidae > Bactrocera > Bactrocera neohumeralis. The sequence continues at coordinate 6,957,916 of NW_026089622.1, read as the reverse complement.
TGGGAAAGAATTAAAATTCTCCATCATAATTTCAGTCGCCGATGGAAAGAAGACTATATCAACCTCCACAAGAGGTACCGTTGGAAAATTACAGAAAATGCGCCAAAGATTGGAGATTGTGTCCTGATTCAGGACGAGTGTCTCCCCCCTACCGAATGGCGGCTCGGCCGCATAGAGAAGCTTTACCAAGGCTTCGACGGTCATATTCGCGTAGTCGATCTCCGTACTCAATCCGGGAAGTTAACAAGACCGCTCGTGAAACTATGCTTTTTACCGACAGACGATAACATCGAAACGTAAACGAAAAAACCCTCGAATAAACCCGATATAATAAATATTTTAAAATATCACAAAAAACAATCTAATGGTCAATCAACTTGACGTTCCACTTCTGCCACAACGTGGCAGCCATACCCATATTCACTTAATGCAACAAATTTTCAATTAAAATAACACTCTTCCATAAAGATAAACATGGATGCAGACATGCCACTCGCTCCGACGATAACCATTCGCTCGACTATCCACGTGCCACGCCCAGTGGCAGCTCCAGTTGCGGCAGCCCTAGTTGCGGCTGGCCCAGTCGCAGCTCCCCGAACCACCACATCAACGGGTCCGCGTAGTGGAACGCGAGCACTGCCGTCAACGCTCATATCAGCAGCAGAGCCGGAGCGCATCAGGTGCCCAATATGTCGTCGACCGCACCGGTTGATGCAGTGCGCCATTTTTAAAGTTTTGCCACCACAGCAAAGGCTGCGTGTCGTCCAGGCACACGGCCACTGCCTCAATTGTCTGGCACCTACCCACACTACCCAGGAGTGTACCTCGGGAAACGTGTGCCAGATATGTATGTAGCCTCACCGCACCATGCTGCACCGAACCACCATTCCCGACATCGGTCAACAATCTGGAAGCCACCACCGTGGTGCAGTACGACAACAAAAACCCGGAATGAACGATCGCGTCGATAGCCAACCACATCATCCACCCGTATCCGGCGGCAACAGAATGGGACGTCGACACGACGCCAGCAACACACGCCCCGTCCGCGCCGCACATTAGGCCTAAGCAACGTTGTAGCCACGCTCCAGCAGTTGCAACGACTTCTAGGCTGAAATATTTGCCTAGGGGGGCCGGGATGGCTAAATGAGCTTCAGTCCCCTGCCCCACCTGACACATAACCAACACCGAACACCTAACCACAACAATAATCCCGCATCCAGAACACTGTACACTCACCGCATTAAAATATACCTCACTAGCACTCTTCATTCACCACACTCACCTCTACACCACCTACAATCCACATCACACATAACTACTTTGCCACAGCATTTTGCACCTCAACAAAAAGGGAACAAAAGGCGCGGAGAAACAAGTTCACGATCACTTCCCTTTTGCGATCCGCTAACGAAAGCCGTGCTGTTCACCCCGAGTGCCCACTTTTAATATCGTGCCAAACATCCAATTTTACAATTCGAGCGATTTTATTTTGTATTATATAAAGTTGAGTGAAATACATACATTTTGAGAATTTTGAAAGTAAATTTGTATAAGTATAAAGTTTAATAAAATACATTTTGTGAAATTTTTGGCGGAATTGTGTGTTGCCCTTTCTATTGTAATTCCGAAAGGTGAGTGCGAGGAGACTAATCGAAAAATACACCTCCTGAACTCGACCAAGTGTCAAAGTTCAGGGGGTTTTGACGTTTAGCAATTGTTCTCTCAGTTCCAGTAAGAGAGGGGATGGACACCTCTTTATCTCTGCAGTGAACATGTGCGACAGGCAAGCGGAACATATCTTGGAATTTATTTCTAATGTAGCACTTTCATCTATTTATTTCCATTTCGTTAATAAGTTATTCCAACTTTTATTTTTATAAATTTTATTTTTATATTTATCAGCCGAGTAGCCTGCTTTAGAAACTTCGAACAATCGATTTTTTTTTTTTGCTTTAATCTCTTTCAAAAATATCTAAGAAGATGTGCCCAAAGTTATAGATGGGAATTAGCGCAGCTAGAAGGGAAATAGTGACCGAGCGTCTAGCAGAAACTATATATGAGCGCTTGGGCAAAAAGCGAAAACTTTGAAGCGCGATTTCTCGGTTTTTAATTTTTACGATTATTCTTAATTGACGGGCAGGATAGAAAAAACTAAATGTCGTATAGAATTGGAGCAAAGTTTATTATCGTCGGAATAAAATAATCTTCTATTTAAACTAAAAAAACTAAGAAAAGTCAAGTTTGAACATATTTTTAAACAACATAAAGTCAAATTATTATGGTCAAAAACCACTTTTTTTTAATTTTTAAAAAATTTGTAAAATTTTACACTGTTTTTTTGAAATTTTCTTAGTTTACCTAGAAGATAAACGATAAAAAAATATGAGTCTTTTTGAATTTTTTTTTTTCCTGCCAGCCGTCCGAAAAATGCACATGCGAGATGCATCGAGCTATTGCTTCCGAAAGGCAGAATATCAAAGATTTCGTATCCGAAAATTTTGTGCAAGATGTTCAAATATATAACTATAAAGCCTAGAAGTTTCGCTTGAATCAATTATTTCTTTCCCTCCCAAAAAAATCTCTTAACACTTGCCAACAGGCTAAATTGTTGGTACAACACATTGGCAAAGCCTGTGACACCGCTATGAATAAAAAGAGGACAGACGCACAGAGAAAGAGTGCTTATTGGTGGAATCGAGAAATCGAATCTCTAAGAAGTGAAAGTCACAAAGCGAGGCGCCGTTTTCAACGAAACATAGGCAGCTTGGATTGTGACAGCCTGCGAGAAGCATTCAAAAAGAAACGAAACGACCTAAAAAAGGCAATTAAAAAGAGCAAAATGACATGTTTCAAAGAATTATGTGAAAAAGTGGACGAAAATTCGTGGGGAGCAGCGAATAGGATTGTAATGTCAAGGATTAAAGGTGTCAAATGTCAAGCGCCTACATGCCCTTCATTACTCAAAAATGTTGTAGAAATCCTATTCCCACAACAAAATTAAGAAGAAGGAAATTATTATCGCGAAGAAGTCTCAGATGCGCCAGAAATCACCGAGCAGGAAGTTGTTCAAGCTGCTGAGCGCTTTGAAAATAGCAAAGCACCAGGATTAGATGGTATTCCGAATAGGGCTCTTAAAATTCCGATCAGCTATCATCCACAGCCATTTTCGGATTTATACACACGTTGCCTTCGTGAAGGAGTGTTTCCAAAAGTTTGGAAAGTACAACGGCTGGTACTACTACAGAAGCCAAACAAACCGGCAGGAGAACCAAGTTCCTATCGACCGCTCTGTATGATCGATACGATGGGCAAAATCCTGGAGCGGATAATCTGTGCCCGTCTAGAAAATCATTTAGAAGGAGATGGAGGTCTCTCTGATAACCAATATGGTTTTCGTAGAAAGCGTTCAACTCTTGATGCAATCAAGAAAGTTGCAGGTATAGCAGAAAAGGCTATTGAGGGAGACAGGTGGATGTACGGGAACAAAGAATATTGTGCGGTCATCACATTTGATGTGAGAAACGCGTTTAACTCGGCCCATTGTCCCCATATAATGCGTGCATTAGTGCTCAAAAAAACGCCGAGCTATTTGTTGTACGTCATACAAAGTTATTTGGCCGATAGGATCCTGCTCTATTACACTGACGAAGAACTAAAAAAGTATAGGGTAACGGGTGGTGTGCCACAAGGATCTGTGCTAGGCCCACTCCTGTGGAATGCACTATACGATGGAATATTGCGCCTCCCTCTACCGAAAGAAGTGCAAATAATTGGATACGCAGATGATATTGCTGTGACAATAGTAGCTAAGGAGCTCCATCAAATACAAAGTATACTGAAGATAAAGCAGTGGTTAACGGGTGCAAAACTCGAACTTGCCGGCCACAAAACGGAAGCAGTTCTTATAACTAGCAGAAAAAAACTGGAAACCATTTCGCTTAATATAGACGGGCACAACATTACAACACAATCCTCGGTGAAATACCTTGGTGTAACGATTGATGCGCGGCTCAACTACAAAATGCATATTGAAAAAGCGTGTGAAAAAGCGGCGCGAGTAAACATGGCCTTATCAAGGATAATGGCAAACATTGGAGGACCGAAACAGAGCAGGAGAGCTCTTCTGGCCAAGGTCAGCCAATCAATTGTAATGTATGCGGCGCCTGTATGGAGACCGATATTAATACATAAGACATATGCTGGAGTGGTACAATCAGTGTTCCGGTTGAGCGCTATCAGAATTGTCAGTGCGTTTCGCACGGTTTCTAAGGAAGCTGTCGGGGTTCTAGCAGGAATTATGCCTCCAGACATAATGGCTCTCGAACTTAAGCGAATCTATGATAAAAGTAAAAGCGCAGGCCGGAAACTAACGGTGGCAGAGCGTAAAGTAGAAAGACAAGCCAGCTTAAACGAATGGCAAACACGCTGGGATACATCAAACAAGGGGAGATGGACATACCGCTTAATCGGTAACATACAAGCATGGATGGAACGAAAACACGGGGTGGTAGATCATTACATGACGCAGTTCCTAACAGGGCATGGATGCTTCAGGGAGTACTTACATAAGTACGGCCACGAGGAAGGAGTAGCTTGCTCTTTCTGTGGTAACAATAACGAGAACGCAGAACACATATTTTTCCACTGTCGGAAATATACAAATGAGCGACTATCTCTGGAAAAGGAAGTACCCAACCGAATAGCACCAGAGAATATAGTGACCTATATGTTGCACTCGCAGAGTGTGTGAAATTTAGTGGAGAAGATGGCAGCCAGGGTGCTCCATGACCTAAGAAGAGCAGAAAACTAAACCAGGAAGGAGTGAATTAAGAGCAGCAAATATCGCTGTAATGACGTGAGCCTATAGGCTAAGCTTCCCCTTCGATGAAATGCCTAACGGCGGTCCCACAGGTCCTCAGTAAAGCTACAGGAGACGGAGTTAGGGTTTAGTACGTAGGCGCACCGTTTCGCAAGCAGTTGGTAATACGGACTGGGCGTGGTCCCGAATGAGGTGCACCTGTAGCGGGCAGTACGAATCGTGCATACTGCTACAGCAAAGTAGCAGTATCTATGTAAGATTCCCCCTCCGGCACAAAACAAAAAAAAAAAAAACGACACATGTGCGCACACCGATCGTAAAAAATCAAACATTTTCGCGAACATGGATCGGTATGCGCACAAGCCCATACACGCGTAAACCGCATGCGCACACATACCGATCGAACGCACTTGTGTGTAGTGTATGGTCACTTTTAAACGTTTAACGCTTCAGTGGAGGGGGAATAGCGTTGAACGATTAACGCAACTCGAAAGGAGAAGAGCAACAGGAAGGTAGAGTGCGATAGAGAGAGAGAATGAGAATAAAGCAGAGAACTTAAAGCATAAAGAAGGTGCAGGTTCGACAGCGAACATTTGTTAGATTTGTAGTAAGGAATTCACCTCACTACCACAGAATTCACGCTGGCATGCCCTTGATTACACTCCCAACGAATGTAAAGAATTTCGTTGTGCTTGTTTGAATTTTTGCTTTCAACCAGAGAATCGCTTGTATGAGCAATAACCAATTGGAAGTACAATGTTTTCGATGATCTTTTTGAGTGAACTAAGACTTTGTGCACAGTTGCTGTCATCGGGCACCAGGGATATCTTTGCATTATAAGTTCGGAGGTCCGGAAGTAGAATAATTCAAACTTTGCTAAGTTTAATGGAAGTTGGCAAAATAAACATATTAATATTATCTTTAAATTGTATTTCTTTGGTCTGCATGCACATTTCTTACTTAATACTTCTTTGTAAGAAGGAAAGATATCACAATTTCGGCTAAGACTTTCTTCTCGAATATTTATATGTGACCTGGTCTACGAAAAGGGAGCTAACGTGCGAAAACTGGTTTTCTGTTAAAAGCTGTTAAAAATAATCGTCAGTTTCTCGTTATCTCATTAATTGTTCTCCTTTTTTTTGACACCTTAGCCCCCTTTCCGTAGACCAGGTCACATATATTGTTGTTTGGTAAAGCTATTTTCCAACAAGAAAGCCAACCCCTCTTCAGCAGACATGCGAATTGGGCATTTCTCTTCGGTTTTATTTTCTACTAGTTTTCTTATTTTAGACATTTCATTTGAGTTGCTTAAAGTCCTTTTTAAAGTTACAGCCAAATCTATTTGACCTCTTTTACAGGCAGCCGTAGACGCAGCGGACACCATTAAGTCAATATTGTCGCCTTGCTGTTTGGATAATTCCGCAGCTTCTCTTCTTTGCGTTCTTGCAGATTTTTCATTAAATGTAAGGGATTTACGGCCTACTTTTGATGTGCTTGGTATAGAATTTGACAACTCCGGTTTCATTATTTCGGTTTTTGTTAAAATCCAGTTTGCATTTTGTTTCAAAAATACATCTACACGCCGATGACTTTTTCCCCATCGTTCATTAATATATTTACATATAATTCTATTTTTTTCCTTTAAATAGACAGTGTATTCATCGGAAAGTCAATTGCAATAACGTTCTCTAACAAAAAATCAAAAACTGTTGTCTGTCTAAGGCACGTGTTTGCCTCTTCCTTCCATACTTCAAATAAATCAGCAAATCGCACGGAGTAGTGGTCTAAGAAAAATGTGAATTATTCAAAAATCGCAAAAAAGAGCAAAATAATTTTTTGCACACAAACTCCAAATTGAGTTATTTATACAATCACAAAGTACCAAGACTACCAACTGCTACCAATTTTTTTAAGCCCTACGTAAAGTTGAAAAATATTACTTAAGCCAAAGTTAATATTTAAATAAATTTTTTTCAAACTTAACAACAGTTGAATGTATTAATATTCGAGAAACAAAATATAATTACCTTTATTGTTAGTTTTCATTTTTTTCTTTTAGTTAATTTTAATTTGTTTATAAAATATTCAGTTTTGAGTTTCAGCCAAATTTCACCACTTGTATAAGCAAATAGGCAAAGTTACAATTTAACTGCTGACCACATAACGGTAAACCGATTAAAGGGAAAACAAAATATGCAATTAACTCATGCGAAGTATCAGCTTAGTGATGGTAAAAAAACAGACGAAAAATCGGAACTTTTAAAAATCGATTTTGGCCAGAAAATGTGGTCCTAGGAACCATAGTGCACTGTTGAAATTACTCCTTCTTAAAGTGCCCATACACGACACACAAGTCCGTTCGATCGGTATGTTTGCGCATGCGGTTTACTCGTGTATGGGCTTGTGCGCATACCTATCCATGTTCGCGAAAATGTTTGATATTTAACGATCGTTGCGCGCACATGTGTGTCGTGTATGGCGTTGTGTGCGCACAAAATCTCATTTCTCTCGTGTCGCCGAACAGTGAAGATCGCGGAGGAACAATGGCAAGTGTTAAGAGCCTGCTTTCGAGGCTTCAAAAAATCGATTTTTTGAGAATTTTTTTGGGAGGGAAAGAAATAAATGATTCAAGCGAAAACACTAGGCTTTATAGTTATATATTGGAACATCTTTCACAAATTTTTTGGATACGAAATCTTTGATATTCTGCCTTTGGGAAGCTTTTGCCCTATTCATCTCCCAAGTGCATTTTTCGGACGGCGGGCAGGAGGCAAGTCGCAATTTCTATCGGAAACAAAAAATTCAACGAGATTCCTGTTTTTTAATAATTTATCTTCTAGTAAATAGGCTAGTTAATTTGCAATTGCAAGGACCCCTTATGTTGTGACGCTTTGTCGTCGCGTCAGTTCTTCGACACATTGACTTTTTGACAAAACGTGAATTTCGGCCATTGGTTGTCCGTGACAATGGAGTTTTCATATGAAACAATGAGTGTATGTGAATATTTACAAACAAAGTTGTGTGTAGACAAAATTACAAACATGAATGATTTTTTCAAATTTGTTTACGTGAACACAAAACTACATATGTATATATGTATGTGAATACGTCAGCATTATGCGAATGGTTTTTTAAAATCTTTTTACGAGTACACATACTTACATGCATATGTGAATCTGAGCGACGGCTTGGTCTTTTTCTATGTTATCAAAACTTCTAATGGCCAAAGCAAATAAATACATACATATGTGTATAAATATATAACTTATCAAACCTATAGTAATTAAATGTTTAGGTAATAATACAATTATGACTTTAATATTCATTTCAACAGATTTAAAAGAATTCATTATTAAATAGGTCAAATTGCACATATGTATGTGTACATTTATGCTTAGATATCAAATATATCTATAAATGATATCCATAGTCGTTTGCTCATTGTAAATATGCGAATCTGTAAGCGTACATTTCTAAACATTGAAATTAGCATTATTTTTCTCATTTAACACTGAAAATGCTCAATTCAGCTATTTTCGACCCTCCTGTTAAATATTGGTGAAATCCGCTAATAGAAAAGAGTACCCCTTTTTTGTGGTGTAATCCACTAATAGAAAAGAGTACCCCTCCAAAAAATGAAATATCTTAAATTTGGCAATACCCAACATCAGCCCAATTCTGAAAAAACCTCTCAACTGAGTTGAGAGGAAAAATTTGAGAGATTTCTTGTGAGGAATATTTTTTGAGGCTATTCTTGCTCAAACCTCATAAGAAAAAAGCTTAAAAAAGTCACCACGTGAGGTAAAAAGCTTTTCGCTGTCAAACAGCTGTTTTAATAAAAATAAGCAAACAAAAATCCACCTACTACGTACATTGCTTATCATCTACATATGCATAGCGCTGATAACCAATAAATAAAAAATAAATCCAATATTTGTTTATGCATTCATAAAAATAGATCGAAATAATTCTTGCAAACAATATAAGCGATAGTAGAAAATCATAAAATTGAACTCTGGTGCCTAATGAAATATTTTATTTAATTTTTGTTCAATTACCAGATGCAGTAGATTTGAAAATGCTTTCTAAAATTTAAATATTTTTGCTTTAATTAGGCAGAGTTTGATATTATATTTCACACGCTGTTCTAATTATCTAATTTCACATCACATTACATTTTGTTATTAATAAAATTATAGCTAACCAAACTTGATATATGTATGTATATGTTGGGTTTATTTTTAACATATGTATGTATTAATAGAAAGATTGGTAAATAGTTTCTATAATATAGAACATTACGTACTGCTTCTACATTAAGGCTGTAAAATCCTTTAAACAATTCCAATATGGGTACAATCGATTGCGCCGATTATGCCCTTGATTCTAAAGCATATAACTATTACCAACGCATTTTTGGTAAGAGCCATACCCGTGAAAATACAAACACGCCAGGAAACGCAGATCAAAAGATATACTCGCCTTCGGCACATCATGCGGCACCAATTCACCTATAAGTACTTTAGATAGCGATTTTATGAATCGAAATGTATTTATAAATGTAGTGTCTTGCATAGGAAAAGGATCGCTTTTGTCTCGCAAACCCTTTAACACTTTCCTCCTACCGCCAGATTCCTCCTCCTCAACAATTGCCGCATATACAAATAATAGTTCCTCCATGATAATTATAACACTCAATTCTCAATTTAAAAAAAAATGGAAAATATTGATTTAAAACAAAACAAACACAGATGTTTTCTATTATGATGTCTGCTTTCACACGTCACAGATATTCGTGATAATAGTGAGCATTTGAGCTTTTGAATTTTCGCCAGAATAAGGTAACCCTCACAATAGTGAGAAACATCACTGAAGTGAGGTTGGTGACTTTTGTGAGGGCATGAGAATAGGGCTGTAAGTCGTTCGGACCGACAACGTGTGTTTTCGATGAGTTTTCACTGCTCTTGCAAGATTGCACGATGACACAAAATTCAAAAATCCTATACCGAAATATGCAAGGCCAGGAGAGCACCCATTGCAGAATCTAGTGATATATGACGGCACGAAAATAAACATGGGTTTTGGTCTGACATATTTATAGACATTGCGAATAATTTTGTTTGTTGTTGTGCCGTTGCACCAAGAGGAAAATTCTGCAATTTCTGCACCGTGCAAGGTTTTGCAAGAGCAAGAGAATCCTCCTAATATGAGACTATCAAGCGACAGCTGTTTTTGTATATGGAATGTAAACAAATATCAAGTTACAATTTAGGGGCGGCAAACTATGACTTCCAAAAACATCGATTAAACTTGAGCAGGCACCGATTATAATGAGTGGAATGTAAGTTTTCAAGTAGTTTTCAGCGAAAACTGTGTTTACGTTTGACAGATTTTACATGGACGAAAACCTGTTTTCGTTGTCGGTCCGAACATAATATTAATTTTTGGTAAACAAATGAGGTTCAAACGAGTGTAAAATGTAATTTTTAAAATAAATATTTTTTTCGTAAAAGACCTGCTAAAAGTGTAAAGTGTGGATGTATTCAAAAGTTTATAGTGTAATTTAATTAATATGAAATGCAAAATGTGAATAAAGTGTGTTTAATATTGTGAAATAGCTTCTTGAAATGTTCGAACTTTGCGAATTTTTGAACTTTAAGGTCGAATATCTCGTAAACTAAGCGTTTGCGGTACCTATAACAGCTTATCAGGAGGGTTTCCTCTTTCCAACGGTACCTTCAGATCGCGGCGCCAATGAAATCGGAATTGTGCTCCAATTATGTATTGTTTTCCCCTATCTAAATAGTATCTATTTATCCTTTCGCGAGAAATAAGTTAAAAGAACTTTTTTTTATATTTTTCAGTTTTTTTTTATTATGTCAAATAGTAGGGCAAAAATTTAAAATAGTAGTCTGAATTATAAAATTATATCTGAGCTACGTATGCAGCCCTGTAAAGTTAATTTTTTCTAAGAGAGCCGTATCTAATTTCTAGCTCAAACTGCTCAGCTTTTAACGTTCCATCTATACTTTTACAATTTTTATTAAATACACTATAAGCGCTCATTTCATTCGTTATCTTCGGGGTAGTCCTCGTGTTTAAATAAATTCCAACCAACGCTGAGATCATTACATAAACCGTTCCAAATTGTAATTTAATAGCAATAACGTAAAGGGTTATCCAAAATAATAAAATCACTACACTTAAGGCATATCTGAGGCGATCTGATGAAGATTTTACCTCAGAAACTGATACCCGTTCATCTTCATCATCAGAGCTCTGCGCCAATGCGTATTCCACATTCTTTGTAAATTCGGCATTTGAATTCTGGCTTTGAAATTTGTTCAAATCAACATCTTTTTCCTATTGGTAATGAAATTATTTAAATACCTATGTATGTAATGCAAAGCATGGAAAAACAGTAATTTATATATTATCTGCAAACCTAAACTCACAATCACATTAACGCCGATTTGCTCTCCTTCACTCAAACTAGGTTGTCCCATATCCAGCATCCAGAATTCACGGAATTTTGACTTAAATATCTGAATTACTTTCTGCCTTTGTTTTTCAAACCGATATTTGTACAATTTATTCCTTAATTCCTCTGCCATATCAAAAACATGTTTGACAGAGTCAACAAAAATCAACTGTTCGCAGTCAACAAAAATTATAATTTTGTGTACGTGTGATACGCGCGGTCGCACTCTCAATATTTCTTGTGATATTTTAATCGTGATCCATGTTCGTGAATTATGGATCGCGAGTGAATACTACACACGTCTGTCTTTATTCAAACTGCCCTGCAAGAAGGGTACCTGTTAGCAAACGTGTAAGCGACTTGTTATTGTTCACATTTGTTAGCGAATCTCTAACACTAACAGCCCTATTCTGAAAAAACCTCTCAACTGAGTTGAGAGGAAAAATTTGAGAGATTTCTTGTGAGGCATATTTTGTGAGGCTATTCTTGCTCAAACCTCATAAGAAAAAAGCTTAAAAAAGTCACCACGTGTGGTAAAAAGCTTTTTGCTGTCAAACAGCAGTTTTAATAAAAATAAACAAACAAAAACACAAATGGATAATAAAGATATGTATGCGTCTGTGCTTGAGGGTGAAACATTCCCAATATGGGTACAATCGATTGCGCCGATTGTGCCCTTGATCCCAAATTTCGTGCAAAATCTTTAAGAGAAAATTTGGTTATTTATTTATATTTATTTACCTTACCCCTTCTTTGTATCTGAAACATCCTCCGCGCTTGAAGGGAATTAAATTTCACTGCCCTTAACATCCATAATTAATTTCGAAATACAGTGCAGAGCACTAGACACAGAGAACTGGCTCATAGAGAGCATATAACTATTACCAACGAATTTTTGGTAAGAGCAATGCCCGTAAAAATACAAACACGCCAGAAAACGCAGATCAAAAGATATACTCGACTTCTGCACATCATGAGGCACCAATTCACCTATAAGTACTTTACATAGCGATTTTTGGAATCGAAATGTATTTATAATTGTTGTGTCTTGCATAGTCAAAGGATCGCTTTTGTCTCGTAAACCCTTCAAAATTTTCCTCCTACTCGCCGAATCCCCCTCCTCAACAATTGCCGCATACACAAAGAACAGTTCCTCCATGCTATTTATAACACTCAATTCTCAATTTTTTAAAAAATGTCAAATATTGATGTAAAACAAAACCAACACAGATGTTTTGTATTATGATGATTGCTTTCACACGTCACAGATATTTGTGATAATAGTGAGCATTTGAGCTTTTGAATTTTCGCCAGAATAAGGTAACCCTCACTATAGTGAGAAACATCACTGTAGTGAGGTTGGTGACTTTTGTGAGGGCATGAGAATAGGGCTGTATGTTACGGGTCAAAAATTCTTTTGCTAGCGCATAGCTTAAGGTGTCCATACACGACACACAAGTGCGTTCGATCGGTATGTGTTCGCATGCGGTTTACTCGTGTACGGGCTTGTGCGCGCACCGATCCACGTTGTTTGAATTTTTACAATCGGTGCGCGCACATGTGTGTCGTGTATGGCGTTGTGCGCGACCAAAATCTCATTTCTCTAGTGTCGCTGAACAGTGAGGATCGTGGACGAACAATGGCAAGTGTTAAGGCCTGCTTTAGAGGTGTGGCAACCCCAATTGCAACTCTGCAAAAAGCATAGATATGGCAACCCAAAACCTGGATAAGCTGTTAGCTTGACGAACCGCCATCTTTCCTTCTTCTTGGCGCATCATCCCGACTGCTAACACGCTTCATCATTTTCGCTCTCCATTTCATCTTCATTTTCAGTCATCAACTTTGTTTCAGTATTTTATATTTTAATAAATTAAAATTATTGTGGACATCCCACATATTGGTGACCCCGACGTGATCGAAAAATGACGGAAGAAGAAGCGATAAACCAGGTAATACAAAATTTGAAGCATCGGGGCCAATTGGCAGAGGACATCCAAACCCGCAACGTGAAAGTGGCCAAAGTTTCCATCAGGATCCCACCATTCTGGCACGCAAAGCCAGAACTGTGGATGGCGCAGGTCGAGTCGCAATTCATTGCGGCAGGCATAACGAGCGACACCCCACACGTACACGTGGTCGAAACTCCAGATACAGCAACACGCAATCAATCCAGCATCGAGCAACAGCTAGCCGAAATCACGAAAGAGATAGCCTCAATAAAGGCGAACACAAATCGTCGGCCTAGAAGTCGCAGCAGAAGCCGTCCTCCGTCACGTTCCGGTATGGAAAACAACAATTCGAAAGGTTTGTGTTGGTACCATCACAAATTTGGTAGCGATGCCAAAAAATGTCGTAGCCCTTGCGCAAAAAAGTTAAACTAACTAGTCTGTCGTCAATGGCGGTCGACGACAGGCTCAACGACAAAAACCGCCGCTTAATCGTTCGAGATAAAAAATTCACAGTAAACTTTCTCTTCGACACGGGAGCTGAAGTCAGCATAATTCCACCGACGCAACAACAACGTAGATGCCCGGACAAAAACAACTCCCTCTACGCAGCAAACAAGTCCACCATAAAAACTTACGGCGAAAAAACTATGTTCCTCAATCTGGGTCTACGCCGCCAGTATTCCTGGAATTTCATCATTGCCGATGTGTCACAAGCCATCATCGGAGCTGATTTTCTATCGCATTTCAGCTTAGCAGTCAACCTACGACAACGCAAACTCATCGACGACGTCACACACACCAGCAAACTGTGTTTAATATCAACAAATAAAAAGATAGTTTCTAATCTCAGCCGTTCCATGATTTATTGAGGGAATTCGAAGACATCACGATGGATAAGTCTTCAGTCAAAAAACCACAACACTTAGTCACGCACCATATCGTCACCAAAGGACCACCAGTCTTCTCTAAACCGAGACGCTTATCTCCCGAGTAGTTAGAAGCCGCAAAAGCCGAGATATAACTCTTGCTGAACGCAGGCATCTGTCGTCCATTGCGCAGCCCATGGGCAAGCCCCCTGCACATGACAAAGAAGAAAAACGGCGAGTGCGGGCCTTGTGGGGATTTCAGGCGACAAAACGTCGTCACCGAGCCTGACACGTACCCCCTGCCACACCTGCACGATTTCACTCATTCCCTGTATGGTTGCAAAATTTTTTCCACACTTGATCTGCGTCGGGCCTACCACCAGATTCCTGTGGAGCCGAACGACATACCAAAGACTGCAATTACAACGCCATTCGGCATGTTTGAATTTCCGTTCATGTGCTTTGGTTTGAGGAATGCCAGCCAAACGTTCCAAAGATTCATGGATCACATCTTCCGTGAATACGACTTCGCCTGGCCATACCTCGATGACATTTTGATATCATCGAAGGATATGAATCAACATCATCGTCATCTACAGTTAGTATTTAAAAAGCTACGCGAGTACGGCCTTGTTATCAACCGTTCGAAATGCACACTTGCTCATCCGCAAGTTGAATTTTTAGGTTTCAAAATAAACAGCATTGGAATTTCACCCCCAGAAGAACGAGTACGGGCAATTTAAAATTTCAACCTACCTTCGAGAGCATGTGATTTGCGACGCTTTCTCTGTATGGTAAACTTTTTTCGCAGATTCTTGCCTTGCGCCGCAGAAAGGCAAATGACATTATTCAACCTCATAAAAGGGAACAAGAAAAACGACACATCACCAGTTGATTGGACAGTTGAAACAGAGAAGACATTTCAACAATGCAAAAGCGACTTATGCAAAGCAACTTTACTCGCTTAAAGCGCCGATACACGAGCACACAAGTGCGTTCGATCGGTATGTGTGCGCTTGCGGTTTATCGTGTATGGGCTTGTTCGCGTACCGATCCATGTTCGCGAAAATGTTTGATTTTTTACGATCGGTGCGCGAACATGTTTATCGTGTATGGCGTTGTCGGCGCACAAAATCTCATTTCTCTCGTGTCGCCGAACAGTGAAGATCGCGGACAATGGCAAGTGTTAAGGGGAGAGCCTGCTTTCGAGGCTTCAAAAAATCGATTTTTTTGAGGATTTTTTTGGGAGGGAAAGAAATAAATGATTCAAGCGAAAACACTAGGCTTTATAGTTATATATTTGAACATCTTTCACAAATTTTTTGGATACGAAATCTTTGATATTCTGCCTTTGGGAAGCAATTACCCGATGCATCTTGCATGTACATTTTTCGGACGGCGGGCAGGATACAGGTCGCAACTTCTATCGGAAACAAAAAATTTAAAGAGATTCATATTTTTTATTAATTTATCTTCTAGTTAAACTAAGGAAATTCCAAAAAAAGTGTAAAATTTAAATTTTTTTAAAAATTGAATGAATAGTGGCTTTTGATCAAAAGAATTTTACTTTATGCTGTTTAAAAATATGTTAAAACTTGACTTTTCTTAATATTTCATATTTTTAATTTATTTATTTTAGTTTAAATATAAGATTATTTTATGTCAATGATAATAAACTTTGCCCTAATTCCATACGACGTTTAGTTTTTTTTTCTATCCTGCCCGCCAATTAATTCCAAGGAACATGTTAACTCGCACATGTTAACTCTGTGAAGAACGAACGCAAAATGGATTTGTGTGTCGTGTATGGGCAAACGAATTCGTACCGATCGAACGCACTTGTGTGCTCGTGTATGGGCGCTATTACCCAAAACACAGGGCGCAACTCAGTTTGACGGTTGCTGCATCTGGAGCTGCGGTAGGAGCTGTACTACAACAACTCGAAAACGACCAGTGGCAACCACTAGGTTTTTATTCCGAACGCCTTACTGAAACACAAACAAGATACAGCACATACGATCGTGAACTTTTAGCGGCATACAAAGCAGTCAAATATTTTCAACATGTGCTAGAAGGAAAAGAATTTTTCATCCTCACCGACCACAAGCCATTGCAGTACGTGTTCCAGCAAAAGCTTGAAAAGGCATCTCCGCGTCAAATACGTCATTCGAAATTCATCGCACAATTCACAACAGACATTCGGTACATCCCCGGAAGAGAAAACGTAGTAGCTGATGCAATGTCACGTATTGACGCCATTCATACTCCAAGAACTATCGACTTCGCCAAACTTCTTCTTCTTCTTAATTGGCGTAGACACCGCTTACGCGATTATAGCCGAGTTAACAACAGCGCGCCAGTCGTTTCTTCTTTTCGCTATGTGGCGCCAATTGGATATTCCAAGTGAAGCCAGGTCCTTCTCCACCTGGTCCTTCCAACGGAGTGGAGATCTTCCTCTTCCTCTGCTTCCCCCGGCGGGTACAGCGTCGAATACTTTCAGAGCTGGAGTGTTTCCGTCCATTCGGACAACATGACCTAGCCAGCGTAGCCGCTGTCTTTTAATTCGCTGAACTATGTCAATGTCGTCATATATCTCGTACAGCTCATCGTTCCATCGAATGCGATGTTCGCCGTGGCCAACGCGCAAAGGACCATAAATCTTTCGCAGAACTTTTCTCTCGAAAACTCGCAACGTCGACTCATCAGTTGTTGACATCGTTCAAGCCTCTGCACCATATAGCAGGACGGGAATTATGAGTGACTTATAGAGTTTGGTTTTTGTTTGTCGAGAGAGGACTTTGCTTCTCAATTGCCTACTCAGTCCGAAGTAGCACCTGACATTGTTGGTGGTTTTCATGCTGATTCCAAGATAGACGAAATTATCTACGACTTCAAAGTTATGACTGTCAACAGTGACGTGAGTGCCAAGTCGCGAGTGCGACGACTGTTTGTTTGATGACAGGAGATATTTCGTCTTGCCCTCGTTCACTGCCAGATCCATTTGTTTTGCTTCCTTGTCCAGTCTGGAGAAAGCAGAACTAACGGCGCGGGTGTTAAGGCCGATGATATCAATATCATCGGCATACGCCAGCAGCTGTACACTCTTATAAAAGATGGTACCTTCTCTATTAAGTTCTGCAGCTCGAACTATTTTCTCCAGAAGCAGGTTGAAAAAGTCACACGATAGGGAATCGCCTTGTCTGAAACCTCGTTTGGTATCGAACGGCTCGGAGGGGTCCTTCCCTATTCTGACGGAGCTTTTGGTGTTGCTCAACGTCAGCTAACACAGCCGTATCAGTTTTGCGGGGATAACAAATTTAGACATCGCGGCATAAAGGCAGCTCCTTTTCGTGCCGTCGAAAGCAGCTTTGAAATCGACGAAGAGGTGGTGTGTGTCGATTCTTCTTTCACGGGTCTTTTCCAAGATTTGGCGCATGGTGAATATCTGGTCGGTTGTTGATTTTCCAGGTCTGAAGCCACACTGATAAGGTCCAATCAGTTTGTTGACGGTGGGCTTTAATCTTTCACATAATACGCTCGATAGAACCTTATATGCGATGTTGAGGAGACTAATCCCACGGTAATTGGCGCAGATTGTGGGGTCACCTTTCTTATGGATTGGGCATAGCACACTTAAATTCCAATCGTTGGGCATGCTCTCGTCCGACCATATTTTACAAAGAAGCTGATGCATGCTCCTTATCAGTTCTTCGCCGCCGTGTTTAAATAGCTCGGTCGGCAATCCATCGGCCCCTGCCGCTTTGTTGTTCTTCAGGCGGGCAATTGCTATTCGAACTTCTTCATGGTCGGGTAATGGAACGTCTGCTCCATCGTCATCGATTGGGGAATCGGGTTTTCGTTCTCCTGGTGTTGTGCGTTCACTGCCATTCAGCAGGCTGGAGAAGTGTTCCCTCCTTAATTTAAGTATGCTCTGGGCATCAGTGACTAGATCACCTTTGGGGGTTCTACAAGAGTATGCTCCGGTCTCTTGGTCTCGCTTCCCTCTTCAACTCTCGGTATCTATCCCATCCCGCACGTGTAGTGGTCTATCATAACGTTGCGAGGTAGGCAGTCTGTTTTCTCTCCGCTGCGACACGGCACTCCTCGTCGTACCAGCTGTTCTTTTGCACTTTCCGAAAACCAATGGTTTCGGTTGCAGCTGTACGTAAGGAGTTTGAAATGCCGTCCCACAGTTCCCTTATACCGAGTTGTTGACGAGTGCTCTCAGAGAGCAGGAGTGCAAGCCGAGTAGAAAATCGTTCGGCTGTCTGTTGTGATTGCAGCTTCTCGACGTCGAACCTTCCTTGTGTTTAGTGGCGCGCGTTTTTTGCTGCACAGAGGCGGGTGCGAATCTTAGCTGCAACAAGATAGTGGTCCGAGTCGATGTTAGGACCTCGGAGCGCACGCACATCTAAAACACTGGAGACGTGTCTTCCGTCTATCACAACATGATCGATCTGGTTGGTAGTTTTTCGATCCGGAGACATCCAGGTAGCTTGATGAATCTTCTTATGCTGGAATCTAGTACTACAGATAACCATATTTCGGGCCCCGGCGAAGTCAATCAGCCTCAACCCATTTGGGGATGTTTCGTCGTGGAGGCTGAATTTACCGACCGTATTGCCAAATATACCTTCTTTGCCCACCCTGGCGTTAAGGTCGCCAAGCACGATTTTGACATCGTGGCGGGGGCAGCCTTCATAAGCGCGCTCCAAGCACTCATAGAAGGCATCTTTGGCGTGGGCCCAAATCAGCGATATGTTGAAGAACCTCGCTTTGATGCGGATTGTGGCTAGACGTTCATTCACCGAAGTGAATGATAGTACTCGGCAACGGAGTCTTTCTCCTACCACGAATCCAACACCAAACTTGCGCTCCTTTATATGGCCACTGTAGTAAATGTCACAAGGACCTACTCGTCTCTGTCCTTGTCCCGTCCATCGCATTTCTTGGACGGCGGTGATGTCAGCCTTTGTTTTTACGAGGACATCAACCAGCTGGGCAGCGGCACCTTCCCAATTAAGGGACCGGACATTCCAGGTGCATGCCCTTAATTCGTAGTCCTTATTTCGTTTGCCATGGTCGTCATCAAAAGGGGGATATCTCATCCGAGGCAGTTTGTATCATTTCATTGGGGGCGTTTTTTACGTGGCGGGTCCCAAACCGTGCGCACAACCCTGTGTAGGGGATATTTCGCCTTCACACTTTAGCTCGCCTTCGTACGGATGTTCTTAGGCTACCCAGAGGATACTTGGTCAAAGACCGGAAGTAGTGAGCTGCTTGAGACATGTGTAAAAGAATCGCTTCTGGCCACTCCAAAGTGAATGGCGATCAGAGAACTTTCCTCACTTGCATGAACTTCTACACATGATTGCATCCTCGCCAAACTTGCGGAGAGTCAAAAGTCTGACCCAGAGCTCAAAAACTTACAAGACTCGAATACCAGCCTATTAATCAAACCTTTCACGATTTCAGGCACCGCTGTAGACATCTTCTGTGACGTAAGCACGAGCCAAGTCCAACCGTACTTAACTCCGTCGTTTCGTAGAACAGCTTTCGACTCCATACATAACATGGCACACACCGGCGCCGCTAAAACAACTAAATTGATTGCAGAAAAATGAGTATGGCCGAGTCTCAGAAAAGATTGCCGCTTATGGTCCAGGCAGTGCATCCCGTGCCAAAGAGCTAAAGTACAGCGCCACAACAGAGCACCGTTATCGACATTCACGTTACCAGAGCAACGATTTGACCACATAAATATGGATATCGTCGGACCACTACCACCTTGCAAAGGTTATCGATACTGTTTGACAATAGTCGATCGTTATTCTCGATGGTTAGAGGCACTCCCGCTCGAAGACATGACGACAGAGACCATCGCTTTCAATTTCTACACGCACTGGATCTCTAGATTTGGAGTACCGAGTAGAGTAACAACGGATCAAGGCAGACAATTTGAATCTACACTATTCCGAGAACTTTCCAGACTTTTAGGCATCAAGCACCTACGTATCACTGCGTATCACCCCGCGTCAAAGGGAATTATAGAGCGATGGCACAGATCATTAAAAGCAGCGATAAAATGCTACATGACAGACAACCGCACAATGCCAAAGAAGGTGAGATCGTCGAAAATTTACGCATACGCATGCAGTCACTAAAGCCGTCACCAACTACAAACAACTCAGCGCACGTACCGTTCGTAGAAAAGAACTTACACTCAACACCATCAGTCTTCGTGCGAAACGACTCAATTTGTCCACCTCTTCAACCACCATACGAGGGACCATTTCCCGTAGTCGAACGCGGCGACAAATTTTTCAATGTCAAAATCCGAGGGAAGGACGTAAACATTACCATCGACCGGTTAAAAGCAGCTTTCGTCGCCGAAGATTACCAAACCCCGTCGTAACAAACAGTTCAACACAAAGAGTACCAAACAAAATCTGGTCGTCGAGTACGCTTTCGTCTTCCCAATAGGGGGAAGTGATGTGGCAACCCCAAAGTAATGTGGCAACCCCAAATGCAACTCTGCAAAAAGCATAGATATGGCAACCCAAAAACTGGATAAGCTGTCAGCTTGACGAATCACCATTTTCCCTTCTTCTTGGCGCATCATCCCGACTGCTAGCACGCTTCATCATTTTCGCTCTCCATTTCATTTTCATTTTTAATCATCAACTTTATATCAGTATTTTATATTTTAATAAATCTAAAATTATTGTGGACATCCCACAGAGACTTCAAAAAATTTATTTTTTTGAGGATTTTTTGGGAGGGAAAGAAATAATTGATTCATGCAAAATTTCTCGGCTTTATAGTTATATATTTGAACATCTTTCACAAATTTTTTGGATACGAAATCTTTGATATTCTGCCTTTGCGAAGCAATTGCCCGATGCATCTCACATGTGCATTTTTCGGACGGCGAGGAGGATGCAGGTCGCAATTTCTATCTAAACAAAATATTCAAAGAGATTCATATTTTTTAATAATTTATCTTCTAGTTAAACTAAGAAAATTTCAAAAAGAAGTGTAAAATTTTACAAATTCTTTAAAAATTGAAAAAAATGGTTTTGACCAAAAAAATTTACTTTATCTTCTTTATAAATATGTTCAAACTTGACTTTTCTTAGTTTTTTTTTAGTTTAAATAGAAGATAATTTTATGCCAAAGATACTAAACGTTGCCCCAATTCCTTAAACGTTTGGTTTTTTCTCTATCCTGCCCGCCAATTAAAAATAATCGTAAAAATGGAAAACCGAGAAATCACGCTTCAAAGTTTTCGCTTTTTGCCCAAGCGCATATATCTGCTAAACGCTCGGTTTTTCCTTCTAGCTTCGATAATATTTCGAATTCCCATCTACAACTTTTGGGACATATTCTTATATTTTTTTTAAAGAGATTTAAGAAAAAAAATTGATTGTGCAGAATTTATTGATCTTATAAAATATGAATTGACAAACGAAAAGTGATAAATATAAAAATAAAATTGAGAAAAATAAAAGTTGGAATAACTTATTAACGAAATACAAAGAAATAGATAAAAATGCTACATTAGAAATAAATTCCAAGAAATGTTCCGCTTACCTGTCGCACATGTTAACTCTGTGAAGAACGAACGCAAAATGGATTTGTGTAACGTGTATGGGAAACGAATTCATACCGATCGAATGCACTTGTGTGCTCGTGTATGGGCAATTTTAGCTACATATGTGTT
The DNA here is from genome assembly GCF_024586455.1 of Bactrocera neohumeralis. Taxonomy (NCBI): domain Eukaryota; kingdom Metazoa; phylum Arthropoda; class Insecta; order Diptera; family Tephritidae; genus Bactrocera; species Bactrocera neohumeralis. Next base: position 6,936,075 of record NW_026089622.1, on the reverse strand, counting down.
ATGGATAACAAAAAGTATTTGTTACCCGAATATCTGTTAATGTTATTATTTTGGTTATCAGTTTGTTACCTACATAAACATGTTAGCAAGAACAAGCACTAACAAGCATATCCTTTACCCATTTGTTACTTTTAACAAATTCAATTCTTTTAATTAAAATTCAGTTTACTTAAACTAATAAATTGCCTATTATTATTACATTCGGCAGAAAAATAATACAAGATTAAGTTTATTTCAGTATAAAAATTATAATTCTAAAAATTCATGTTTGTAAAAGTAAGGTTAGAAACTTCAACTTGAAACTAATATGTACAACTTAGAACTAATATACACAACTTAAAACTAATATGTGCAACTTAAAACTAATATTTACAATTTAAAACTAATATATATAAGTAATAATAAGAAATCGTATATTAATTTAGCCTTAAGTTTATGTTTTTTTGTTTAAAACGAGTGTGGCCTAAGGCCACAAATCTCCGGAGCTCCCAATAGATAGTGTTTTTATCCTTGTAAGGAAATAAGTATGTGTAAAATGAAATAAGTTAAGGCATTCAAATATATATCAGTAACAAGTAAGGAAGGGCTAAGTTCGGGTGTCACCGAACATTTTATACTCTCGTTTGATAAAGTGATAATCGAGATATCATTATCCGTCATATACATATTTTTCAAATACCGTATTTGTGTAAAGTTTTATTCCGCTATCATCATTGGTTCCTAATGTATATATTATGCAAAGGAGGCATCAGGTGGAATTCAAAATAGCGTTATATTGGAAGAAGGCGTGGTTGAGAACCGATTTCACCCAGATTTCCCCCAGATTTCGTACATGTCATCAGGGTGTTAAGAAAATATTACATAACGAATTTCATTGAAATCGGTCTAGTAGTTCCTGAGATATGGTTTTTGGTCCATAAGTGGGCGACGCCACGCCTATTTTCAATTTTTAAAAAAGCCTGGGTGCAGCTTCCTTCTGCCATTTCTTCCGTAAAATTTAGCGTTTCTGACGTTTTTTGTTAGTCGGTTAACGCACTTGTAGTGATTTTCAACATAACCTTTGTATGGGAGGGGGCGTGGTTATTATCCGATTTCTTCCATTTTTGAACTGTATATGGAAATGCTTGAAGGAAACGACTCTATAGAGTTTGGTTGACATAGCTATAGTAGTTTCCGAGATATGTACAAAAAACTTAGTAGGGGCAGGGCCACGCCCACTTTTCCAAAAAAAAATTACGTTCAAATATGCCCCTCCCTAATGCGATCCTTTCTGCCAAATTTCACTTTGATATCTTTATTTGTGGCTTAGTTATGACACTTTATAGGTTTTCGGTTTTCGCCATTTTGTGGGCGCGGCAGTGGGCCGATTTTGCCCATCTTCGAACTTAACGTTCTCATGGAGCCAAGAAATACGTGTACCATGTATTCATGTTTCAGCATGATATCTTAATTTTTACTCAAGTTACAGCTTGCACGGACGGACGGACGGACAGACAGACATCCGGATTTCAACTCTACTCGTCACCCTGATCACTTTGGTAGATATAACCCTATATCTGACTCTTTTAGTTTTAGCACTTACAAACAACCGTTATGTGAACAAAACTATAATACTCTCCTTAGCAACTTTGTTGCGAGAGTATAAAAAAACCTACCAAGAACTAGACCTACGCACTTTAGCTTTAGTATGGATTCCTTCTCCTTGCGCCCTTCTAAATTTTAATGGTACATTACATCGTCTGAAAATATACCACGCAGTACGCCATCCACACTGCCTTTTGCGCCCTTTGACTTTAATATTAGCCGCATATGTTATAAAGAAAAAAATTAAATTACAATCGCATAATATTTAAAAGCGAAATATTTACCAAAGCATCCGTGCTTTCCTTTTGTTAAAGTTTGTCTTCCACGAAGCGCACGTGCTCTTCCGATGACATGGGCAGTTTCGAAGCGAGCTCCACGTAATGCCCGTCCTCCAAGTCACCGGTGATGCGGCTAATTGAATGGTCCCTCTTTGCCGCTATGACGCGGCATTCGCGCAATAATTTACTTTGTGTCTGCACCTTGGCCATTTCTGGCATCTAGAAAATTAATATATAAAAATTAGCTTCTGTTTTAATTTGGTAATGTAATAATGCGTTACTTACTTTGTATTTTAGGGACCTTTCAATGACAGTGAGACGGGTCTCAATGGCATCCAGCTTCTGGATTATATCTGAAAAACATAAATGTATTATATCCATATTTTAAAAGCCTGCTTCGGAGCAGAAATGCGTATACGTATATTCGAACTATGTTCACTTTTATTCATACGAACAGATATCTTGGACGAACAGATGAACATTTTTAGTTATAGATGGGGCTCTCCAGTTCAAGAATATATTCGAGAATATAACATCAACTAAAGGATTGCAATATTGATCTGAAGAACCTCCTCTATCCGACCATACCCATTTTATTCCCGAAATCCTGCGACGGTATTCTAAAGTCGACACAATTATAATTGTAACCGCACAATTCGTTGAAATTTAACTCGTGAACATTTTCGTGCGATCATTTTTCTCAACTTTCGACGTGGATTAACACGACAAGAATGCATCGATGAACTAAAATCTTTGTATGGCTATGAAGCACCATCTTATAGCACTGTGAAAAACTGGTACAACGAATTCAATCGTGGCCGACGCTCGCTCAAAGACGAATTCCGTGAAGGTCGTCCAAAAACAGCCGTTGTGCCAGAAAACATCGATGCCGTACGTGAACTGATAATGCAAGACCACCATGTAACATACCTTCAGATAGAGGCATGCCTATGCATTTCTCCCACCAGCATACATTCGATATTGCATGAACACCTAGCCGTAAAAAAGGTTTGTTCTCGTTGGATCCCGCACAATTTGACAATCGCTCAAAAAAAGGCTCGTGTGGATTGGTGTAAAGAAATGCTGAAAAAATACGATCGCGGTGCTTCAAAAGACGTTTATAAGATCGTCACAGGTGACGAATCATGGATCTATGCGTATGAGCCCGAAACAAAACAGCAATCGACAAAAAAAAAATATTTTCGCCTATTTACATTATTAGGCCAGAAATATATATAGCAACCTACGTATAACAACTATTTGAATTAAATATGCACTATTTAACTTTAATAATTTAAGGCTTACTCCCTTATTTGTTTGTTATTCGCAATATATTTAAATTCTGCAAATGCCCCAAATGATTTCTGTACAGCATTCAAATTACAATGCCCACCTTTTTCTGCTTGTTAAGCTTTTTCGTTTTCTATATATAAAAGAAATTAATTATATATATGTATATATATAGTATAACAGAAATTAATTATAAAATATCAAATTATCAAGTAACGAACCTACCTCTTTAAAATCCAAAATAAACTGCGCTTTTCGTTTGGGTATTCGTCTTTCCTATTCTAGCAAGTTGACATTAAAATGTGCTTAGTTTTTCCAGAAAATGTAACAGTGTTAGTGAACATCTGAAAATGTTTCAATGTGTTTGGGCAATCTGTTACCAAGAATGATAGAAACAAGATTGCGCAATGACGAGTTCAAATTTTGTTCGTTCTGCGCATCTACGTCACGGTTGACCAACGTTCAATCAGCTGATTTTCAGTAGCTTGTTTTTCTTTGCAATAGGAAGCAATTTTGTATTACAGGCATACAAAAACATGAATATCGTCAAAAGTTAACATCAATATAAGTGAATATTAATAAAAGATAATAATATAAGTGAATATTTTATAGTGAACATTTACCTACATATTCATTAAATTGTATTTTCTTTGTATTATTTAATTTTGTCTCTTTGCTGTGTTTGTTTCAACCATATACATTCATGCAAATAAAAAGATTGAATATTTTGTGACCAAGTATCAATTTATTGTCTTATTTAATTTTCTTTTATACTCTCGCAACAATGTTGCTAAGGAGAGTATTATAGTTTTGTTCACATAACGGTTGTTTGTAAGTCCTAAAACTAAAAGAGTCAGATATAGGGTTATATATACCAAAGTGATCAGGGTGACGAGTAGAGTCGAATGGATGTCTGTCTGTCCGTCCGTCCGTCTGTCCGTCCGTCCGTCCGTGCAAGCTGTAACTTGAGTAAAAATTGAGATATCATGATGAAACTTGGTACACGTATTCCTTGGCTCCATAAGAAGGTTAAGTTCCAAGATGGGCAAAAAACGTCAGAAACACTAAATTTTGCGGAAGAAGTGGCAGAGGGAAGCTGCACCCAGGCTTTTTTTAAAAATTGAAAATGGGCGTGGCGCCGCCCACTTATGGACCAAGAACCATATCTCAGGAGCTACTAGACCGATTTCAATGAAATTCGGTATATAATATTTTCTTAACACCCTGATGACATGTACGAAATATGGGTGAAATCGGTTCACAACTACGCCTTCTTCCAATATAAAGCTGTTTTGAATTCCATCTGATGCCTTCTCTGTATAATATATACATTAGGAACCAATGATGATAGCGGAATAAAACTTTACACAAATACGGTATTTGAGAAATATGTAAATGACGTATAATGAAATCTCGATTATCACTTTACCATGCGAGAGTATAAAATGTTCGGTGACACCCGATCTTAGCCCTTCCTTACTTGTTTTTCTTCTACTTTATTGCCGTAGACACCGCTATCGTGGTTATAGCGGAGTTTACATCAGCGCGCAGTGGTTGACAAAATACCAATTTCTTTATTTATATATTTCTTTGGCGCAGCGATCTGAAGATACAGTTCAAAAGAAAAATCCTCCTGATTGAAAAATATATGTGTATATATTAGGGCGGGTCGATTTAAAAATCGCCCATTGCTCTATGAAAATCATATTCTAGGGATCAAAATAAGATACTTTGCCGAAGGAACCATATCTCTAAAACGAATTTTGATGTCCCCCAATTTGGGTCGAACCTTTGAGTAGGGGCAAATTTTGAAAAATCCCACTTTGACCCGCCGCATGCACATGGAGCTGCCTTCAAATCGCATTTACATGTTCCAATGTAAAAAATTGTTTCCAGAGATTTTACATACTCTGTAAATTGTTGGGTGTTGTTTCTTCTCTTGATTTGCTCTTGATACTTGTCAAGCAATTTATTCAATTTATTACATACACTTTTTTTCAGCATTATTTCCATACCAAGTTTTTCCCAAATTCCAATCATCTTATCTTGTACTTGAATAGTGAATGATTTATGGGAAAACTTTTTTTGTTCTGTTTTAGCACGTTCGCTTAAGTAAAAATAATATCTCAAGATATCCAGATTGGTTGGTAAATTAAGATCAGTAAAATCAGTAGACACACCAAAAACAGTAACATCATGCGTGGGTATATGACTTATTGGGTTTTCGATAGTTGTTGATGTAGTTGCTTCATCTTGCGGTGCAGAGGATGGTGGATTCATTGTAAACTTTTTGAGGTAATAAGAATGAAATGGTAATTGTAAAGTAAGACGCGTAGGGTTTCGGTTGTTAAATAGAACTCAGCTCTGGTTGCCCAGAGCTCCTTTATTTATAGCATTCCTTATCCTAAATTATGTATGCACCACATGCTGAGTGCATACACACGTCTTAACACTAATCTACTGTACATACCGACAGTATGTACGCATATCTTAAGCATACGTGTTTTCAAGAGCAAACACAATTGTCTATTGTTAGTTTAAGATCATTTGCGATCTTCAGGGCAAACATAATTGTCTATTGTTAGTTTAGGATCATTTGCGATCTCAAGGGCAAACACAATTGCCTATTGTTAGTTTAAGATCATCACTTAAATTAATTTTTTTCATTTACATATGTTCGGACTAAATAAATTTCTTAAGAGAAAAAAAGAGATATTATTATAAATAAATAAATAAAAATAAAGAAAAAACATGGTAATTTAGCTGATTTTTTCATGTAAATCACCAAAAATGGTGATTTTTTGAAATGATTGTATGGGGAACCCCCCATGGGAGTTCCAGGGGTTGTGCCACTGGTATGGGTGGATCGGCCGTCCAAAGTTAGTGGGGGTCGGTCATACATTTGGACTCGATTGGAGCACTCTAAATGGGTCAAAGTGGGATTTTTCAAAATTTGCCCCTACCCAAAAGTTCGATCCAAATTGGGGGACATCAAAATTCGTTTCAGAGATATGGTTCCTTAGGCAAAGTATCTTATTTTGATCCCTAGAATATGATTTTCATAGAGCAATGGGCGATTTTTTTGCCTCCCCACAAATTGACCCGGCCTAGTATATATGTTAAGCAAACGCTTATTTTACGAGATATTTCACTTTAAAGTTCAAAATTCCAAAAATTCGAACATTTCAACAAGCTATTTCACTACATTTAACACACTTTACGCATATTTTTCACTTCAAATTAATTAAACTGAACTCTAAACATTTAAGCAAGTACCAGAGAACGTACATATATTATATAACATTACGTATATTATATTCGTTCTCTGCTATACTATACAATAACATTACATAAAGAAATAATAAAGTACTTTGATTACCCCTGGTATTGGCTCAACTAGGGTTATTTTTTTAGATCGCGTCCGAAAACGTGAGCTTATTTCAATGGTAAATTTTAGAATACCATCCTCCAACTTCGGGGTTAAAATGGGTATCTACGGATAGAGGAGGTCCTCCAGATCAAGATAATATAAAGTCGCTGCTGACTTTTGGTTTTTGAGATAATTACATTTAAAGTTCAAAATTTCGACTATTTAAAATGCGTGTTTCTTCTATTTATCATTAATTTAACACTTTTTTAACTTTTATATCGACCTCCTCTATCCGTACATACCCATTTTAATCCCAAAATCGAGGGATGCTATTCTAAATCCCAACCTATTTCGATCCCTAAAGTATATATTTAAATATATTAACGAAATAATGTAAGAAAATTTAGTTAAACATTATGAAATGGCTTATGTTATTTATACGAATTTTTGAATTATTAAACGCGAATATTTTACAAGGGAGCAAGTCGCGAGTGCGTCGACTGTTTGTTTGAGGACAGGATATATTTCGTCTTGCTCTCGTTCACCGCCGGACCCATTTGCTTCGCTTTCTTATCCAGTGTGGAGAAAGCAGAACTAAGGGGGTAGATGTTAAGGACAATGATATCAAAATCATCGGCGTACGCCGGCAGGTGTACACATTTATAAAAGATTGTACCTCCCCGATTCAGCTTTGCAGCTCGAATAATTTTCTCCAGTAGATATATTCAGATGTAACAGCATAAAGGTCGCTTCTTTTCGTGCTATCAAAAGCAGCTTTGAAATCGACGAAGAGGCGGTGTATGTCGATTCCCTTTTCACTGGTCTTTTTCAAGATTTGGGGCTTTAATTTTTACACAATACACTCAATAGGATCTTAGATGCGATGTATAGAAGGCTTATCTCACGGTAGTTCGTGCTGATTGTGGGGTCTCCCTTTCCTTCGCCGCCGTATTTTAATAGCGAGGCACGCAGTCCATTGGCCCCCACCGCTTTGTTTTTCTTCAGACGGGTAATTGCTATTCGAACCTTTTCATAATCGGTCAATGGAATGTTCGCTCCTTAGTTGTCGATTGATCGAGGCTAGAACCTCGTAGCGTACGCACGTCTCCAACACTGCATAGGTGTCTTCTGTTTATCACAACATGATGCATTTCGTTGGAGGTTTTTCGATCCGGAGACAGCCAGGTGGCTTGGTGAATTTTCTTATACCGGAATCTAGTACTACAAATAGCTATCATTCGAGCACCGTCGCAGTCGATCAACCTCGACCCATTTGGGATGTTTTATCAAGGAGACTGAATTTAACGACTATAATGTCAAAGATATCTTCTTTGTTCACCCTGGCGTTAAAGTCGTCATGGCATCGTGGCGGGCGCAAATCACATAGGTGCGCTCCAAGCGCTCATAGAACACATCTTTGGTCATACTGTCCTTCTCTTCCGTTGGGGCGTGGGCGCAAATCACTGATATTTTGAAGAGTTTCGCTTTATTGAGGATTGTGGCTAGACGTTCATCCACCGGGATGAATGGCAGTACTCGACGACGGAGTTTCTCTCCCACCACGAATTGTCTTACCGAATTTGCGCTCTTTTAAATGGCCGCTGGAGTAAATGCCACAAGGACCTACGTCTTACGTCTCAGTTTTTGTTCCATCCATTTCATTTCTTGGACGGCGGTGATGCTAGCCTTTTCTCTAATGACGACATCAACCAGCTGAGCAGCGGCATCTTCCCAATTAAGGGACCGGACATTTAAGGTGCAATCCCTTAAGCTTATCTTCCGAAGCTGTTGTTTCCTTTTCGTTGGTAGGGTGCCAAATCCAGCACAACTCTGTAGCGGGGATGTTTCGCCTTTTTGCTTAAGCTCACCTCAAAACGGATGTTTTTGGCTACCCAGGGGATTTTCAGAAACCTTTCCTCGCTGTCATGAACTTCTATACATTGTATATACATATATATTATATATATACATTGTTCCGTAATATCGCAAATTTACATACAAACTGTCGTTGATTATGCCATCAATATTGATCGATCCACAGTTCAAATAATTTTTTTTTTTATATTGGACAACTTCAATATATTTATGTATTTGTATACTATATACTTCGTTTCATGAAAACACATTGAGAATGAATCATGGAAGTGTGACATTAAATAAAGAAATTGCAAAAAACAGAAAACATCATACATAAAGTGAAGCGAAATCTTCTGCGTTGTAAACTAAAGTCCAGCAGTCGAATCGCAAATATAATTTCATAATGCTCCAAAATGCAGTGAAAACGTCTTCTAAATTCTTCCATTGTTTTCTTTACAGTGAACAACTTTAGATCGCTGTGGAGAACATCGTTTCTTACATAGAAAGGAGCTCCTCTGTGGTGGAGTGAACTTTATATTTTAAAGCTTGAAATACTGTTATATTTTGATTTGCTACACTGTCTAAGATTTGAATGCCATACGTCCATATTCGCACAGGTATTATCTTACAAATTAGCAATTTTTTTTCAAACTGAGACGGGGTCTGGGCCTAAGGAGCCAGTATAGCTGCGCCAACTTTAACCTAAGCTTTGTTCTTTATATTTTTACGTCATCTTTTCAAGTTCTTCGGTCTTCGTCGTCCATGACACCATAAATATATTTAAGACCTGTCTCTATTATATTAACTAACACTCTTTTCTTAATTCTATGATCTGGAGTGAGTGTACTATATATGTATAGCTGAGTTCTAATATACTTAATTTTAGCCATTAAAATTGGATTCGGTTCTTTTTCTTTCAGGGTTATCTCCTCTTAATTTGTCTACTATTTCTTTGTACATTGTTGTATTTATAAGATATGTAATTCTGTCGTATAGTTTCTTTCAACAAACTTTACTTTTTCTAGTATCAGAAGGGAATAACCATTTCCGTGACTGAAATCCATGATTTCTATACGTAGTCCAGTCAAAATAGGCTAAATTGTGACTGTTTGAAGTATCACTGTTTGAGTAGGTGCCCACTTCACTTTGTCGTTGACACACTTACCACTTTCACAAATTGCAATAAAACACACGGTTGAGGTATATAAAAGTAATTTCAATGCTGATTTGATATTTTATTAATTTCGATTTTCCAATGGCTTTACAACAGAGGATGTTGAGTGTAATGTGAATAATACTTCGGAACTATTAATACAAGTTTGTCTTAACCAAAAGGCGCGAGGACCACAGCGGCGATGCGTAAGCTTCGATTACAGATCAAAACGAGACTGACTTAAACTTTTTAGTTGACCCTTTTCACCAGTGTGGTATGTGTTTGCGCGTGTGGATGTCCTCGCGCGAGTTACGTCAGTAACAACGACGGCAGCTCCAACTCCAAAACCACAGCTAAGGCTTAGCCTCCACAATTAAAAAGCCAATGCACGAAAATACATATAAACAATCAAAAACGAAATATGCCGATTAAGCATAAACAGCAGTTTTAATTATTGTCGCTTATTACTTTGTAGCGACACTTACACTATTTATGTACAGAACGACACTTAAGCAATATGTTTGCATAAGGGTCGTTCACTTTATTATTGTTTATATTACTTTTCGAGCATTGACCAGTAAATTCTGCATATGCAGAATTTGTACACAAACAAATAAACAATAAGTTATCGTATAACAGCTTAGCAGCTGAACAATTTGATTATTATAAATAGCAGTGACATTGACATTTCAAGTTTAGTTCAGAAGAACCAATAAAGTAGAGTGCAGTTAATTATAACAACTTTGTGTTTTTATTTAATCTTGGCTCTACACACTTAACTGGCGCAGTCACGGGGTTACTTCTCTCAAGAAAAGTAACTAAAACGAACAAAAGCTAAACTGTTCAAGTGAAATTTAAATAAAATAAAATAAAATTAAATTAAAAGTTAAAATATAACTAGCAGTCGAACGCCAATAAAATAAAATAAAATTAAATTAAAAGTTAAAATATAACTGGCAGTCGAACGCAGTCAAAAAAAAAAAAAAAAAAAAAAAATGGAAACACATAAAACAGAACAAGCAACCACATCGGCAGTGTCAATAGAAGCTGCAGCAAATCAAACTCCATCTGCTGCAACACGTCACTTGCCACATAACAATCCAACTTTTCAATTACCACTATCGGAAGCACTAAAAGAAGCAGCGAGAATCCAGGAGTTCCGAGGAGATAATACATACGACGTCACATCATTTATTAATGAAGTCGAACTTTTCATCGACTTGTTTGCCGGTACCAACGTGGAGGAGTATTTTTATAAGCGGCACGTCCAAAAAAAAATTCAAGGAGAAGCAGCTAACGCAATTAGAGCCCTCGACAATCCAAGCTGGACAGAAACAAAACAAGAACTCCTGAGGAATTTTGGAGTTCGCGAATCGTATCATCAACTGTACCACAAGGCGCTGAACGTAAGAAATTATAATGTAAGTCAATCTTTTTATTATCTTAAAAATATATTAGATAAATTAAACAATAAATATTATCAAGACACGGGAAAACCAAAAGAGTTTTCTCCGGCAATAAACGAGGCAATGATATTAAAAACATTTTTGAGCAGCATGCCAGTGCATCTAGCCAGCATAATACATAGTAGAAGCATAGGGAATCTTAGAGAAGTATATTATTGTCTGGAGGAATGTGGTCTGGTACAGAATAAAATTAGTACAAATAGCAACAACACACAATCAAATAATAGCAATAATTTTAGGCCAAATCGCAACCCAGTAGATCAAAATAATTATCAAGGCAGGCAAACAATTAACCGGTTTCAAAACCAAAACAATAATTCGAGGCAAGATAATCCCCAAACACAACAACAATTTTCAAGAAATTTAGGAGCATATAGAAATCCAATATACACAAGTAGAAACCAAAATAATGTCGCTCATCTTCAAGAAAATAATACCGATACAGAAGAAACTGGTGAAGTAAATTTTCAATTAACCAGCGAGAACAACAGTTACCGATAGTAAATTTAACAATAGGTAAAAATATAATTAAATGTTTAATCGATACCGGTTCTACGACAACCCTGATCGACGAACATTCGTTAAAAGAATATAAAAGGACTAAATTAGTAAAACCTAACATATATAGTACACTATCAGGACAGACAAAAGTAGACTTTGAAATTATAACAGAAGTACCTCAAGAATTCAATGACCCGAATAAAATGGCTTGGAAGGTAACGTCATTCAGAAATAAAAACTTCAACGGACTAATTGGTCAAAATATATTTAAAGCATTAAATGCAAAAATTAATCTTGAAGAAGATTTTCTTGAAATTAATAACAATAAAATAAAATTCATAAATACGAAAATCCCTACACTGGAACCTTCAACCTTAAATTTGGAAAACGTATTAAAACTCTATAGAGATGATATGAATGAGGAAGAGAAAAAATATATAGATTTGATTTTGCGAAAATATTCTAATATGTTTTACAGAGAAGGAGAAAAGTTAACCCACACACATAATATAAAACACCAGATAATAACAAATACGAATAAACCTGTATATTCTAAAATATACTGGTACCCAAAGATACACGAAGAAGAAATTAAAAGGCAGGTGAATGAAATGTTGTAGCAAAACATTATTAAAGAAAGCTTTTCCCCTTACAATTCCCCAATTTGGATAGTCCCCAAAAAATCGGATAATTCAGGGAAACAAAAATGGCGTATTGTTGTAGATTATAGAAAACTCAACGAAATCACAGTCGATGATAAATTTCCTATTCCTAATATAGAGAATATATTAGACAAATTAGGAAAAGCAAATTACTTTTCAACAATTGACTTGGCGAAGGGATTTCACCAAGTATTAATGGATGAAAACGATCAAAAGAAAACTGCCTTTTCTACCCCCTTCGGGCATTACGAATTCATCCGTATGCCATTTGGATTGAAGAATTCCCCTTCCACCTTCCAACGTTTGATTAACTCGGTACTTAGGGAATATATTAACAAAATATGCGTTGTATATCTCGATGATATACTCATTTTTAGCACTTCCATAGAAGAGCATATGAACAGCATAAAACAAATTTTTGCAAAATTAAGGGAGTTCAATCTTAAAATCCAAATAGACAAATGCAATTTTTTTTGCAAAGAAACTGAATATCTTGGTCATACTTTGACCACAGAAGGAATTAAACCTAATTCAACAAAAGTTGAAGCCATTCAAAAGCTAAAAAACAAATAAAATCATTCTTAGGTATAACAGGCTACTATAGAAAATTCATAAAGGATTATGCTAAAGTAGCCCACGGACTTACAAAGTACCTAAAGAAAAATACCACAATTAATATAAAAGATACTCAATATATAGACGCATTCGAAAAATTGAAAAAAATGCTCATTAACCCTCCGATTTTGAAATACCCAGACTGGTCTAAAAATTTTAAACTAACAACAGATGCTAGTGATAATGCAATAGGAGCAGTCCTTTCTCAAGAAAATCACCCCATCGCTTACGCTAGTAGAACCTTAAACGACCACGAAAAACATTATGCTGCAATCGAAAAAGAATTGCTTGCTATCGTCTGGTCAGTCAACTATTTCCGACCATATTTATATGGCAAACCATTTGAACTCTTAACAGACCATCAACCACTTGTTTGGTTGCACACAAAGACGAAAGGAAAGATATTAACCCAAGACTCCAAAGGTGGCTCTTGAAACTTGGCGAATATAACATACATATTAACTACATAAAGGGTAAGGAAAATAAAGTAGCCGATTTTATGAGCCGAATAAATAGTCAATCAGGCAACATATTAAATACCGAAAACGTTGAAGAAGATAACACCACCTATCAAAATTTTACACCACTCAATACAGTAGTTAACAGATTTGCAACTCAAATTATAATTACAAATAATAAAACGCAAGACACGAAAGTAGCAAACGGTAAAATCAAAATATATATAAATTCAAATGATATTAAGACTAATTATATGGCCGATTTGTTTAGACAACATATAAAGTCGAAAAGGGTAGGAATATATACCGAACTTCCCAATAATTTATACAAGCAGGTTCAATCCAATCAATGAAGATGAATTATTTAAACAAGTTGCTAAATATCATATTAATGAAACAGGACATGCAGGAATAACAGAAAATTATGAAGGTATCAAAACAAAACTTTACTACAAAAACCTCAAAGTTTTCGTGCAAAAATATATAAATAATTGTGATATTTGCAACAGATCAAAATACAGTAGGAACCCTATTAAAGCAAAATTTAATATCACAGACACAATTTGATGTAAATGAAATTGTACATATGGATGTTTACACTATAAAGAAACATAGCTTTATCACATTCATTGATAAGTTTTCGATACATGCAACAGCCATACATTTAGAAGACAGAAATAGTAACACAATTATAGAAAAAATTAGAATGTACTTTTCAATGAGAAGTAAACCAAAAAAAATAATTACTAATAACGAGTTCAACTCAATAAATGTCAAAAATTTCCTAAAGTCAGAAGATATTGAAGTACATTTTACGAAACCAAACAACCATACCGGGAATGCAGACGTAGAAAGGTTGCACAGCACATTATCCGAAAAATTTAGAACACTTGAAACACAAAATTCTCAATGGTCAACACAAGAAAGGGTATACAAGTGTATCGAGTGGTACAATAAATCCATACATTCCACAATAAAAACAACACCCTTAGACATAGTAGAGGGAAAGATAGAAAAAACTCTAATTAAAAACAGAATATTAGAAGCAAAAAACAAAATTATAGAAAAAAGAAATGAAAATAGGGAGGAATTCGTACAAAATAATCACGAAGGTTATGTAAAAAATTACAAAGCACTTAGGCATAAATATGAGCCTCGTTACAAAAAATTAAAACTAGAAAACATATACCCAAGCAACATTAAAAGAAAAAATAAATTTTCAGGGGCAATGGACATCAACAGGTATATTAATCCTGATGATAATACCACTAGTAATGTCAACATTAATAATCCAACCCATCAACGAAAACCATAATGGATATGTCGAAATAAAATTAACTGATGTACAACTAATTGCGGACTATACAACTATACTACATATTATAGATCTTACTGAAATCGAAAAGACAATAGAAAACCTCCAAGAAAACGTAGAACAACTTAAAATAATAGATAATAAGGAACTTCTCTTATCAGAAATAAAGAAAGCTAGGACTAGACTACATACCCTCCAGATAAACAAAAATAAAAGAGGTCTACTCAACATCGTAGGTTCAGGTCTCAAATGGATAGCTGGTACCATGGATGATGAGGACAGATCCGAAATAGAAAATCATATAAGTACAATAGATGAGAATAACCACAACATGATAGAAGCTTTTAATAACAATATACTGATAAATAATAATTTCAACGAAACTATGAGAAAACTAGCTAAAACAATTGAATTGGATAGGCAAAAAATTACAGAAAAATTTAATAGCATAGATCAGTCTAACAATGATATTCTTTCACAGTTATTTTATATGGATATTATGTTAAAAATAAAAATTTTAAATGATAATATTGAACATATTCAAAACAATATCATTGCTGCAAATAGCAATATTATGGTCAATAATATACTAACATCAGAAGAAATACAAACTTTAGAAATCGATTTCTATAAATTGCAAAATATTAAATTAGGCGTAGCAAAATTTAAAAGTAATAAAATTTTGTTTTTAATAAAAATACCCAAAACAATTGTAAATGTAAAGAGATATTTTCTATCACCACTTGCAGACAATAATAAGTTTGAAATTAACTTTCAAGAAACAGAAATTGTATATTACAATAATAATACATATGATTACTTCAATAATCCTAATGTAAATAAGCTAAGAAAAACAAATCTTTGTATATTCAACAATAATGTATGTCCAAAAATCAAAAATGTAAAAGCAGAAATAAAAGAACTCGAACTTGGTGTCATTCTTGCAAAAAACATAAATAACACAAAATTAATAAATACTTGTGATGAACGAAATGTAACATTAAATAATAATAATTTAATAATTTTTAGTAATTGTAAAATAGAAATAAATAATGTAATTTTTTCCAACTATGATAAAACATTTAAAAATAGCTTCGTTAAATTACCCACATTTTTGTACAATAATACAAAATTAACCTTATCATTAGACGAAATAGTCTTGAATGAAATAGACAACATCAAAAATATCAAAGAATTAAAATTCGATAAAAATATTCACTCAACATCAATCATTATAACTTTTGTAATCATATTATTGATTATAATTATCACTGTGAGTGCTATTGTCCACATATACAAAAAAATCCCCATTCCTTAGAATAAAAATTCGGGAGAATTTTCAGGAGGAGTTACGTCAGTAACAACGACGGCAGCTCCAACTCCAAAACCACAGCTAAGGCTTAGCCTCCACAATTAAAAAGCCAATGCACGAAAATACATATAAACAATCAAAAACGAAATATGCCGATTAAGCATAAACAGCAGTTTTAATTATTGTCGCTTATTACTTTGTAGCGACACTTACACTATTTATGTACAGAACGACACTTAAGCAATATGTTTGCATAAGGGTCGTTCACTTTATTATTGTTTATATTACTTTTCGAGCATTGACCAGTAAATTCTGCATATGCAGAATTTGTACACAAACAAATAAACAATAAGTTATCGTATAACAGCTTAGCAGCTGAACAATTTGATTATTATAAATAGCAGTGACATTTACATTTCAAGTTTAGTTCAGAAGAACCAATAAAGTAGAGTGCAGTTAATTATAAAAACTTTGTGTTTTTATTTAATCTTGGCTCTACACACTTAACTCGCGTGTGGGTAGTGTTGATGTGTGGGTCCTGTGGAATGTAGGTTCTGTGTGTGTGGTGTATTGGTGGTGGTGGTGTATTCGTGTAGTGGCATTACGGGGGGCGGCTTATCTCATTTAGACATCCCGGCCCCTCTAGGCGAATATTCAGCCTAGCAATCTTTGTAGTTGCTGGAGAGTTGCCACTACGTTGCTGAGTCCAGTAGCGGGGCGATGCTGTGGCGCTTTTGGACAAGGCCTGGTTGGTGCAACGTGGTGCAGACGCCATTGATGGGGCGCAGGCCGGGCTGCAGTAGTTCGCGTCGTACCGTCCGGTTTGCTTGGGTTGATCTACCCGTGCTTGGGGCAGCTGGCCGACCTAAATCGCATCGTGGGGTCCTGTGCAGCAGCGTGTGATGTGGTCTGCCACACGTGTGGCATAAATCGGCAGAAACACACTCCTGCGTCCCATGCGTGTGCGACAGGCAGTTGAGGCAGTGCTCATGTGCCTGGGCCACACCCTTTCGTTGTGTCGATGTTAGCTCCTTAAAGAGCCCACAATTCTGGAGTCGATGTTTCCGGCGACATAGCGGGCGTCGGATGCGACGCGGCTCGACTGGAGCGGATGGTGTTGATGGGGCTGCTCGTGAGCCACTACCAGAAGCGGCAGTCGATACAGTCGCATTGCCCCGTTGGTTGCCGACCGAACAGTTGGTGTTGGGATTGTAGGCATGTCCACGTCCATCTTGATCTCAGTAAGAAATTGTATTTGAATATACATGGTAGTATATAAATAGAATGTGTGATTGTGCCACGTTATGTGGCATGACTGGGTCGTCATATTGACCGACCATTTTTTTGTAATTTTTATTGTTATTGTTAACGGTTGGTTGCGGGTTGCGACTTTATTGATTTATTTTCATTTGTGTTACGGCATTATGTTCGGATTGTTCAGTATCGGATTTTCGTTATTATCCGCGGTTGGTAGAAAGCATAATTTAACCAGCGGTCTGGTGAGTATTCCGCTTTGAGTACTGAGATCAACGACGCGGATGTGACCGTCTGAGCCATAATGGAGCTTTTCTATACGGCCAAGTTGCCACTCGGTAGGTGGGAGACAATCGTCGTTAATAAGTACACAATCTCCAAGCTTTGGCGCATTTTCTGGTGTTTTCCATCGATACCTCTTGTGGAGGTCCTTTAAATAGTCTTCTTTCCATCTGAATGGGTGCTCCTTTGAGAAAGTACCCTGGTGTTAAGGCTGTGAGATCTGAGGGATCTTGCGAGATTATTAGGTAGTTAAGAAATCGTTCATTTGTTGCCACGTTGGGCACTATCTTCGTGATGAGAGCGATTACTTCCACAAAAGTAGCGATTTTTCTGGCAATGCGGATGTGCATATATTTACCAGAATGGGGTCCCAATTGTCTGTGGGAATATTCTGTGTCGCTAGAACCGACAAGCAATTTGAAACTGTGGATTGAAGTTTTATAAATTCTTCGCTTGTTTCTTTCTGAAAAGGTTTAATAAGAACTGTTGATGGTTTGAATTCAATGTACAATCAATGTACAACGTTACGGTTACAGTTAGGAATCTATGACACTGACAACATCATTAAGAAGGTTGCCATATTAATATATAAGATTACAATTTTAACACTTCTTCTTAAGCTTATATATCTACTTTTTAACAAAACTTTAATTTAATCCAAGCATTTTTACAAAATTACAGTGCTTTTGCTTAGACAAAGACTTTGTTAAGATATCGGCAACATTCTTATCTGTGGATACATATTTCAAATTGATTTCATTATTTTCAATTTTTTCACGAATGAAATGATACTTAATATCTATGTGTTTTGTACGCTTGTGGTGAATTGGATTGCGAGCGATATGTTGTGCGCTTATGTTGTCACCATATAGCGTTATTGGTGTTGAGCTTGACCAGCCTATCTCACTTAATAGTCTGCTAAGGTATATTGCCTCTTTTGCTGCCATTGCTAAGGCTACATATTCAGCCTCAGTGCTGCTTAAAGCTGTGATGTTCTGCTTCGTTGAGGACCACGAAAAAGAACTACCTCCTAAGTAAAAAGCGTACCCTGTGTACGACTTTCTGTCAGACGAATCGTTTGCTCAATCAGCGTCGGTGAAACCCTTTACGTCTTCACCAGTCTTGCAATATTCAATGGACATGTCGATGGTGCCCGATAAATAACGTAGTATATGCTTAGCTGCTGTCTCGTGTTCAATGTGCGGATCTGTATTGTGCCTGGAAAGTTTGCTTACTGCGTGCAAAATATCTGGCCGACTCAAGACCGCTAAATACATGAGAGAACCGATTAGTGATTGATATTCAGTAGCATTTACCTTCACACAATTTTTTTTGTGCATCCAACTTGGAACCCAGGATCAAGTGGTGTTGCTACTGCCCTGCAATTTTGCATACCAAAAGAATCGAGAACTGCTCTGATGTACTTCTTCTGGTGCAAAGAAATCGCACCATATTTTTCACCTTTTCGTTGTATTTCCAACCCTAGGAAATAACTTACAGTACCGTAATCGTGCATCTGGAACTTTGCTGCTATCTTCTTCTTAATTTCTGCTATTTCTTTTTCGCTGGGACATATGATGATCAAATCATCAACGTAGACTGCTATATAACTATACTGCTGATTGTTGTTGTTCACGTACAAACATGGCTCATGTCTACACCTAACGTGCTATTCCAAACACGGCCGGATTGTTTCAATCCATAAATTGCTTTCTGTAGCTTTAACACCTTTTCTGGATACTTCTTGCTGATAAAGCCCTCTGGTTGTTTCATGAAAATATTTTCTTCAAGTTTGCTATTTAAATACGCGTTCGATATGTCAATATGATGCATGTACAGCTGTTTTTCTGCAGCTATCGCAAAAAGCATGCGTATCGTCTCGTAACGTATAACTGGAGAGAACGTCTCCCAGTAGTTGACACCTAATTGTTGCCCACAACCTTTTGCAACTAATCTTGATTTAAACTTATCGATATTTCCGCTTGCGTCTCGCTTGATTCGATAAACCCATTTTGAACCAATGGCTTTTTGTCCCTTCGGTAAATCAACTAACAACCATGTATTATTGGCTATAAGAGCATCATATTCCAACTGCATGGATTTTCGCCATTCAACTGCATGTTGACCACTCAATGCTTCCGTTGGGCTTTGAGGCGTTTCGTCATCTTCTGTAGAGTTTACATTTAAAAGTTGAAACTGCTTCTTTGGCCTGCCTGGTTGACCTGTTCGAATATGTTTTGGTCTACCACGCCCACGTTTTGGTAACTCATCTTGTTCTGAACTTGTTGCACTCTGCTCTGCTTCAGAATCACTTGCTGTGGCAAACTCGTCCTCCTCATCGCCGAAGTCGTTTTTCATTTCACGCTCGCCTACATTTTCAGTTGCTGACTGCTCATCTTCTGGAGACTTAAGGCGAATGATGTTTGTCGCGAAGTCATC
The DNA here is from genome assembly GCF_024586455.1 of Bactrocera neohumeralis. Taxonomy (NCBI): domain Eukaryota; kingdom Metazoa; phylum Arthropoda; class Insecta; order Diptera; family Tephritidae; genus Bactrocera; species Bactrocera neohumeralis. The sequence continues at coordinate 6,916,239 of NW_026089622.1, read as the reverse complement.
ACTGCATTGTGATGAACTAATTTCTGAAGTGATGCTCCTATTAAACTCGCCTTCAATGAATTTAACGTCGCGCCTTTCTACTATAATACGCCGCTGTTGATCATATAAACGATAAGCTTTTGCTGTATTGGAGTAACCAACAAAAATGTACTCCTTGCCTTTCGCATCGAATTTGCCTTTGTTTGTTTTGTCTAGTGCAAATGCACGTGACCCGAAAATACGTAGATGCTTTACTGATGGTTTACGCTGCTTCCACACCTCAAATGGAGTACGAGAATTCAATGCCTTGGTTGGGCATCTATTTCGTAAATACACTGCAGTTTGTACCGCTTCAGCCCACAAAAATTGACCAAGATTTGCGTGAATTAATAAACTTTTGGCCATTTCGACTATGGTTCGGTTGGCTCGCTCCGCAACACCATTTTGCTGGGGTGTATACGGGACAGTCAACTCCCTCTTTATGCCACAACTTTTCAAAAAATTATCAAATTCACTGTTAATATATTCTTTACCATTATCACTTCGTATGGCTTTTATCTTACAGTCCATTTGGCATTCAACAAAGCTTTTAAAATTTCTAAATTTTTCAAAAACTTCACTTTTGGCTTTCATAAAGTATACAAATGTCTTTCTAGAAAAATCGTCTATAAACGTAACAAAAAATCGATTACCACCTAGCGATTTAACATTCATAGGTCCACACACGTCTGTATGCACAAGTTCAAGTACTTTCTTCGTTGAACGCTCAGTCTTTTGTGCAAATGGTAGTGCACAAATTTTCGCTTTATTGCACGTATCGCAATTTACTTGTTTTGGTATACCCTTTAATTTCATACCATGAATTAATTCTTTTTCACTGAGTTCACGTAAACTTTTAAAATTCAAGTGACCGTATCTGTTGTGCCACATTGTAACTTGCGAGTTAGTTAACATATTTACAACACCAACAACTCTTTTTTCAATATATAAATATAAGTTATTTATTCGTTTTGCTTTTAACACTAATTGTTTTTCTTTATTTCTCACTAAAGCCGTTTCTTTTTCGAACATAGTGTAATTTCCGAACTGCGCTGCTTTACTCACTGACAAAAAATTCATGCGTAGCGCTGGTACATATAAAACGTTTTGTAATTCTATTTTGCGTTTTTCACTTTGCAGTAATACAGTACCTATACCGTATGCTTCAACATATTGATCAGCTGCTAACATTATTTTTGCTTCTTTCTTAATAAATGAAATAAACAAACTTTTATTACAGCACATATGAGAAGAAGCGCCACTGTCGATGCACCAAATGTTTTTCTTCTGCTTTTCGTCAGTGCTTCCAAACATTAAGCAGTTTGATGTTTCTACATATGCACCTTGTTTATTGCTTACTTTGTTTGAACTTTGGCATTCACTTGCCCGATGACCCGATCGTTGACAATTGAAGCATTTCCCCTTAAATTTGAATTTCTTTTGCTTCTTCACTTCTTTCGTTGCGTCGCTTTGCCAATCGTGTGTTCTAACGCTGCTTAGTTGCTTTTGCGCTGCATATGTGCTTTTGTTTGCGCATGTATACACTGCTTGCATGTCCTCTCTTTCATTTCGTTCTTGCCTACGCGTACCTTCTTCAAGAATTTTAACTTTGACTATGTCAAAAGTTGGCAATTCGTCGCGAGTCTCGATTGCTACAACAAAAGTTTCCCACGAGCTAGGAAGACTTGACAACAACATTATGACTTTCAAATCATCCGCTATTTGTGTGTTCAACTCCGCTAGTTTGTCGACCGTTTCGACAAAAAACTGTACATACTGAATCACGCTATCATTTTGCTGCATATTCAAACGCAACAATTTTTGGTATAACTGCACTTTTCTTATTGGACCAACTGGCATATGAATTTGCTTCAATTTTTGCCATGCTTCTGATGCCGTTTTGCATGATTTTATATGCAATAATTGCGTCGGTTTCACATTAAGGAGCAAGCATGCCAACGCTTTTTGGTCTGCTGTGTTCCATTTTTGCACATCTTGAGGCGTTGCCTCCTCTGGTTTTGTATCACTAATAACGTACCACAAATCTGTGGTAATTAGCACACTGCGCACAGATACCGACCAGACGTCGTAATTATCTTCTGCAAGTTTTTCGATTTGCAGAGACAAACTCATTTTAAAAACGTATTTAAAAACCGCGCACACACGAAAAATTGAATATTCAGTTCAGTTAATATTTGCCGTCACAATAAAATGGTGCCCTATGCGTTCTGACCTGGGCCCATAACCATTGTTGGAGAGAACCACACGGATAAAAGAAAAGGCAGTGTTGATGGTTTGAAGGTTTAATAAGAACTGTACTGAATTCAATGTACAATGTTACGGTTAAACTGTTCCAACCTTAAGCCTTAACTCATGAGGCGCTACTCCACTGAAATTAAGGGAGTTTAGACATGCTCTTGAGGATCTTCAGAAACGACAGTATCCACGCTATAATATACCCTTTCTTCACCGGGCAACATATTTACTATTTCGCTATTTATTATCGTACAGTGATAATTTTTTGGGAGCAGGTTGAAGAAGTCGCACGATAGGGAGTCGCCTTGTCTGAATCCTCGTTTGGTAACGAACGCCTCGGAGAGGTCCTTCCCGATCCTGACGGAGCTTTTCGTGTTGCTCAACGTCAGTTTACACAGCCGTATTAGTTTTGCGGGGATAACAAATTCAGACATCGCGGCATAAAGGCAGCTCCTTTTCGTGCTGTTGAAAGCTGCTTTGAAATCGACGAAGAGGTGGTGTGTGTCGATTCTCCTTTCACGGGTCTTTTCCAAGATTTGGCGCATGGTGAATATCTGGTCGGTTGTTGATTTTCCAGGTCTGATGCTACACTGATAAGGTCCAATCAGTTTGTTGACGGTGGGCTTTAATCTTTCACACAATACGCTCGATAGAACCTTATATGCGATTTTGAGGAGGCTAATCCCACGGTAGTTGGCGCAGATTGTGGGGTCTCCTTTTTTATGGATTGGGCATAGCACACTTAAATTCCAGTCGTTAAGCATGTTCTCGTCCGACCATATTTTACAAAGAAGCTGATGCAGCTCCTTATCAGTTCTTCGTCGCCGTGTTTGAATAGCACGGCCGGCAATCCGTCGGCCCCTGCCGCTTTGTTGTTCTTCAGGCGGGCGATTGCTATTCGAACTTCTTCATGGTCGGGCAATGGAACGTCTGCTCCATCGTCATCGATTGGGGAATCGGGATCGCCTTCTCCTGGCGTTGTAATTTCACTGCCATTCAGCAGGCTGGAGAAGTGTTCCCTCCATAATTTAAGTATGCTCTGGGCATCAGTCAGTAGATCACATCTAGGAATTCTACAAGGGTATGCTCCGGTCTTGAAACCTTCTGTAAGCCGCCGCATTTTTTCGTAGAATTTTCGAGCATTACCCCTGTCGGCCAGCTTATCAAGCTCTTCGTACACACGCATTTCGGCCTCTCTCTTCTTCTGTCTGCAAATGCGTCTCGCTTTCCTCTTCAACTCTCGGTATCTATCTCATCCCGCACGTGTAGTGGTCTATCATAACGTTGCGAGGTAGGCAGCCTGTTTTCTCTCCGCTGCGACACGGCACTCCTCGTCGTACCAGCTGTTCTTTTGCTCTTTCCGAAAACCAATGGTTTCGGTTGCAGCTGTACGTAAGGAATTTGAAATGCCGTCCCACAGTTCCCTTATACCGAGTTGTTGACTAGTGCTCTCAGAGAGCAGGAGTGCAAGCCGAGTAGAAAATCGTTCGGCTGTCTGTTGTGATTGCAGCTTCTCGATCGACGTCGAACCTTCCTTGTTTTTGTTGGCGTGCGTTTTTTGCTGCACAGAGGCGAGTGCGAATCTTAGCTGCAACAAGATAGTGGTGCTAGTCGATGTTAGGACCTCGGAGCGCACGCACATCTAAAACACTGGAGACGTGTCTTCCGTCTATCACAGCATGATCGATCTGGTTGGCAGTTTTTCGATCCGGAGACAGCCAGGTAGCTTGATGAATCTTCTTATGCTGGAATATAGTACTACAGATAACCATATTTCGGGCCCCGGCGAAGTCAATCAGCCTCAACCCATTTGGGGATGTTTCGTCGTGGAGGCTGAATTTACCGTCCGTAGTACCAAATATACCTTCTTTGCCCACCCTGTCGTTAAAGTCGCCAAGCACGATTTTGACATCGTGGCGGGGGCAGCTCTCATAAGCGCGCTCCAAGCGCTCATAGAAGGCATCTTTGGTCACATCGTCCTTCTCTTCCTTTGGGGCGTGGGCGCAAATCAGCGATATGTTGAAGAACCTCGCTTTGATGCGGATTGTGGCTAGACGTTCATTCACCGGAGTGAAGGGTAGTACTCGGCGACGGAGTCTCTCCCACCACGAATCCAACACCAAACTTGCGCTCTTTTATATGGCCACTGTAGTAAATGTCACAAGGACCAACTCGTCTCTGTCCTTGTCCCGTCCATCGCATTTCTTGGACGGCGGTGTTGTCAGCCTTTATTTTCGGAGGACATCAACCAGCTGGGCAGCGGCACCTTCCCAATTAAGGGTCCGGACATTCCAGGTGCATGCCCTCAAATCGTAGTCCTTATTCCGTTTGCCATGGTCGTCATCAAAAGGGGGGTCTCTCATCCGAGGCTGTTTCAACTTTTTCATTGGTATTGTTTTTTACGTGGCGGGTCCCAAGCCCAGCGCACAACCCTATGTAGGGAATGTTTCGCCTTCTCACATTAGCTCGCCTTCGAATGGATGTTCTTAGGCTACCCAGAGGATATTTGGTCAAAGACCGGAAGTATTGAGCTGCTTGAGCCATGTGTAAAATAATCGTTTCTGGCCACTCCCAAGTGAATGGCGATCAGAGAACTTTCCTCACTTGCGTGAACTTCTACACATGACTCCATCCTCCGATATTGATATCATCGGCCTCAACATCCGCGCCGTTAGTTCTGCTTTCTCTAGGCTGGACAAGGAAGCACAAAAAATGGGTCTGGTAGTGAACGAGGGCAAAACGAAATATCTCCTGTCATCAAACAAACAGTCGTCGCACTCGCGACTTGGCTCTCACGTCACTGTTGACAGTCATAACTTTGAAGTTGTAGATAATTTCGTCTATTTAGGAACCAGTATTAACACCACCAACAATGTCAGCCTGGAAATCCAACGCAGGATTGCTCTTGCCAACAGGTGCTACTTCGGACTGAGTAGGCAATTGAAAAGTAAAGTCCTCTCTCGACGAACAAAAGCCAAACTCTATAAGTCGCTCATAATTCCCGTCCTGCTATATGGTGCAGAGGCTTGGACGATGTCAGCAACTGATGAGTCGACGTTGCGAGTTTTCGAGAGAAAAGTTCTGCGAAAGATTTGGCCACGGCGAATATCGCATTCGATGGAACGATGAGCTGTACGAGATAAACGACGACATTGACATAGTTCAGCGAATTAAAAGACAGCGGCTACGCTGGCTAGGTCATGTAGTCCGAATGGACGAAAACACTCCAGCTCTGAAAGTATTCGACGCAGTACCCGCCGGGGGAAGCAGAGGAAGAGGAAGACCTCCACTCCGTTGAAAGGACCAAGTGGAGAAGGACCTGGCTACGCTTGGAATATCCAATTGGCGCCACGAAGCGAAAAGCAGAAACGACTGTCGGGCTGTTGTTAACTCGGCTATAATCGCGTAAGCGGTGTCTACGCCAATTAAGAAGAAGAAGAAGATCCTGCATGACTACAGCTCTAATAAAACAGGTCAATTCATATACATACATACATTAACAATTAAAAATTCCTTTTTATCTATAACATTCACCTCTTCTTTTCGACCTGTTAAACTCCTTTTTCGTCTAATTCGCCTTTGGTTTGGCATTTTATTTTTAATAATTAATCTGAATCTGAACTGAAATTCGATGTAGTATGTATGTATTCGCTGGTAATAGCCGCCTTGACTTTTGGAAGAAAACTGAACTGACTCAAAGCTTACCTAACGCAATAACACTTCTAATCAAAATAACGCCGACAACAATATTTCTGTTCTGTTAGATTTTGCACTTGCGTCTTCGCCCATACATATATATGTATATACATTAGAGTGATTAAAAAAAAATATATTTTTTTCGTTTGGTACTCGGAAAAGTAGGTTCCTAAACACCTCTAAGAAAGCCTCTCCAAACATGAGATTTTTATTGTAACAGGAAGGTCCTCCTACATACAGTTTTCTATTTTTTCTTATTATCAGATAGAAAAATTTACATCTCGCTCCCAACTACTTGAAAAAATATCTCGTTTCTTAGATTTTGTAGGAAATTTAATGCTCTACAAAAAAGGTCTAACTGATTTTTTTCGTAAACCAAACCGCTTAAAAGATACTAACAGTTAAATTTGATTATTTTTGGGAAAATTTTTTATTTCTTATGAATTTTATAACTCAATGAAAAAAAAATATTATGGATGATGAAACTTATAGGCTTTCTTAAGAAGTGTCTAAGAACCTATTTTTCCAGAGTACCAAACGAAAAAAAAAAAATTTTTTTTTTGATCCACCTTAATATTTATTGATGTTTGACGATGAATATCTCTTAAACGCTTAACTTAATCGAAAAATCATATGAGACCATTTTAAAGAGCAGTAAATTTCCTACAAAACTATGAGTTTCATCATTCATAATAATTTTTTTTCATTGAGTTATAAAATTCAAAAGAAATGAAAAATTTTCCCAAAAATTATCAAAATTAACTGTTAATATCTTTTGAACGGTTGGGTTTGCGAAAAAAATCATATAGCCCTTTTTTGTAGAGCATTCAATTTCCTACAAAATCTAAGAAACGAGATATTTTTTCAGGTAGTTGGAAGCGAGATATAAATTTTTCTAGCTGATAATAAGAAAAAATAGAAAACTGTATGTAGGAGGACCTTCCCGTTACAATAAAAAACTCATGTTTGGAGAGGCTTTCTTAGAGGTGTCTAGGAACCTACTTTTCCGAGTACCAAACGAAAAAAAAAAAAAAATTTTTTTTTGAATCACTCTAATATACATACATATGTTTGTAAGTATGTATGTGTGAATATAAAACAAAGTAGAGTGCGCATGTCAAGGCGCAGTGTTCCTTAGCTCGTACATACATATTCTTGCAACATAGAAGAGAGCGCATGTCAAATCGTAGGTAGCGCCTTAGCGCATGCATACGTATGTATGTACCAGTGCACATGCCAAAGCAAACATTTGTAATTTGTAATATTCGTCATTCTCTTATTGTCATAGATAACTTGATTAGAATCTCTTTTCTTGCTCTCTCGCTTGCAGCTGATCTGTTTTCTGAGCTGGCAACAAAACACAATCAGGGTGCCGTCAACCAGCAGTTAGTGAAAAAGGCGGGATGCCAGAAAAGCAGCGCTATAATTACTTGACGAAATTAGTGTGAAATGAAACTGTGCGAACATATTTTGGCAAAATGTTTATGTAACTTAATTAATGATTTTGCATTTTAGCATTTACATATATATGTATGTATGCATTTTCAAAGTGTTTAATTTAGTGTTTTGTATAATTTATTAAATACCCAAGTTAATATTTTTCAGCAGTGGCATCATTGGCAAATGTTATAAAAATGCGAGTTTTGACAGCTCTCTCTCGAACCAAAGAGTCTCGTATCAAGTTATCTATGCTTATTGTCATTTTGCTACCGAGCAGACAACATTGTTGTTGTTAGATTTCGCACTTGCGCCTTCGCGTATGTAGGTATGTGTGGAACGAAAGCAAATGACAGAAACATTTTTAATTATTCATTCTCTTACATATATGCTCTTTTCTGTAGAAGCGCTGCTTATATTAGCTTAATGTAAAAATTGAAGAACTTTAAACGCAAATATATCAAAAGTGGTTCAATGAATTTAAAATCTGTAAAATTTGTGCAAAGTTTCAGATCGCACACTTTAATTTGATGTATTATTAGTCTCTGTACGTTTTGTAGATCTCTGGAAATAAGCGCCTTGTCTTAGAATAATATATAGAATTAACAAAATGTCTCTTAAGGATATATTCCCTATTATCTTTAAAAGACTGGGAACATAAAAGGCATTGCATGGCACCAAAGGCATTTAGAATCATAATATATTTCTCGCAGGGCATATTTTGTTTTGCGCTATAATCTTGCGTGATGTTAATTCGTTGCTGGCTCGACAACGACTGAACGATAGAGCGTAAGCGTACGTGTGAAGTTAGTTTGCAAAATTTTGCTATGAAATGCCGACCACTGCCGAGCAGACAACATTGTTGTTGTTAGATTTCGCACTTGCGCCTTCGCGTATGTGGGTATGTGTGTAACGAAAGCAAATGACAGAAACATTTTTAATTATTCATTCTCTTACATATATGCTCTTTTCTGTAGAAGCGCTGCTTATATTAGCTTAATGTAAAAATTGAAGAACTTTAAACGCAAATATATCAAAAGTGAATCAATGAATTTAAAATCTGTAAAATTTGTGCAAAGTTTCAGATCGCACACTTTAATTTGATGTATTATTTGTCTCTGTACGTTTTGTAGATCTCTAGAAATAAGCGCCTTGTCTTAGAATAATATATAGATGTTTCGTACTCGTTAGTAAATACTTGCGTATACGAGCGATAATGTAAAATGAGAAAAAGGTTGATGACCTTTGTTTATGAGTTTGCGCAATATGTGCGTGTTTATGTGCATACGCAAGATGCTAAAAATTTTGTTTTTGTTTTGTTTGCAATCCTGCTTGCTTGTGCTTTGACAAGAACAAGGGGTATTGCTGGACAGGTGCCGATTTGGTCTTTGAATATAAGTATGTACATATGTGTGAACACTTAAAATGGCAATACGTATGTATTTGCTTTTTCTTTCTACCAACCTTAAATTTTTTTGTTTTATTTTAAACGTAATTATATTTTTTTGTTTTTTAATTAGCAAATTTTAAAATTTTTAATAAATTAAAATTTTACATTTATCGCTTTATTTTTCCGGAATTTTGTAAAATTTGTGAAATTTTACTTTAATTTTGTACACTATGTACGTTGTATATACCGGCATAGGCAAGTTGTATGCCGTATATATGTATGTGCGTATATTATTTCCAGTACGGATAACGCGGGAATAGAGAATCGGTGAAGTGCAAGTATGCACTGTTGGTTAATATGTAAAAATTTTAGTTATGCTGTTTATACATACATGTGGGTGTATGTCGCATTAATTTTGTTTCTCACTTTGCTTCGGAATGTAAGGTATGCACATATGAAAGTGGTAAGTATTGGCATATATGTATGTTTGGTTTTGTTATTTTTCTTTTCTCTTTTTAAATTTCGCAATTGCCTAGCTTACTTTTTGCGCAATCCTGCTTATACTGTTTTGAGTATAAGGGGTATTGCCGGAAAATTTTGTCAAGTGAATACTTGAAATTTGGTGTTCTATTTTTTTTTTTGATTTTTAGTGTTGTGTGTTTAGATACACAAATGTAAGCATAAGTATACATATAATTATATATATATATATATATATATATATATATTAGGGTGACTCAAAAAAATTTTTTATTTTTTTTCAATTGGTACTCGCAAAAATAGGTTCCTAGACACCTCTAAGAAAGCCTCTCCAAATATGAGTTTTTAATTGTAACGGGAAGGTCCTCCGCCTAACGGTTTTCTATTTTTTCTTATTATCAGATAGAAAAATTTATATCTCGCTTCCAACTACTTGGAAAAATATCTTGTTAATTAGGTTTTGTAGGAAATTGAATGCTCTAAAATATGGTCTCTTATGATTTTTTCGTAAACCCAACCGTTTAAAAGATATTAACGGTTGAAATTTGACTATTTTTGGAAAAATTCTTATTAATTTTATAACTCAATGAAAAAAAATTATTATGAATGATGATACACATAGTTTTGTAGGAAATTTACTGCTCTATAAAAATGGTCTACTACGATATTTCGATTAAGTTAAGCGTTTACGAGATATTCATCGTCAAACATCAATGCTTATTAAGGTGGATCAAAAAAAAAAATTTTTTTTTTTCGTTTGATACTCTGAAAAATAGGTTCCTAAACACCTCTAAGAATACCTCTCCAAAAATCTATTCATAATAATTTTTTTTAATGAGTTATAAAATTAATAAGAAATAAAAAATTTTCTCAAAAATAATCAAACTTTAACTGTTAATATCTTTTAAACGGTTGGGTTTACGAAAAAATCATAAGAAACCATATTTTAGAGCATTCAATTTCCTACAAAACCTAATTAACAAGATATTTTTCCAAGTAGTTGGAAGCGAGATATAAATTTTTCTATCTGATAATAAGAAAAAATAGAAAACCGTTAGGTGGAGGACCTTCCCGTTACAATTAAAAACTCATATTTGGAGAGGCTTTCTTAGAGGTGTCTAGGAACCTATTTTTGCGAGTACCAATTGAAAAAAAAATAAAAAATTTTTTTGAATCACCCTAATATATATACATATATATCATGCTATATACCGTTCATACATATATTTGGATATACATATGTAATGTACCAAACTGTTTTCGGTTTCCCGGAAATCAACCGTAAGTTCGGACAGTTTGGTAGCAACCGTTCTATTAAAATTTACAGGATCGTATACAGTTTTTAGAGAGATCAACTGTAAATTCCAACATACATATATGCAAATAAGCATAAATTATTTAAAATAATAGATGGAGTTGATACACTCACTTTGTGCCGCTTCAAGGGACTTTGAGGGCTTTATATGTGGTTAGAAAAGAGGGGGGGGGGGCTAGTTTATGCCATTGCATCCTGTCCGTTTCCTTTCCGTTTTTGGTGCTTGTTCCGCAGGATTAAGTTTCCCTTCGTTGGTTGGCTTGTCTTTTTATTATTAATATTTTAATAATTATTTTTTTTTTTACAAGGATATTAAATTTAAAAAATTTTTTTTTTTTTTATATGTATGTGTGGACTTTTTTTTTGCTTTTTGATAAACAATATTTCGCGCCCGGTGTTTGGTTTTTTTTGTTTGGTTTTTCGGTGTTAAGCACTGTCTTGTATGTTTATGTATATTTATATGTATCTGTTTTTTTTTCTTTATAACTGCACACACGGAGTTAAGTTTTATTATTATTGCATTATATTTTATTTTGATTTTGTTTCCCCAGCACGGAACCGCTTGGTGTCCGTTTTTCAAACTGTTTTTTCTTTTTTATATATGTACATATATATGTATGTATGTATCTGTCAACTCACGAAACTTTTTTTCCCCTATATATTTTATTTTCCTTGAAAAATTTTTTTTGTATGTGTATATATGTGTATCTGTCACCGCACCTTTTCTCTATATATTTTTTTTTTCTTGAAATAGAAAACAATTTTTTTGCATATGTAAATTAACATGTATTTGTCACCGCACCTTTAATTTTCTGTATTTTTGTATGTGTCACTTTAATTATTTGCCGCTTAAATCTTTTTATTGTTTTTTTTTTCCAAATAGTGCCTTTCTATCCGGCTCGAAGGACCAATGTTTGAAGTAGCACTGTTTGAGTAGGTGCCCACTTCACTTTGTCGTTGACACACTTACCACTTTCACAAATTGCAATAAAACACACGGTTGAGGTATATAAAAGTAATTTCAATGCTGATTTGATATTTTATTAATTTCGATTTTCCAATGGCTTTACAACAGAGGATGTTGAGTGTGATGTGAATAATACTTCGGAACTATTAATACAAGTTTGTCTTAGCCAAAAGGCGCGAGGACCACAGCGGTGATGCGTACATAGCTTTAGTAAGTGCAGTTAGTTTTGAGCGGGTTTTTGTAGTGAATAGACTTGTTTATGAATTATATTCTCTTTTTTAACCGCTCTGTTACAAAATTTTGTAAAAAATGTCACAATTTTGCTTTATTTGCAATGAATCTTTGAGTGAAATTGCGGTTGTTGATCGTGGGCTAAAAACTTTAATGGATTCAAGTACTGAAAGGAGTGAAGCATACACTCGGAAGAGCAGCATCGCTGCAGCTAAAAGACGGCGTGAGGCGGAGATAGCTGCCACATCTGGGACTAGTCCTCCTCGTACTAGAGCACGAGGTAATGAATCGTCTTTTTGTTTCAAGAAATAATGTTTGTTCTGTGGCAATGAAGCATATAAAACGGCTGAAATGAAAAAAGCTCAGTATCTTCCACAAAGAGTGCCTCAAGTTTCAACCTTTGACTTCCAGAAAACCATTGTGAAGGAAGCTCGGACTCGTTCTGATGAGTTAGCAAGAAGTGTTATTGGCCGTATGAAGTATAAATATGACTTAGTTGCTGCTGAGGCTAAATACCACAGTGATTGTTACACTTCGTTTCTGAAAACCATTAGCGGAGGTAAAATCGGTGTCCTGAAAGTGATTCTATTACTTCAGCGATGGAAGAAATATTTGCATTTATTGAAAGTCATGATGATTGTCAATTTTTAATACAAGAATTGAAAGATATTTGCAAAGAACCATCGATCGATAATGAATTCGATGTTCGAAGATATCAATAGGGATATTCCAGAATCTTTGACTAATTTGTTAGAGCAAATAATTTTGAAAAATAAACTATGTGAATTGGAACATTTGAAATTAATATGTGCAAATGTCAGTCATGGTTTCAATTGGGTCTGTCAGTGTTTTTTCATCGACGGTTTTGATCAAAACGTCTTATTCAAATTTTTTCATCTTTTAGTTTGTGTGCATCGTATAATAAAACTATGATGTAGCAGCAGCAGTTCTTCAACGTCCACCTTATATTCTACCACCGGAAACTGGGACAATTATTCAATATGCTGCAGACAATGCTGGCATCAATGTACATACTCTAGACGGTCATAACACGCTCAACATAATGAGTATCATTCAAATTATAACTCCAAAAGCAGCAGTTATAAACAAAGTCCTTTCAGAGAAAGATTTTGCAGCAAAAGCTCATGTACGGATATATGTCTATCAAAATTATGATGCAGTTGGGTATAATAAAATAGTTGCACAAAATTTCGATTACTATTACCTGGTTGGAACGATAACATTGAACATTTAACGCGTAATATCATGGATTTTTCAAAGTCTGAAATTCTCATTTTACCATTCATTCATATCTACAAAACTTTACTCTGTCGAAGATCGTAGTAAGACTTAGAGGTTTCCATTTACTTATGTCCTTTTTTGGAGCAATTGATCATATTATGCAGGGAAATGGCATAAAAGAGGTGCTCTCTTTGATTTATGCCACTAATTCATTCGACAAAATGTTGAATGGCCATGCTTATGCAAGAGCAGTTAGAGCACACTCATTACTCCATCTCACTTTAGCAACTGAACTTGTCATCGATGAAGATATGCATGCTAATCTACAAGATACTGTTGACCTTATAATAAATAACACAATTTCGTACGTTGATATTTGGAATGGTGATGAGATGGCTGAGGCATTACTGAGGCATTACTGAACAGTTCAATCAAAAATTAAAGGAATTTGAACAACGTGGACCAACTGCAAAATTGTGGACGAAATATTTCTACATGGCATCAATTGCTAAGGAGTTTATAAGAACTGAGCATATAGGAGATTGGATTGGACAATATACGCTACAGTTGGAAAACTTGATGATCCTAAGGTTTTCGAGAGATATATACGGGGATTTTTCACAATTAGACGTTCTAATAAATTGAGTTGTGGAAGGCAATGAAAACAGATGGAGGTGTTGCTCGAGGAAGAAGTACGCAAAAGAGCGTCATAAGTAAATGAATTTATTTCATGCATGCAATGAATACTGTGTGTGAAAGACTGGAAGATTTAGCGGATGTAAGATTGAACGCAACAGATCAGCATGTCGATGTAAGGAATTTCCGCGTACAGAAAGAAACTGGAGAAAATCATGTCCATTTCCAATGGAGTCGTCGGGGATGATAAAAACAATTGCCATAATGCTCGTGAAGTGGGTATTGCATCTATGAGCAATGTGATGGGACAAACATTTAATAATATTAATTTGAAAATGTTCTGATAGAGTACTACATCTATTATCTGTGAACAGTACCATGAAGATTCATGATGAGAAGGTCCCAATAGATCCTGAATTATTTTGTCAACGCGTGAGTATTACGAAGACATTTGAAGATGAGCTTGAAAAATTCCTTGAGTACGAATTAGCCTCCTACCCTTTATCGCTCTTTGATGCAATTGACCGTAAGATACAGAAGTCAATTATTTATGATAGCTTTGAATGTGTGAACATTGATATCGAACGTGCAAATGCTACCTACATCGTCGATGGAGGATACCTGTTACATCGTGTTGTGTGAGATCGAGAGGACATTTTGGATAAATATCTTCAGTATGTTCGTAGACACATTGGTCACCACGTTACTGTAATATTTGACGGTTATACTCATTATACAAAAAATATCAAAGCTGCAGAACAACGTCGTCGAGCAAAACAAACATCTTCATCGTCGGATATCGTTTTTGAATGATCAATGACTGTTCCGACAAACCAACAGCAATTTCTTGCTAATACTCACAATAAATCTCGTTTGATTAAGATGTTATGAAAAGAATTTGCAGCTGCAAATATTGTTGTGAAACAAGCTCAAAATGACGCTGATGACCTCATTATTGAAACCGCAATTGAACAATTCAGTCGAACCAATCCAACTATCGTTGTTGGAGAAGATGTAAATTTGTTAATAATATTAACTGCACGAACATCTAGTGATAAGATCATTTACTTTTTAAAACCAGGGAGAGCTCAAGTTCAAACAAAAAATACATTATATTATCCACAAAGTTTAACTGCATATCCAAAATGTCAGCCTCATATATTATTCCTTCATGCGATAACTGGCTTCGATACGACATCACCGATTTTCAAAAGAGGCAAAAATACAGTATTCAAATTGTTTGAAAAATGTGAAGACTTCATTGATAACGCAAAATATGTTATCCTCACGAATGGAATTCGTGTTCTCCTTGCTATGTATGGAGCTCCAAAAGAAATGGAATCGATAGACAATTATAGAAATGCTCCAGAAAAATTACTCTGTACAATACAAATGGAACAGATGAAGATTGTTTCGAAATTGATGAGGATATAATTGATATATCTCTCTTCTTGGAACAGTCGACACAAATCGAGCAAGAGCAAAAAGACAGTGAAGAGGAAGAAACGAGTGACTATGAAGAATTTGATGATGTAATTTTCTTGCTGTTAAAATTGTCATTAAATTTAAATAAAAAATAAAATTTCATCAATAAAAAGCGCCGTGTACACTACCTCAGAGGTGGTGCGGGAATGTGTGCATATAGTCGAAAATACGACTTTCCTGCGGTCTTTTTTGTAGACAATTTTACGATCTACAAATGTTGTTTGAACCATTTTTCGGTGGCTCTCATTGTTTCAGAGATATACGCAAAAAAACGCAAATTTGTGACCTCTGACCTCAAATAAAAAACAACGTACAGGTGAGATCGATGGGTAATTTTGACATGTCATGTGTAATGACGGATCCAAGCCCTGCACAAAAATCAGCTTTTTGGAAATTAATGCAAACTTGAATGTCTATTTTGACTGGACATGCCTACTCCAGCGCCCCGAACTATGGTGGCAACGACGCCGGCAACTGCACCGGCAACAACGCCGGCACCTGTACCGGCAACCGCGTCTGCAGCGGTCCTTCAATCCGCACCTCGTGGTGGCACTCGACCACCACCAACACCATCACGCACCACGGAGACCCTAAGGTGCCCCATCTGTCGGCGCCCACATCGCCTGCACCATTGTGGCATATTTAGGGGTATGCGACCCGTGCAACGGCAGCAAGTTGTCCAGGCCCATGGGCATTGCCATAACTGCCTGTCACATACTCATGGGACAGTCACAAGGGCTGTGCCAAATATGCCACAGGCCGCATCACACGCTGCTACATCGCAGCGCGGCACGCTAAGTGAATCGGCCACCCATCCAGCGCGGCCGTATACCCCGCTTCCCATCCGCAGCTCGTGGCGGGCCCCAGCGAAGCGGAACCTCGTTGCGGCGTCGGCAGGCGGGACCATCACCTCGACGGTCTACGGGGCTGAGCAGCGTTGTGGCAACATTCGTTTAGGGGGGCCTGTATGGTTAAATGAGCTTCTGCGCCCCCCTCTTAATATACCACATCTACACCCCACACATACACACTATATTCCACACGTCATCTTTCATCCCACACACACCAACTCATCATCATCTACACCACACCTTTCACACCACACACGAGGACACCAAACACAATCAACAAAAGGGACTGGCGGACGGCGCACAGCCTCTATTTCGATCGATCCGTGCTCGCATCTACAACCGACTTGTCTTTTCGTTTTTTTTCTACGCTATCGCATTAAAGATGTAAGGAGTTATCCTGTCAACGCGGGCGCATGTTTTTTCCGAGGGATCACCGGAAATGGCGACGCAATGGCTGAGTTTCAAATATCTTTTTCCAAAAATTCCAGAATATCTTTTTAATAGTGTATGTTTGTAACAAAACAAAAATTGTTGAAAAAGAGTGTCTTTTACCAGAGGAAACCCTGTACTATTAATTTATGCATATAATTAATTAATAAAATTTATTTGGAGGCAAAAATAAAATAAAATTTAAAATTTATAAAAAAAAATGCAATTTTTTGCAAACAAAAAAACACACAAGAACGCTAAAGCAAAAACAAAACAAACGAGCTGAGTTGAAGGACAAAATGTTTAAAAAGGAAGACATAGGGAGGAAGAAATTTCATAGTAGCATAGCCAAGACAAAAGAGAAGCGAAGAAAAAAATTACAAAAGTATAAAAATCAACATATACATGCATATAACGGTAAATCCATGGTGCAAATGCATTTAAATATGACAAAATGCACACTATATATGTGGTCCGATTCAGAAATTGTACTAGCCTGGTTGGAAAAACCACCACATGCATGGAAGACGTATATTTCTAACCGAACGTCTCAAATTCTTGACCTAGTGGGATCATCCACTTGGCGTCACGTAGCCAGTGCTGACAATCCTGCCGATCTAGGTACAAGAGGGTGCAAGCCACTGCACCTTGCCACCACCACCCTCTGGCGGAATGGCCCCCGATGGTTGATAGAATCTCCTGATTCTTGGCCACAATCCCCCATGCGCAACATTATCGCCCCAGAAGGTCGAAAAATCGCCACCTTTCACACATTGTTGGAGGATACCGACATCCTTGAACGATTTTCATCGTTTCCAAGAGCTCTCAGAGTAGTTGCTTATATGTTCAAATTTATAGAACAACTCAAAAGCAAAGTTAAGGGATCACATAATTTCCCATGCAACACAGTGACGCACCTAGAGTTATAAAAGGCAAAGGTCGCACTAATAACATATACACAAGCGCGCTATTTCAGCCGCGATATATCACTACTAAGAGAATCGAAGCCGATTGATAAAAAGAGCTCACTCTTAGTCCTCAACCCATTTCTGGACACGAAAGGTCTGCTTCGTGCCAATGGTCGGCTTGCTAATTCGAGCCTAACATACAATGAACGCCACCCCATAATAATTCCAGAGAGGTCACCATTTGCCTCATTATTCCTCCACTACATCCACACCTTAATGCTACACGCCGAACACCGTCTCATGCAACAGATGGTACGCCAGGAATATTATATCCCCCGTCTTAAGCCGCAAATCAAGAAGTGCATCTTCACGTGCAAGATTTGTACTATGCACAAGCAGAAGATGCGAACGCAGATTATGGCAGCACTTCCACCGGAACGCTGCAATTTCGCTCTGCCTTTCACCACCACAGGTGTTGATTTTGCTGGGCCTTTCCAGGTAACGGCGTCTATGTTCAGGTCTCCCACTCTCATGAAAGGCTATGTGGCTGTCTTTGTATGTTTCACGACAAAAGCAGTACACCTTGAGCTGTGTAGTAATCTGACGACGGAGGCTTTTCTATCGGCATTTGCTCGCTTCGTCGCTCGACGTGGCTACCCATCAAAAATCATGAGCGATAATGGCAAAACCTTTACCGGAGCTCAACGAGCCACAGAAAAGCAATTTGTGGATTTTTTAAAACAAGTGTCACCCGACATCGTACAAAAGTACGCCCCTCAAGGTATCAATTGGCAATTTATACCCCCAAGCGCTCCTCATATGGGCGGTTTATGGGAATCAGCTGTAAAAAGCTTCAAAACCCATTTCAAACGGGTAGCTGAAAATTATAAATTCAATTACGAAGAGTTCACGACGTTATTAAATCGAATTGAAGCCATTCTCAATTCACGGCCACTCACAGTACTATCGCAAGACCCCTCAGATTTCACCGCCTTAACTCCAGGGCATTTTCTTAAGGGAGCACCCATCCTAGCCATTCCTGAGCCAGGCGTGGAGTAGCAATCTCTATTAAATCGATGGGAGCGAATTAAAATTCTCCATCATGATTTCAGCCGCCGATGGAAGGACGAATATATAAAGGATCTCCACAAAAGATACCGTTGGAAGACTCCTGAACAAGCGCCTAAACTTGGAGACTGTGTCCTACTGGCGGCTTGGCCGCATTGAAAAGTTACATTACGGCTCCGACGGTCACTTACGTATCGTTGATCTCCGTACACAAAACGGAACGCTAACTAGACCGCTCGTGAAGCTATGCTTTTTGCCAACTTCCGATGATCGCGAATCCGAAAACCTCAAAAATAAACCGGTATTATCGCTACACAATAAACGAACCAAATGAAACCAATAAAACACGAGAAAGTACGCAAATAACAACCCGTTAAAAAATAACAACCGTCAGAAAATAACAAACCGTACATCAAAATAACAAACCGTAAAGAAAACGAATAAAAAATGGTCGATCCATACGACGACCCATTCATGCCACATATAGTGGCACGATTGCCAATATCTAATTGTATGACAGATTTCTAATTGACAATCTCATTTATACATAGATCACCATGGATGTAGATACACCAGTCGCAACCACGCCAACAGCTCGGGCTACCAATGCGCCACGTACCGTGCCTACTCCAGCGCCCCGAACTATGGTGGCAACGACGCCGGCAACTGCACCGGCAACAACGCCGGCACCTGTACCGGCAACCGCGTCTGCAGCGGTCCTTCAATCCGCACCTCGTGGTGGCACTCGACCACCACCAACACCATCACGCACCACGGAGGCCCTAAGGTGCCCCATCTGTCGGCGCCCACATGGCCTGCACCATTGTGGCATATTTAGGGGTATGCGACCCGTGCAACGGCAGCAAGTTGTCCAGGCCCATGGGCATTGCCATAACTGCCTGTCACATACTCATGGGACAGTCACAAGGGCTGTGCCAAATATGCCACAGGCCGCATCACACGCTGCTACATCGCAGCGCGGCACGCTAAGTGAATCGGCCACCCATCCAGCGCGGCCGTATACCCCGCTTCCCATCCGCAGCTCGTGGCGGGCCCCAGCGAAGCGGAACCTCGTTGCGGCGTCGGCAGGCGGGACCATCACCTCGACGGTCTACGGGGCTGAGCAGCGTTGTGGCAACGCTGCAACAGCTGCAGCGCCTTTTAGCTAAACATTCGTTTAGGGGGGCCTGTATGGTTAAATGAGCTTCTGCGCCCCCCTCTTAATATACCACATCTACACCCCACACATACACACTATATTCCACACGTCATCTTTCATCCCACACACACCAACTCATCATCATCTACACCACACCTTTCACACCACACACGAGGACACCAAACACAATCAACAAAAGGGACTGGCGGACGGCGTCCAGCCTCTTTTTCGATCGATCCGTGCTCGCATCTACAACCGACTTGTCTTTTCGTTTTTTTTCTACGCTATCGCATTAAAGATGTAAGGAGTTATCCTGTCAACGCGGGCGCATGTTTTTTCCGAGGGATCACCGGAAATGGCGACGCAATGGCTGAGTTTCAAATATCTTTTTCCAAAAATTCCAGAATATCTTTTTAATAGTGTATGTTTGTAACAAAACAAAAATTGTTGAAAAAGAGTGTCTTTTACCAGAGGAAACCCTGTAAACCTTTAATAATTTCTTCAAATACTATTAATTTATGCATATACCTTCTTAGAGGAGAAGATGGAAGAATATCGAAAAATGAGTCAAAAAAGAAAATCATTAAGCTAGACGACGCAAGAGAGGTAACACTAACCTATCGCAACTATCAGAAAGAATTTCAATTGACTACAGATGCTTCGAAACACGCCATTGGAGCAGTATTCGGTCACATTTATTTCAAGAACATTACTCAAAACAGAGGAGAATTATGCAGCAAACGAGAAAAAGATGCTAGCGTTTATTTTGTCACTTAAATCATTACGTGACTACTTGTATGGTACAGTATAAAAACAGACCACTTATATGGTACAGTTAAAATTAAAATATTTACTGATCATCAGCCCCTAAAGTACGCATTAAGCAACAAAAATGACAATTCAAAACTTAAAAGATGGAAGGCCATCTTGTAGGAATATGATCACGAAATAAGATACAAACTAGGCAGGGCTAACAACGTAGCTGACTTCTTATCCCGACCCCCCTAACTCAATTCATTAACAAAAGTAACGCACTCCGATGAAAGTTCAGGACGCAGTGAAATGTGGTTACTTACAGAACAAGAGAATTCTTACGAATTAAAAATACCCTTTTCTATATACCACACACATATAATCACTAAATCACATTATACTGCCGACGACCTACATATATAACCTGTTAAAACGCAATTTAAACCGTTCTGCAATTAATGGAATACTTACTTCTTAAGACATAATAGGCCAAATCCAAAAATTGTATCCTATACATACACTTTAATACCTTCGAAATTAGATTCACCCTATCAAAAGTTGAGGACTTAAAATCATACGAACAGCAAAAGAAACAAATTAAAGCTGAACATAGAAGATCCCATAGAAATGCAATAGAAAATAAAAAAAAAACAGATCATTTAAAAATTCTACTTCCCCCAAATGCAGTCTAAAGTCAACAAAATGGTCATGCAATGTAGAAAATGTTCAGAAAATAAGTACGAGAGACATCCAATCAAACCTTAGATAAAACCCACCCCAATTCCTGAATATCCAGTACAAACTCTTCGACTTATTTATAGCAGAGAAAACATTATTACTAACAGCCATAAATAAATATTCCAAATACGCTCAGGCAAAAATAATTGAATCCTAATCAACAGAAGATATACGGGAACCGCTCAGACAAATACTCTCCACATTTGGAATACCAGGGACTAATTATTGACAACGAAAAATTGCTCAATTCACAGAAATTTTATGATGCTTAAAAACCGAAGACATAGATAGAAATTTTGAAGAATTACTAGATAGAACAGTTTATGAATACAATTTTACAATCCACTCCACAGTTGGACAAAAACCATTTTTTTCGAAAAAAAAAGTTTAGATAAACCCTGAGCAATATGAGAAAGCCAGACAAAAAATACAAAAACTGAAGCTCAAACAAGAATAAAATTTGAATTTCATAATAAAAGCAGATCGAATTTCAAAGACAACGCTTCAAGACAGACAGTTTATACAAAAATTACAAAAGATTTGGCACAAAATTGACTCTTCGCTACAAAAAAGGTTTGTTCAGGACCGACCAAATTAGAAACTGGATCGTTCAAAATTATAGATCTAATCAACTGCAGGACTATGACAACACCATCCGACATATAGAGACGACAGTTAACGAACGAATAATTTTATCCCTTCTGAGTCAGAAAAAAAATTTAAATAGAGTCAGAATAAATAAAGGCATTAAGAAAAAATCATTAGACTTAATAGGATCAGCTTGGAAATGGATTGCAGGAAATCCTGACCATAGCGATTACAATATTTTGATAGAAAAGATGAATAATGTTTTAGAAAATAACAACAGGCAAGTTGTAATAAATAAACTAACAAACGAAAAAAGTAATGAAATAATACAAAACAGCAATAAAACAACCAAATATGTAATGGTTAATAAAAATAATAAAAAAATAACTTATTAACATAGCTTATGTTATCCATTGGGCAAAATCGAATATAATAAATTCCTATATTTTAACAGACAAAGGAATAGAAATTACATAAGAATTTTTAAGAAATGAAAACATACCATGTAAAAACGTAGACGAAACTTTAGAGCTTGCCGAAATTAAAGCTGCTTCTAATAGCGAAAACATAATTTATATAATAACACCATTATTCTGTGCACTTGACAAATTCAACATATTTCTAATTTGTCAAAATTTGAAATTTATCAAGCATTTCGTATTCTGTGTCTGAAATAAAAAGCTCTTTTCTTTATAAGTTGTTAAGATGTCAAATGTTCTTGACAGTGCTCGTTATGAATTAAATATCTGATTGTGCAACTTGTTGTGAAAATCGAAGATAGTTTACTTTTGTTATTATTGTTAAACGAAGATGAAAATTGTGAGAATAGGAATCGCGCGTTTACGCTATGATAGCAATCCATTTTCTTTGAGCGAGAATACCTTTGTGCAAAATTTTCGATTAACTCGTGAAATTTGCCGTCGCCTAATTGATGGACTAGCCCTACACGATAATCAGAAAACGTCACTACCTTTAACTGTAAGGTTTCTAGCAGCTTTGAACTTCTTTGGACACAGCTCATACAAGAAATGTGTAGGTAATGCGAACTGAAGCTTTTATTTTTATCAAGATTGTCACAGAATACCAAAATATTTCTTGCTTGATAAATATTTGAATTAATTTTCAATATTTTATTAATTTGTCAAGTGCACAGAATAGGGGTGTAAGTCTGCTACAACCGAAGAGCGATAAAGTAAATATAATTAATAAATAAAATTGAGTACAAAACAATTAGATTATGTGAAAATAAATTTATGGAAAAATTAAAAATTGCAAATCGTACAATAATTTGTCTATTTGTCCAAGAAGTGTAGTGGTTGAAATTACGAATCACACCTTAATTTAATTAACAAACAATATAAATCTTAAAATGAGTTTAAGGGATATGTTAAATCTGAAAAGGAACCTTGCACGGTGCACGCAGAAAATTATTTGGAAGGCCTATAAAATATGTCAGACCGAAACGCATGTTTATTTTCGTGCAATGACACATAAAAAAATAATTGCAACCCTGTGCTAGCTGTCATCTTACTTAAATACATATTTTGACGTTAAATTGTTGAGGAAGGTAAATTTGAAATAGATTTTATAATTTCTATTTAAATTCTAAAGATTTGTTACTGTTTTTTTGTTAAGAATGAATGCAGAAGGTGAGCCAATTCACAATAGCCATGCACAACAGTCATTTACAATAAATTGACCGAAGCAGCCATTCAGATATCTATAGATTCCGCAATGGGTATTCTCGTGCCCTTGTGTATTTTGGTATAGGATTTACGCAATCTGCAATCTTGCAAGTGCAAGAGAGTCCCCCTGATGTATTTTTCAAATGAAATAAGAGAAAATAAGCCTTTGCCAGCAATATTGCAACCAATGGCAATGCATAGCAAAATAGAAGAAACCCTATCTTTGAAATCAATTAAAGAATTTCAATCAAATGAAATTGAAGAAATGTTATTGTTAAGGAGACAAAATTATATTTACTTAGTAAGGTTAGTTAATATATATTATATATAAAATATAAAATTAAACGGAACATAATTGATCAAACATTAGGGTATTCTCTTGCTTTTGCAAAACACTTGCACGGTGCCTGAGCACACATGCAGCAAAATATTTGCAAGGGCTGTTAAATATGTCAGACCAAAACCCATGTATATTTTCATGCAATGACACGCAAAAATATAATTGCAACCCTTTGTTAGCTGTCATTTTACATAGAGATATATTTTGACGTTAAATTGTTGAGGATGGTAAATTTTCAATAGATTTTATATTTTCTATTTTTATTATAAAGATTTGTTACAGTTTTTTTGTTAAGAATGAATGCAGAAGGTGCGCCAATTCACAATAGCCATGCACAATAGTCATTTACAATAAATTGACCGAATCAGTCGTTCATATACAATGGGTGTTCCCAATTTCAATCAAATAAAACTAAAGAAATATCATTGTTAAGAAGACAAAATTATATTTACCTTACTATTAATGTAACATCTACATTCATTGTAATGTCTGTAATCATAATTGTTCTAAGTAAATTTAACCCTTCGTTGCATGATTTAATTTCCGTGAGAATAAAAATTTTTTTTTAATCATATTTTTAATGTGGGTTATTAGAAGATGACAAATTTGAAATTTTATGATTGCCGTGTTTCTAGCAACAGTGTAACGTAAAATTGCATATATGGAATATCATGCAGCAAATCTTATCAATTTACAAGGAAATTACTGAACGGATATGCTCTTTATTTTATTGAATAAAAGTGGACAGAAGTAAATTCATTAATTTTACAATAAATTTCAGTTTATTCTATATGCAATTTTTTTAAACAATTTCTTGATTTGCTGAAACATAAATTAATTTCACGTTTTTGCACCTAACATATGTACGTACATATATCCGTCACAACTTGGTGATTTGCAAGTAACTCAAGTGTCCATCCATGTTGGCCAGTGATCCATGAGGTTCAACCGTACTTCATTTTCAGTGATGGAACCACTTCTCTGGTGCTTTCTATAGAAATAAAGTATGAGGATTATACTTATATGTCGCAAATACCACTTCTTAGAGCGTATTTTGATTTTGTATCGGCCTACAGCAAATCTAGCAAATCAACACCCTCCATGAATTTGTTATACTTTGATACATATAACGTTTGGGCAAGCGACCGTTATTTTCCGTCCAAATTTCGCATCAAGCCGTTCAACTACTAGCTCTGGAGTTTTGCCACACTAGCTTGAAATCAAATTTACGATTGCATTATCTCTTCAGGAAACTACAGATATATGAAAGTTATCCACGTTTGCATATTCAAGGGATTTTTCGTGTGCTTTCTTCATCATAGTTTCTCATCTAGAAGCTTTAAATTGGGAATTCGGATCCGACGAACTGTTCCCAGTGAGTAAATTCCACTTTTACATAGGTGGCAAAAGATGTATAGTAATTCTTAAAGAAAACTTTTTAGTTCTTATATGGGGGAATATCCCTTGGTAATCTTATAACTATGTTGGGACTTGATCCCGAATCAATTTCCTCAGGAAGTCTATTGATGCTGTTGTGCTCTTGGCCAGTATAAATTTGGAAGTTGTAATTGTATCCAGATATACCAGCCAAAACATATAACTTTTATTTTTATCGCATTTATTCACTGACATTGTGTCCTGTATTCATTTCTTTCCTACTGTTGGCGTTCAATATCTTCGAATATGAATTTGAATTTGAAGGAATTTGAACAATAAACATCACAATACATATCCGTAAAAACTTTTTCAGATCTTGTTTGTCTATACCATTCATTTCTCTGGGTCTTTTTGGCAAGTGCATAAATTTCCATGAGATCGTCTGATCATCCTGCGTCTATTATAACATTAACTTCTTTAAAATTATGTATTGGTTGGCTTGCTTCTTCCTGGTTATATTCGTATTGATGTAAATCAAATTCAAAATATGCTTCATCACCATCATTTAAATACTCATCTTTGCTTTCATCCCAGTTTTGTATTATTCGTGAGCTATTATTATAAGTAAGCGCCTTACAAGTAAAATTTTAGGCTTAAATGCATGGCATTACACATGCGCAGTGATACATTATAACTCTTGTAAAAATAATTCGTGTGAAGACCGAATTTGTTATTTGGGTAAAAAGCCCTCCAAAATAATAGTAAATACTTACATTTTATTCCACATTCTACAAATAATGAAAATTTAGCACTGCATTTTTAATATACCAGAAAGGAGTTTATTCTTTACTACGTATATCCACAAAAACTCAAGAATATTTGCGAAACTCTACCAAAGGAGAATAGTGATAAGGTACGAGTATAATTTTCATTTGGCGAAAGAATAACTGTAAATTAAGAAACAATGTAGCTGCCAGATCAACGAGAAGTTAACATTGCATATATGCAATGCTATGCAACGAAGAGTTAAGCAAAAGAAACCTAAAATAAATAAAGAAACAAACCTTAACCAAGACACTATAGAATTTCGAATTTAAGGGCGGAGGAGTTAACGCATAATACGTAGGTTGCTATATATATTTCTGGCCTAATAATATAAATAGGCATATTTATCAACGAAAATGAATTTTTTTTAATTTTTGTTTTTTTGCCGACTGCTGTTTTGTTTCGGGCTCATACGCATAGATCCACCTGTGACGATCTTATAAACGTCTTTTGAAGCACCGCGATCGTATTTTTTCAGCATTTCTTTACACCAATCCACACGAGCATTTTTTTGAGCGATTGTCAAATTATGCGGGATCCAACGAGAACAAACCTTTTTTACGGCCAGGTGTTCATGCAATATCGAATGTATGCTGGTGGGAGAAATGCATAGGCATGCCTCTATCTGAAGGTAAGTTACATGACGGTCTTGCATTATCAGTTCACGTACGGCATCGATGTTTTCTGGCACAACGGCTGTTTTTGGACGACCTTCACGGAATTCGTCTTTGAGCGAGGGTCGGCCATAGATTTTCTAGAAATGAGAAACTTAATGATTTTATTATAATACTAGGAGAAAACGTTTTAAGAAAAATGAAAGCACAAATAAATCGGTTTGGCTACTTATTAAGTTTTACTCAAGTGACGTCACACTCAAAAAATGAAAAAGTAAACTACACAGTAGGAGATAAAGATTACGAAAGTGAAGTGAAAAATTTAATGCAAAACAATTATAAAATTGATAATTTACTCTATACAAATATTGTACATGTAGAAACTAGAACTGAAACTAGGGATCCTGTTTGGGTGAGGCATATCCATACCCATACGCCGACCAAGATTTTGTGAAAAAAGAAATACATATCTTGTTAAAAAATATAATATAATAATATAATTTTAAAAAGTAGGAGTCCTTACAACTCACCTATATGGACTGTATCAAAGAAAGGTACATATGAGAAAGGGAAACCAAGGAAAGAATAGTTATAGATTTTCAGAAACTGAATAAAATCACAATTTCAGACAGATATCCTATCTCTGATATAACCATGTCCCTACAAAATTTAGGTACTGCCAGATACTTCACAACTTTAGACCTCGAGTTCTAAGTAAACTATCAATCTCCGAGACTAAGGAGCAGCAAATGAAAGATATTATACAAGGTCTGTCGCAAAAGAAACAGAACTTTTTAAATATAACTGTTTCTGGTGGCGCCACCTATTAGTGGGTATATGAAATAAAAAGTTTGATCTCTTGTTGACATTTAGTAAAAATTTTAATACAATTGGATAACTACAATCGATGTTATCGATCAAAAAGTGACAGCAGCTTTTGGTATTGTACACCGAGAGTTCGTCCCACCTGGGCAAACGATTAATGCTGTGTTTTACCTTGGTGTTATGGCGTCTTTTGTCACGCATTCGTCGTGCTCGACCATAATACCGTGAGGCAGGGTCCTGGCGCCTGTTGCACGATAATGCGCCATGTCATCGGTCGACGCTTGTCGCTGATTTTTTGACAAAAAACTCCATATTAATCATTAATCACTTACCCTACTCACCTGATCTGGCATCCTGTGATTTTTACCTATTTGGAAAACTTCATTTACCCATGAAAGGACACTGGTTTCAGGACATTTCAGCTATCCAAAAGGCGACGACCGATATTCTCAAGAGCATTCCAAAAAATGACCTTGAAATGCTAATTGACCGGGCTAAACGAAGCACAAGGAAACTACTTTAAGTAAAAAAATATAACTTTTGGAAAATATTAATTTTTTGTTTTTTTTTTTAACAGTCCTGTTTCTTTTGCGACAGACCTTGTATTACCAATATCATACTCACACTACATAGGGTCAACACGAAATTATCCCAGGAAAAGTCAAATTTTTTTCGACAACAGACAGAATTTTTAGGCCACATAATAAAAAACGGACGCATTACTGTTGCCCCCAAAAAAATTGAAGCAATTGATAGATTGAAAACTAAGTAACCACGAACCTAAAAGAACTTAGATCATTTTTAGGACTAGCCTCATATTATAAGAAATTTCTAGAAGCATTAGCAAGCTTTAACAATCTATTTGAGATGAGAAAACGGCTCAGTTTCAAAAAATAAAAGTTCAAATATAAAAATTGAATTAGACCAAAACGCCTCAGAAGCAATGAATAAATTAAAAGAAAATATTGAATTACTTATGTATATCAACCAATTTTCCAAAAAGGATTCGATTTAACTATGGACGCAAGTAACTATGCTATAGGCGCAGTATTAAGCCAGGGAAAAACCCAAAAAGGAAACAAAATTATTCAACAAATGAGAAGGAAATGTTAGCCATAATATAGGCACTACAAAAATTAAGAAGCTACCTTTATGGCATAGCCGACTTAACCAGTTACACTGACCACCAGTCTTTAATTAGCTGATGCATTATCACGACAAATTAATATGACATCAGATAAGAAGCAGAAACTTCAACTTATAGAAATATTAAACAAGTAAATACACCATTCAACTACTTTAAACAACAAGTACAGATAATAGGATCCAATAAAAACCAAATGGTTATTAACACTCAATTTCCTAAACAAGAAAGTTATATTATATAATACATTTCTCTGCAAATGAACACTTAATTGAAATTATAAAACGCATACTGAAACCAAATGTCATGAGAGCACTCTACGCACACATGGAAACATGGCATGAAATTCAACCTAATATTAAAACAATTTTTGAAAGATACAAAAATGTATTTACTCTGAAAAAACTAAATGGTATAACCGAAACTACAAATAGAGAAAATATACTAGAATTATTTACACTCGTGCATATATAAATGCAAAAAATAATTACAAAGAAATTACGGAAACTTGTTATTGGCCTGAACTAAAGAGAGATACAGAGAGAGTAGTGAAAAACTGTGTAAATTGTTTAGAAAATAAATATGAGAGAAAACCTATCAAACATCTCAAAGGAGAGACTCCAACGCTTCATATAAAAAAAACGCTTAAGAAATGGTAAACGCTTCCTGCGGTAAATTTTCTTTTGCTTGTAGCTCTGAAGAAATCTAGTACTAATTTTTAATTTATTTTTTCAATAAAATGGGAATGGCAATGCTGGTTTTGCGAAGAAACATGAAATCACCAATTGTTTCTTGAAGGAAATTCAAAGTAGTCATTAAATTCATTCCACAATAACTTAAATCTTTATTATTGTTTAAATTAGCAATGTTTGAGTAGGTGCCCACTTCACTTTTGTCTTTGATACACTTACCAATTTCACTTATTGAAATAAAACACCCTGTTAATTTGTAAGGGTAATTCAAGATGTATTTAACTCGACTTTTCTTTAACTTCTTTACAAATGCGGGAAATGAGGTTACTTTTAATTCGTTTTCAATTT